>NC_067131.1:1177587-1513909 GCF_021347895.1 Acanthochromis polyacanthus | reverse complement strand
AACGAGCTCATCCACAAGGTTTTTGAGGGTTTTTGTCTTCCAAACTATGCAAACTTTGGTAATTTATTTTTATGGGTTGTATAGTAGAGCTTTCCAGAGAGCTGCCAAGCAGAAAGAGAAAGCAGCTGGTTTTAATTAAACTCCGCTGGACTGGACGGGAGACGCATTCACATCATTTTCTGCTGCAATACTGGCTGCTGGGTAGTTAACTTTGTGGGATGTTACATAAAAAATACCACATGTAATGCCTTTAAAATCTTTAATATATGTAGTATAGTTCAGATTATTCACTTCATGAAAAATGCAGTAATGTAGAAATACTCCAATACAAGTAAAAGTCCAGCTACTAAGGTCTAAGTATGGAAGAATTAGCAGCAAAATGTAGTTGAAATGTCAAAATAAAAGCAATGAGATTATTAGTAGAGAAGCATCAGTGTGTCAGCAGCATGGATCCAGTTTTAAATATAGGAAACCAGAAAAAAAAAAATCAGTGTGAATACATAAATCTGTTTGAATTTGATGGACTTTGTCTAATATTTGACTTTTGGGGACATATTGGACCATTTGAAACTTTAAATGTGAAGATTTCGGCAGGAAAACAATTTGAAGACATCTGTAAGGTGACCTCAGCTACACACTGATTTTTGTAAGAAGCCAAATAAGGCTGGAAAACACTGATTTGATATTTTATAGTGTTTTATTTTAAAAGCTTGATAGAAAGAGAGAGTCCTGATCATAGCTCACTCTGCCAATGCAGTCGAGTAGAAAGTACAAAAAAAAATCCCTCTGAAACGTAGTGGAGTGGATGCATAATTTATCTCAAATAAAATCTACTACTTCTGTACAAAACTTGAGCACATGTACTTACTGTCCTCCATTAAGAGTAGTTTGAGAGAATAAGAGTCACATTTCTGAAAGGTAGTCAAGTAGCATAAATTAAAAAAATCTTAAAGCACAAATGTCTCAAAATTGTGTTACATTAGAATAAAAGTACTTCCATTCCACCAATGCTTCAACAGTTCAGCCTGCTGAAGTTTATTTAAGCTCTACTCAACATATGTAAGTATTATCAGAAAAAGCACAGTTGAACTATCAAAATAAAAGCACCGATTGGTCCCTCTGACTGACATATTATTATAAGTGGTATTGTGAGTGTTAGCAGCATGTTACTGTTGTAGCTCCTGCAGGTGGAGGGACTTTTTTATCCAGTTTTATATCCAGGAAATAAGAATAAATAAAGTTCCAATCCACAGTTTTCAGATGGACAAAACTACTTTTGTACAATACTTGAGTTCAGGTACCTACTGTCCACCATTCATGGTAATTTGAGAGAATAAGAGTCATATCTAGCCAATGGAGCTTAAAGTAGCTCCATGTTTTCTTCTAAAATGTAGTCAAGTAGCATCATTTGGAAAGAGTAAGGCATAAATAAGTTAGGTTTGTGTACTTGCTATCGTGCTTTACTTGAGTTAAAGTAGTTGAATGATGTTCATTTTGTCTTCTGTTGTAATAGGATAACGTTACTTTTTATACCGACAAATCAGTAAAGAAAGGATGTCACCGGTCACATGATTAAAAAGACACGTCAGCACACGTTCTGAGGAAGACTGCAGATGAAACATGTCAGCAAGGTAAAACCATCCTTTCTTTACTGATTTGTCGGTATAAAAAGTAACGTTATCCTATCGAGTTAAAGCACTTGGTTACATTCCACCAGTTCTTCTAGACAGTTAAGACGACTGAAGTTGATTCAGAGTCCAGACTTGAAGTGGACGAAACTATTTAGAAATTATCCAAACTGTTCTCCTATTAAAGTTGATATTTTAATGTTTTGCTTCTGTTTGCAGAGTTATGATCCTCTGCACATACCAGACTTTAGCCACATGCCAAATGGGTTAAATGTGGGACTAATGGAGAGAAGACGGCATGGTACGCTTCATTTCCTCATTAACACTCATGAAGCCATTTTCCTCACCTTCTTCACAGCCCAGAAATGGATGAAATCACATGAAATAACAGGTTTTCTTTGTTTCTTACAGATTGTTTGGAGAGTTCATGGTTAGTTCATGGAAAAAGAAGGTAAGTTTGAGCTTTTTAAGGTAGTTTGTTTTTGATCGACCAGCCTCTAAAGCGTATTAAAATCACTGTCAGGCTGGAGGGTTCTAATTAGCTCACAGGATGCCTGTGATGTGAAATCTGCTAAAACGAGGTTTTATCTCTCATTTCAGGGTTATTTGTGCAGTATAATCCATTCCAAGCGGCTGTTTGAATGTGACTGGAACTCCTTCTCCCTCAGCAAATATTCTCGGGTCTATTTCAAGGTCAGATTTCAACGAGCCTGTTTTGGAATAAACCCGTAAAAAAAAAGAAAAAAAGTTTGGAAATGAGACAGAGATGAAACAGAAACCAGCTGAGCCGTGGTTAAAGTTACCAGCTTTCTCTTTTATTGAAAAATATAGCTGTTATTTCAAAGAGAGGAAAGTGAAGGAGGTAAATATATTAATATACTGTAAAACCAGAATAAGGAAGAAGGGGGAAAAGAAAACAGTACATACTTGGCAGAACACTACAGCCACTGAACAGAAAAAAGAAAAAAAAAAAACCATTCAACAGCTGAACTTTGAGCCAGTTGCTTTTTTTCCTCACAGTCCTTATCTTTTTTTGCCACTCACCAAACCACAGCTGTCAGGGAACGGAAAACTTTTTAAGCAGACCTGGGGCAGACGCTGCTCGCAAATTCCTTGACATGGTTTATCCTGGCCTACTTAGGAGTTTCCCACAGAGAAACACAACAAACGCCAGAGAGCTAAGACAATTACAAGAAAGTATTTCAGCCTCACTTAGTATACTTTTCCATAATTTTCTATTTACGTCTCCTAAAAGCCTAACTGCACCAGTCCCACACAGTCAGGACTGTTTGCTGTAATCATCAGTGGCACTAATGATATTTACATGACTTGATAAAAAATAACAGCTGATAAGGAGTGCTTTTTGACATTTTTGCCTCTCCCCAAACCATCAACAGAAGACAGTTTAAAGTTTGGCCCATTTAAGTGAAAATATCAAATCATGATCGATACACAAGTAGAAAATAAACATCCTGCTACCCAGGTTACTTGGCAATTTTTCCTCCACATCGCTTCTAATTTCAGCACTTCTCAGAACAACCTGTAGACGAAAACATCCCGACGACCCGAGGCCGGATGGCACAGCATCCTGATTGTATGAACACGCCCCAGGAAAGCCTTCGTTAGTTTTCTAACACGCAATAATAATAAAAAGGTCAGACATTAATCACGGATGCAGGAAAGGAAGGTACACCTGTTTTCCTTTTTGCCTAATTTACAGCTGAATGTGAGGCGCCTACTGAGTGCACCTGTAAGCCGACTAAACACAAAAAACCCAAAGAGAAACAGCCCACCTGTCTGTCCTCGACCCCGCCGTTTCCTGGAGCGTTTCCAGCTGGCCGGGGCCCAACAATCCGACACGTTTAACGAGTAGACCGGGAAAGGCCGTACGATTCTTTGACTTAATCATCCGTTCCTGCTGTGTCATTTGTGGGAGTGTAGGGGAAGTGAATATCATCACCTTTGGGGCCAGTTGGGGAAATACTCCGTTCTCACTGCTCAGACATACCTGATGCCCGTCTATTAAGTCGCGGCGCTCTAATAACACTCGTTGCTGCATCCTTTCTCTGCCCTCAGAGACAAGCCTGGACACATGAGGAGACGAGTTACGGACAGACACACAGAGACACTTCTCCCTCCACCTTTCCACCGACCTGCTCATCCTACCAACCTCAGCGACGACGTGGAATGTGAGGAAAGAACAAAAACGGACACATTTTTCACCACAATTGCTGCTTCTGACGCCTCTTTAAAAGCTCAAGACGCAGAACACGCGTGGGCTCGAGGAAACGCTCTCGTTTCTCAGATTAAAAGATTGTGAGCGATTTTGGAAAACAGAAATCGACGCCTTTCCGTGAACATAAACGCAGGAATGATGTGATTTGGCGGTATGTTAAAGTTCTCCAGCCAGACGAGGTAAAAGAACCGGTGACTGCAGACGTAATCGCAGAGGTGGTTGGAAATGGGACGAGTGTGATGTCGCTTGTAAGGAACATGATAGAATCCTAACAGAAACATCCTCGCAAAAGAGCGCTTCTTGTGCGGCAAACTTAACAAGCTTGACAGTTTGACTTTTGAGGCTTTGGCGGTTAGACGGCGGCTGACGTCTGTTCCTTAGACACATAAAACACACAGTCTCAGGCCTTTTCTGTGACCCTCTAACAGGAGTACCTTCTACTCCAGGAAAAGAACTAATACCACAGTGGGAAAACACCGTGCTACACTCAGATATTTACTTGGATAAAAATACAAAAGCAAAACAGACACAAAAGCAAAAGTAGTCACTATGCAGAATAACATATATTATTAATTAGATTATAATAACTGGTGCAATAATGTGTTCGTCACATTATGATGCAGCTAGCAAAGCTGAAGCTAACTCTGAAGTGTTACGGTAATCTAATAATACAAAATCAATAATAATGGGCAGCGACGTCATATTATTAGATTGTAGTAAAACTTACTGTATGTACATATATTGCCCCTTAAACTCAGACATGTACAAAACTACATTATCCATTTAGTGTCTATGCTAAATGCATAATTTACTTGTCGATTATATTTTGCATTATTTAACTGAATACGCAAAGTGGCTAAGAATTAAAGTAAAAGTAGAATACTGGTTAGTCATTTTGCACTGCCCACCCTGTAAGTAAAGTCCTGACATGAATTATTACATTTTATAAATGGTAGAAAACTACATTTTTTAGAATCTTACACTTTACCTTGAAGCACATTCTGATGCTCCACAATATTAGGTAGTAAAAAACTAAACAGTCACTTCAACAATATTTGGTTTATCACTCAATAGCTGCATTAACCAATCAACCCTCCTCATAGAACCAATCAAATGAACAGAGACGTTAGCCGGCGTCCAAACCTCTAAAGTGGCAAAAGGGAACTTGACAAGAAGCGACTCGGAAATGTGGCTCTCAAAGCAGAACTGCTTCCTCGTGGACGCGGTGCTCGATCATGTGCTTATAAACGGACAAACAAGTGTGGACAACATGTAGTGGTAAGTCCTCAAGAAGCACAACCACGCTTTTGCACCTATCGATCGACAGCAATCACTAAAAACATCCCAACTGTCCCGTAGTCGCTTCCCTGTTTGTGATGGATACAAATCAGTGAAATGTGAGTGATGTACTGTTAGTGCACGCTTTTGAATTGTGCTTTACACGTTATTTATTTGCTGAGATGAATTCTCAAATAGACAGAGCATCAAATTATCAAAATAAAGTGAGAAAAAAAATCTACAGAATCAGCCAATCACCAATAGAGTCGTCCAATCGCCAAACTCCACCAGACAATTCCGTGTTTACTTAAAGGCCTTTGGGCCAACCTTGAAGCAGAGGACTCACTCTGTAGTACCTTTAAGACATTTTCTTAAGAAACTCATATCAAAAAATCCCAAATCAAACTTTTAAGACTGAGCAGTGCACATTATGAATGATCCATCCCTTATGAAAATGAATAAATAAATATCACTGCTGCCCGTGAAACCAAAGAATGCAGATCAGCTTTCAAAAGAATAAACTACTGGACACCAGCTTCCAGATACTGTATGAACATACAATGAAGTAAGAAAAAAAGAAAAAGCATGAATCGCTCCTTAAACTCAGACATGATCAAAAGTAAGAACAACTTTCTGTGTTTAGTGTCTAAAGCTGTCAGATCAGGCTCCATGATCGCTATCCCACTTTCCCTTTACCCTTTCCTTCATCCCTCAGTCTTCACCTCCACATTACCCATTCTCTAATCCCACCGTCACTTTTTACTGCTTCTTAAATTGAGTGTAATGTTTGTGGATAATTGTAGGAGTGGGCGATCGGGTGAAAAGATCGTACGACAGTCTTTTGATCTAAATCGCAATTCTCCCCTCAGAATTAGCTGAACTGGTGACCACGTCGTTGGACAGTGACCTGGACCGAGAGGCTGCCGCTTCAAATGACTGCTTCTATCAGTTCAGCTACATATAGCACTCGTAATGACGCCATCTGGAAGACGAGCAGAACGTATACCAGACTGAGATTTTCCTGCCCGTTATATAAGATCACTGGATCGCCCACTCCTAACGCATGCTGTGCTGATTCTTCTTCTTCAAACGTGGGAGCCGTATCACTTGAAAATTTAAATCTACCAATAATGATGAGCTCAGAGTTTGATGTTGCAAAACTGCATCAACAAACATTCGAAGAGAGCTATTTGTGGAGCCAGTGTGTCCGTACTCTGCATTTAGCTCACAGTCCTCGCTACAGCAGAGTGAAAAAGGCTTAATTGGTTGTTTATGATGCTGAACAAAGTGTGCAGATATGACATTGATCTACAAGAAGCTTAACCCACATGTGGCCCTGCCTGTAAACCTCTCTCCTGCCTTCTGCTTGTTAAAGCCTCCCTAAACCTGCTCTTCTCCTCTAGTGTCCTTCATGGCAGTCATATCGTCTCAGTCTACACTCGGATCTCATCGTCATCATCCTCATCCATGAAGGTGAAATCTCTGTCGTCCTCTCCACGTGGTGAACTGTACTTTGCGCTGTCCGTGTCGCCATCGTGGAGGTGGTACTGGGGTTTCTCCTCTGTGACGGAGCCAGAGCTGGACACGGAGCAGCTATCCATGTTGTGGTGGTTGTTCCTGGCGTGCAGCTCCGGGGTGTAGGGATCCACCATGGCTTTGTGCTGGTACATGCTGCGAGGCGGCCGTGCAGGCGCCTGCTCCTCCGCATCATCGTCGTCTATGTGGGGGATGAGGGAAGGCGACCCGTGGCCCTCGCTGCCTTTGCCTTCCTCGTAGCCCAGATCGTCATCCTCCCAGCCCTTCTTCTCCATCACGCTCAAGATGTCCCCGAGCATGGAGGGCCCCAGGTCGATGTGGAAGGACATCATAGACTCTGCGTGCTTCATCCCGCTTCCCTTCGGCATGGATGGAGGCAAATCTGTAAGTTCGCCGAAGTTCCTCTCGTCAAACTCCGCGTCGATCGTCGCCATCGCTGCCGCTCCGTTCACCGGTTTGCTTTCGATCTCCGTCAGCTTCTTCATGGGGCTCGAGGAAACGCTCTTGGGCAGCTGGTGACTTCTGTTCGTGCCCTCATCGTTTAGGTAAGGCAGGGATATGGCGTTTTTCACAAACTGAGACGAGCCAGCAGAAGGCACCACGTTGTACTCGTACTTGTCGCCCCGGTTCACCGACTGGGACCGCTTGCTGCTTCTGAAGGTGCGGGACAACAGTCCTGGTTTGGGACCTGGGGAGCCCTGCTTGGTGTCCGGCTCCTTTGGAGGTTCCCCTGATCGGGTGCTAAGAAACGAAGTGTCCCCGAAGGCGTCGCCGCCTCGGCCCACGTGCATGGTGTGACGGAAGTCCCCCAATGGAGCGCTGATCATCTCAGCGGTCAGGTCGGCCCGAGACCTCCGCTTTGACTGGTTCAGGTTGTTCCCCAGCTGCTTGAGAATCGGCATGATGGCAGTCTCTTAGTTAGGATCCACAGATACAAATCACAGCTTAGATTTGTGGGCGTTCTGAGCGTTCCGTCCAAAGTTCTCTGGCGATTCTAAAAGATGTTGTCAAAGCAAGTATAATTCCAGGTGTTCACTGTGTGCAGCCATTCTGGTCCTTCAGCTCGGGGTTCATCTTGTGGTTGAATCAGCCTCTGAAAAAGAAAAATAGAGCACATTAAAGCAATATCAATGGTTCTATAAATCTACACAACTGGGCAAGAGATGTGGAAACATGCAGTCAATAACAGACACCATTTTATTCCAATGAAAATGCAACATCCCACTTTAAAAGCTTCTCTAAAGAGCCGTGTCTATTCATTTCACATCATCCACTATCAAATAACTTGCTTCATCACCATCAAGCACGGAAACTTTTCTCGCCAAGGCTTCAAAATGAAAGCTCACTTGAGTGGTTCTACACCAGCAAAAGCTTTTTTATGCACAAGTCTGTAAGGGTGTTATGTAATGGTGACAAAAGCCTTTCTGGTATAAAGTTCAGAGCACCGAACTTCAAGGCAGTAATAATAACCCCAGTGAAGTTTGCCGTGGTAAAGTAAGTCCCATTCAAGTTCGTTCAGTTCCTATGATACATTTTTGGGCTCTTTTCTGAAAAACTCTAATAGGCTTCTGTCGCATTCGGTTTTTCATGGGCTGCAGTGTCTGCCATTACTGCTGTGCTTTAGTTCCCATTTAGGCCCCCGACTGTTACATAACCAGCAAGACACAGGATACGGGGAGCCGGAGCAGTTCAAGCTGGCAGGAATAAAAGAATGAAGAAAGAAAAGAAATGAAGTGGGACAGCATTTTTTCAGCACGGATCGACTTACAGCACAGCTCACCAACTCCAGACCAACTACTTTCTGTTCTCACCCTCCTATCGTCAACACAAACTGTTTCCACCAGCAGCTCTCGGTGTTTTTACTTTGACAAAAGTCTCTTTAGCCTTCAAAGTCACAGTGAATATTTCGTTCTGTCTCATGAACACACACATCCACAGGTAACCTCCAGTACATTTTTTGGTCTTATGCGGTGATCCACCAACGCAAGTCTGATCCTGTACCTGCACTGATCATCTTTGACTTACTAAGCTCAGAACAGCTCAGTTTAATACTTAAATAACTCTGTCTTTCAAAGAGAATTCTGGTTCATTTCAACCTGGTGAATTCCCCATTAAAGTGGCCACTATGACTGTGTGGGTCAGGCTAGCGTTGCACTCTTCCCCTCTGTTGTAGAGATTCAAGAAAAATGAGCAGTCGTGAATAGCTGGTGAATGGAATGTAGCGAGGCAATTAGCGTGAGCTCTCTGCAGCTTTTACAAAGAAAGACCATTACTAGATGAATCATTTTAAACGTTTTACAGTCTGGCCAAAGTTAAATGCACAAATTACCCGACTGCAAGGGATCTTTTGCTAACTGCAATCTAACTGACCTGATCATCGACGGTATATTCATCCGTTTTGTTTACATGTATCCATTGACGAGCGCAATTCCAGCTGTGGAGCTACAACTAATGAAACTTCAGCTTTGTTAAACATGAGATGACGTTTCACTTCCCCAACACTCAACTCTCTATATGGTTACTAAAAGTTAACCCAGAAAGAAAAATGTAAGTTTCAGGCGGCATATCGGAGTCAACCTTCAGTCCGACTCCAAAACAACAATCAAAAAAGCTTCATGTACAAATCAGCTTTCTTTTGAAAAAGCATTAAAATGAGAGGGAACTCAGGCTAATGCCTCCCTTGGAAGCAATTTCCGCAATTCTCTGTAATGAAGGCAAAGACTACGAAGTTAAAGCCACATTAATGGGAATTACACGAGGCTGAAATAAACCGGAACTCTCCTTTAATTCTCCAGCGACTCAAAACCTTAAAACAGGCAGAATAGAATCGAGTGGAAAAGAGGTTTAAACACCCACTTATGTCCCGACGACAGTCCACTAGCTCCATGTGTTACTGACATGAACAGGGGTTTCGATTGTTTTAGCCAGACAGCAGTACCATCATTGTCAGTGTTTTCAGACTGGAGCTGGAGCCCACGCTACAGGCCATGTGCTCGTTCCCCCCAGAGAATGAATGGGAGCTTCACTCAACAATATTCCAAAAGAACGTCACCCATGAAAACATTTGCATCTCTGACAAGAACCCATTCAATTGGAAAGGCAACTGTAGCACTAGAGGGAACAGAGGGGGGTTTGATAGATGATAAAAGCTAGTGCCGTTTTTGGTTTTTTTCTTGCTTTGCTCCTCTTTCAAAAGACAGATCATCCCCATAGAGAGCTGAACTCTATCCACTGCCACGGGTTTATCTTCTCTAACAACTTCATTCAAGTTTTCTCCAGTACTTCTGGTCCTAATAGCGGAGACTCTCCTCAAACAAGGCCGAACAAAGAGCAAACGTACTTGAAGAGCTTATTTTTCGTGTTCAGGTTCGCACCCTTATCCAACTGGAATGAGGCAAGTCGTTATGAAAGCTATTTAAACAGCAACTGGATGCCAAAT
Source organism: Acanthochromis polyacanthus (assembly GCF_021347895.1). Lineage (NCBI taxonomy): Eukaryota > Metazoa > Chordata > Actinopteri > Pomacentridae > Acanthochromis > Acanthochromis polyacanthus. The sequence goes on along the minus strand of NC_067131.1, from coordinate 1,503,792 downwards.
TATAAGATTATAGCTCTAAGCAAACAAATACGTCTGAATTCTCTGTGAGCAGAGCTGCGGTGGTTAAATTCGTACAGTAAGATCCATCGTTGGGTAAAGCCTTTATTACGTCGTGCATTGTGCAGCAGCCAATTAGTATCTGCTGCACAAAAGGCGGCTGAATGTGTGAGCGACCACCGAAGACAACTCATCAACCAACATGTTCTTCCCCGCTGGCCACAGTTTTGTATTTCTCTATGGCAACATCAGCGCAGAGTGCCGGCTACCGAGTGGGCTTCCTGTCCCTAAGCCGGCCGGAGACGGAGGGAAAGTTTTTCATCCCCTACATGGAGAGATCAGCTCATTGAGATGGATTAACCCTTCGTGGTGGCCACATGCGGGGCAGCGAGACGATCTCCACAGCGCTGCAGCTGAAGGGGAATGCTTTTGATGTGCCATGTCACCAGAAGACGTTCAACCCTCGGCATAAAAGATGTCAGTGGGTTCTCAGATATCAAAAGGTGCAAACTTCACACCTTAAGTCATTCTAGGAAATGGCCCATTTTACGTCTCTGGGAGCCCCTCTGTGTTTGATGAGGAGAAGTTTCGACCCCCCTCCCACAGGCTCATCAAGACTCATTATTGTGGGCACGACAAAAGATGAAGTATGACCTGCCTGCGGTCCTGTCATACTCAGTTTTAGCCTTTCACTACGTTACAAAAGATAAATCATGAAGAATGGCGGTGCTATGTGCAGTCTACCGTTTCAAAATAACGTTCCAGAGACTGCTTTAATGTTCTGCACATAAAACTCTGTGTTAAAGATGCTGATTTTATTTCTGTTGTTTTGGGAAATCTGTCACCGCTAGACTGCTATTTTGCAGACAAAAGGGTCCTCACATATTCATCCCAATTCTCACCACTAGAAAAATAATTAAGAGCTCATTTAGTTTCATATTTGGAGAATGTGCAGCAGATTGTTGAGGGCATGTTGAACTTGGGGGCAGATTTTATTGCAGAACAGACGAGTCTGAATGTGTTTTTGGATGGTTTTCAGTATCCATGTGATAATTTAATGTTTTTATGCCTTAATTTCGACTCGTGTTACTATTGCTGTGTTTGTTTTTGTTCCTAAGCTACATCCACAGTAAAACATGTTCAACAGTCTCCACCCTGGTGAGCGTTTAGTGCCATTTCGTCTAACATGCCTGGAAACGAATATCACATGACTATTCACGCCCGCTGGGCATGTGGGCGCCAGTGTAAACACCAAGCACAGGGACTGGTGGATAATGGTGGTAAGTACTACACAGGAAGAACAGAAATGGCAAAAAGAAAGAACAAAAACTTCCTTGACTACACATCTGTTTGCACAGAGAGCGAGCCCAGCAACACCCGAGTTCTCCGCATCTCTGCACGCTTTCCTCAGGGACTAGCTCATAGTAAAACTGGTGAAACGGGGCTTTCTTGCACCTCACAATATGTACACAAACCAAACATGGATGACGCAGGGGGAAAAAATCCACCAGGAAGTTTATCTGTACGTGACAGCATCTGCTTACTCGCTGTTTTGGTGATTTATTGCTCGTTTGTAGCATCGTGTGTTTTCAGTCTAACCCCCACAGGTTTCACAGATGCTCATGGTTTTCCTGATTTTTGGTAGTTTGCTAACGTGTATAAACTCTCAAAAATGGCAAGAATAGGGAGTGATCAGCTGAGCAGTGAATTAAAGTGTGACCACGTCCAAATTCACTTAAATGTTTTTTTAAAATCTCACGGTTTCCAGCAACGTCTAGTGTTTGTCTTCATGGACTCACACTGCTGTGAAGTCAGTTACATCTGAGGGTTTAGATTGGTTTTGGACTGTAGTTAAGTCTTTGTTTTCTCACAGAAAACAGTAAAGTGACTGAAGTGTGAGTCAGTGAATCAAAGTGAAAGTGGACGTCTGTGTTTTCAGAAGTCTGAACTTCTGCCTGTCAAAACCACGATGCAGTCCTGGAGATTCCTGGAGAACGGGGCCAACAGGGTTTCCAAATACTTTGCTTAGGGGTCCTAAACAGCAGAGTATTGTGGACAAAGCTGTAAAAACATCAGAAATTATGTGCATTAACCCTCCTGTTGTCCTCATTTACGGGCACCAAAAAATATTGTTTCCTTGTCTGAAAAAAATTCAAAAATTCAGCAAAAAAAATTCCCAAATTTCTGAAAATTTGCAAAACCTTCAGGAAGAAAATTCCAATAATTCCTAAAAAGTTTCCCTTAAATGTTTTATTTAAAAAAAGAAATCTCTCAATTTTGGCAAGAAAATTCCTGTAAATATTTTCAAAAAATGAGTAAAAATCTTCCAAAAAAAATCCTAAAAATATCTAAATCAATTACATATATATATCAGTAAAACTTCTAATATTTTCTTCAAGAACATTCACGAAATTTTTTTTTCGTGAATGTTCTTAAGAAACATTTTAATGTTCAAAAACTTCCCAAAAATGTTGAAAATGTGGACATCAGAAGTTTCACTGTGAAAATGTTTTTTCAAACTTTAAAACGGGTCAGTTTGACCTGCAGACAACACCAGGGTTAAAACACAAAAATGATCTGATTTAATTATTATTTTTAAGCATATTTCCACATGACTTTGGACCTGATGCAGCCGCCTCTCTGCCTGTGTCACAACTTAAAGATGAATTTTGAAAAATTGTCTTTTAATTAAATCTATGCATAATATTACTGAATAAACTTTTGTGTTGAAGTTTGGTGATTGTAAATTTTTACAGCACGATTTTCATTTTAAGTACAAATGCACATCAATTACAAATATCTGTTATCAATTTTCTTGATTAGTAATAATTGGTGTTGGGCCGGTAAAAATAGTTTCAGTGAATTCCTGCCAAAGACTCTGCTTTAGAGGTCATAAAATACCCGAGCAGTCTGGAGGCTACATGTAAACATAGCAGAAGTTCTGTATTAGCTTGGACGTAGCCTCAGGCTTTTGTACAGAGAGAAATGAGAACGCTGCTTCACCATTTCTTTATGTATATAGTGTTTGTTTTGTGATTTATTTTATTTTGCTCAATGTCTAAAGAGAAGGAAAAACACAATCGTAGCTCTGCATTTGCACATTCATTGTGCTGAAGTCAACACGGTGACCAGTGATTCCAGTTTGACCTGTGTGGCCCATTCCACACATGCTTCCAGTCCAGCTGGGCGCAAAACTCCACCTCATTTACAAAAGCCGGCCACATCACCATTACAGAGCTACCGATGCTGACACACACATGGAGCTGAGCACGTTTGAGCAATAAACAGGCCCAGAGATGAGATAATATTATCCAGTTTGGTTTGGTTCAGAGTTATTGCCTCAGTCATCGTGCCAGCCGGTGACAAAGCCTTTACGTAACCGAGCACTCAGAGCCACATGAGTCCTGCTCAAACTGAGACCAGCGGTGACAGGGCCATGAATGATTAAGCGCATCTTGTGTCGCCGGCGGACTCTGATGTGGGCAGAATGACCTCACAACAACCAACATGCTCATCAGCGTTCAGTCTCACACTTGTAATCCCGAGGATCACAAGCGCCCTACAGTCCTCAGCTAGCCCTGCCATACTTTCTCTCTCTCTCCGCTCACTGAAGGCTGGAAAGAGGCTTTGGCTGCTCAGCCAATCACAACTAAGCTACTGTCAGGTTAAACCAATGGCTGCACACTGACTGCAACAGTTTCTGTTTTCATCTTGAGCTGCATTTAAATTTTTATCAGCAAGACAGAGAGAGGCTATCATTTATTCACAAGGTGGAAGCTGCTATGTGAAGGTAAAGGGTGATTACACAACAGCTACAGTCTGACAGGCTGCCTGCACATCTATGGAATGTAAAAAAGGGAATGTATTTAAAAATATGCTTCCCCATTTTCTACCTGTGACAATGGAGGAGTTTATGCATCCAATTATGTGTCCACACTCCAAAGTACCAAACTATAAGACTTCCAACTCGCACTGCAAACCATCCATCCATCATCCATACACCGTTTAATCCTCATTAGGGTCATGGGGGTGGAGTCTATCCCAGCTGACTGAGGGTGAAGGCAGGGGACACCTGGACAGGTAACATTCACAATTACTGACAATTTAGAATCACCAGTTAACCTCAGCATGTTTCTGGACTGAGGGAGGAAGCTGGAGAACCTGGAGAAAAGCCACGCATGTACAGGAGAACACGGAGACTCCATGCAGGAAGGCCATGACGTGAACCGGTGATCTTCTAGCTGCAAGGTGCAAGCACTAACCACCACGCCACTCTGCAGCCCTTTGCAAACCCAAACTTTGAATTTAGTCTAAATAATGATGTCCCATAAATTAAGTAAACTGTACAGAGTATGAATGTGTCCATCAGACCTACCAGGCCTTTCACTCTCCAGGACTTAATCTGCACAAAAAACAATTGTAGTTGTCAAATAGTTATTTTTAAATCTACAATAACTGCATTTATAAATGAAACTCTTGCGTAGACGAGCTCTAAGGCACCACCAACAAAGAGCACAATGCAGATACTGGCTGTATGAGCAACAAGAAAATCTGCTTTTTTTTTTTTGCTCCAACCTTGAACCATCCACCATCTCCTCCATTGTTCATTCCTATTGTCAGCAACATTGATATGCAAATGAACATACAAGATCACCGGCGCCATCTATGACATCGCTAATCAATTAATCAATGGCGCTGCATAACAATGGAAAGTTCCTAACTCTGACAAAGATGGGGAAATTTCATTTGCAGATACTTTGTCAGGCCTCTAACCTCCAGCTCAAACGTGTGATTCCCACGGGGGGAAGGAGGAGGGCGGCAGTGTCAAAAGCAACGAAACAACAAAAGATCTGTGCGTCTTTAACATTATGAAACCCTCGTCACAGTCAGAAAAGAAAGTTAAAGCGTGCAAGAGAAGGCAGCGCTGAACGGTTATAAGCTCTAATTATTTTAAATGATTCATGTTTGTCTTACTTCACAATTATTATACTTTTTAAATCACTCCCACGGTCATCAAAAGAACTAATATATAAATAAATATGATGAATACAAAAATACTGTTATTAAATATTAAAAATGTGCTAAAACTGAAGGAATTAGGAGGCCTCATCAACTATGCATGAATCTGATTTCGACTCCCATCATGCAGCTGCAGCCTTGGTGTGAGCTCATTAGCAAAGCCTCCATCTGACTGCACTGAGCTTTTTTCTCGTGCTTCAAAGTTTCCTCCAAGCAAATCTGCTTAACTCACCACATAGATAATAGATGAAGAGATAACCCTGTTTATGCAGCATACAAACTCAGCCTTACTTCCCACCTGTAACGCCAACAAAGTGAATCAAAACGACATCCAAACCGTGTCACCGGTATCACAAGACACGACTCGTATATCATAAAAGAGTAAGACAAAACTTTTGGTACAAATATCTATCACAGCGTGCTGACAAATAGGACTGTACTCTGTTACTGCCTGCTGCACAGGGAACCAGTTCTTCCTGCTGAACTTCATATCTAGCTCTGAGCTAAACCCTGAATGACAAATGCGAGAAAATTTCTTGAACAAAAACAGACTGGAGTGTTCGGAAGGAGACAGCTTCGCCACCCATGTGTCGAGGAACATGCATATTTCACACAGGTATAGCTTTAAGTGCAGACCTTCAAAGTATGATCTCAGGGTAAACGGATCCAACGAATGCAAACACAGCCGCAGGGACCTGTCCTCAGCTCTCACAGCATATTTCTGACAGAACTCACATTACCTACTCCAAGTTTTATGCCTTCACCAACCCGTCAACTCACAGTTTGTGTCTGGATTTAAGCTCTGACCTCAACAATTCATGTTATCCTATTAGACATTTGTGTGAAATATCGTCGGAACCAGCACAGAAATTCTTAGAGTTACAGCCAAAAAGGAGTTTAGCGACTTTACAGTGACCAAAATCTAATCCTCAAGTCCAAATGAACATTTGTGCCAGACCTGAAAAAACTTCCTCCAGGCGTTCAAGAGCGTTCGAGTTCAGAAGAATGGGATGGTGAAACACAATGACTCAGGCTACAGTTTTCACCACCAAGGAGGATGACGGATGGAGAGGATTAACAGTAAAGGGTTTGACTTTAACCAGTAGCTTCTCCTGCACTGGAGAGCTCCCAAATGCCTGACTATAAGTTTCCACAAATAGCTTTGTTTTATGAGTTCAATCATCTTTTAAGCTAATTAAAGGTAGTATGCTATGGAGTTTTTAAGTCCTTCAGGGCCTCTGAAGATGGTGCTCCTAACAGCAACTCACAGTTTCTCATCAGTTGTGCTGCAGTTAATGATTATTTTCATCATCAGTTAAGCTGTAAATTATTTTTTTGATCATTAGAATAGTTGAATGGTCTATGAAATGTCAGAAAATGGTGAAAAATGTTTTGCTTTTTTTTTTTTTCCAAAAACCGGCGATTAAATTATTTAGTTTCATGCAATTGAGCAGCAAAGAAACCAAAAAAATGCAACTTTAAAAAGCTGGAATCAGAGAATTTGTACTTTTTTAACTTAAAAAAATGACTCACATTTATCAGTAATCAAAATAACTGTAAGCTATTTGACCAATCACTGCAGCTCAAAGTAAAATATTTATTATTAATCAGTTATTAGAGTAGAGTTTTATCAGGTCACACTAAGAAATTAACTGGATCTTGAGTTGAATTCTTTTTCCTTTTTTTTGCTAGATTCCGCTTGTTTGGCCTCAAAAATGACTACAACAGTTTTGGTGAACAAGAGTACAAACAAAACCTTGTCTGATTAAAATAAAACCTCCTCTGGGCTGCTTATTACGTTAATTAGCAAAGTGTTCTATGTCAGCGGGCTTGTCCTCACACAACACATGCCTACTGTTAAATTAAACTCTGGACCCTAAAGCATTCTGAAGTTAGAGTTTTAAAACAGCAGCTTGTCCTCAATAAGATCCCAAATTATGAAAAAAAAAAACTAAAGGTACATGTGCACAATAAAGTGTATATAATGCCACATCATAGAGAGGGACAGAAAGGAACTGGTGTGAAGGCTCTGTGGAGAAATGCATCAAGGTTTCATCAATATTCTATTAAAATAATGAAGCACAGAGGTCTGAGGTGTTTTGCTGTGATCACTCTGAAAGCACTTCATCTGCACCAGACTGACAATATGCTGAACACTGCTCAGGTTCATGTAAAACAGCTTTGGGAGTTCAAACGGCTGAGCCACCAAAATACACCACCATCAGCGCAACCGTTGCCCAACTACTACAAGCTTTGTGTGTGTAAACTGGAGTGTGTTTGCCTCCAGGGCCCCACTGCCACCGGGCAAAAACAAAACCACAGGAGGATTAAGAGCACCGTTCTAGACGAGAGCAAATAAAATCAGCATGCCCGGGCCGGCCCTCCAGCTGTGTGACAGGAGGCTGGGATAGCGGACGCCACACCTCCATCCATCCATACCTCCATCCATCCATACCTTCACACCTCCATCTATCCATCCATTCATCCATCCACACCTCCATCCATACATACCTACCTCCATCCATCCATCTATCCACACCTCCATCCATCCATCCATCCATCCACACCTCCATCCATCCATCCATTCATCCATCCACACCTGCATCCATCCATACCTACCTCCATCTATCATCCATCCATCCATACCTACCTCCATCTATCATCCATCCATCCATACCTACCTCCATCTATCATCCATCCATCCATCCATACCTACCTCCATCCATCCATCCACACCTCCATCCATCCATCTATCCATCCATCCATCCATCCATCCATCCATCCATCTATCCATCCATACCTCCATCTATACCTCCATCTATACCTCCATCCATCCCTTCACACCTCCATCCATCCATATATCCATCCACACCTCCATCCATCCATCCCTTCACACCTCCACACCTCCATCCATCCATCCATCCATCTATCCATCCACACCTCCATCCATCCATCCATGCCTTCACACCTCCATCCATTCATCCATCTACACCTCCATCCACACCTCCATCTATACCTCCATCCATCCATCCATCCATCCATCCATCCCTTCACACCTCCATCCATCCATCCATCCACACCTCCATCCATCCATACCTCCATCCATCCATCCATACATCCATCCACACCTCCATCTATACCTCCATTCATCCATCCATCCCTTCACACCTCCATCCATCCATCCATCCACACCTCCATCCATCCATACCTCCATCCATCCATCCATACATCCATCCACACCTCCATCTATACCTCCATTCATCCATCCATCCCTTCACACCTCCACACCTCCATCCATCCATCCATCCATCCACACCTCCATCCATCCATCCATGCCTTCACACCTCCATCCATTCATCCATCTACACCTCCATCCACACCTCCATCTATACCTCCATCCATCCATCCATCCATCCCTTCACACCTCCATCCATCCATCCATCCACACCTCCATCCATCCATACCTCCATCCATCCATCCATACATCCATACATCCATCCACACCTCCATCTATACCTCCATTCATCCATCCATCCCTTCACACCTCCATCCATCCATGCCTTCACACCTCCATCCATCCATTCATCCACACCTCCATCCATACCTCCATCTATCCATTCACCATATCTCCATCCATCCATCCATCCATCCATCCATACATACATCCATCCCAAATCTCCCACAGCTCCAGCAGCCAGCCAGTCTGACTCGGAAAAATCTCATATTCCTTTCAGTGCGTTGAACGATCCTCCTGTTACGACCCTCAAACCCAGTCCCCACATGACTGCAGTGAGTGTTGTTGTTTTTTAATCGTTCCAAATCCTGATATCCACAAGAGGAGGACAAGCTTCCAAACGATTCCTCTGTGTTTCCAGTCAAGCAGGCCTTTTATGAAGCTGTTACTCCTGCATGGTTGGACAAAGCGGCAAAAAGCGGGTGGGCTGCCATGCTGTTATCCAGCCAGAGGGTGGGGGGGAGGAGGAGGAAGAGGAGACTCTTGGCGAAAAATCTAACAGATAATGAACATGTTCCTTGATTATGAAAAAAGCTCTTGCCCAAAACAAGTCTCTTGAGAGTTTGTTTTAGCGAGGGGGGGAAAAAAGCCTGTTATTTCAGTGTATGAATAATATCCAGAGGAAAAATGAGAGGGGGCACAACCTTTCCCATGTGAAGCAATATTACCTCAGGGACTTTCCTTTAAAAAAGGGAAGGCACAGATGGAGGCACTGAAGAGAAACGCATCCTCAGAGGGGCAGTGGAGGGTGTGACCACATTCACTCAGTCATGCCAGCACAGCGACAGACGTTCTTTCACCGTGCCCTGCATAAAATGTGCCCAAAGCCTCATTACTCCTACAGTGGAGGGATTGTACTATACTCTATGTGTGTGTGTGTGCACATGAGAGTACATGTCTAATTAATCACCGAAATCCTCCCCATCAGTCTCCGACAAATAGACCGCATTCACGCCTGGTAGCAGAGGTCAGGATCCGAGCCAAGCGGTTGAATTAACCGTCCAATAGCTGCCGGTCGGTGAAACAAAGCAGAATTTCTACTGAGCATTGTTCTACAAAAAGGACAGAAAGGGAATACACAATACCCCGATGCAGCAGGGATGCCAAAGTCACAGTTGGCTTGCAGTATAGTTAATAAGTTCAGATAGTTTACTGGCCGTGATTAGTCCAAAGAAAGAAGGACAGGAGGGCAAACAAGTCGCTGAGAATGACACCTTGGGGACATAAAATATGCCAAATCACTAGAAAGATAACCCAATGCCAGTGTGGAGAACAGGAATACACAGACACACACATAAACTTTGGTAGAGATCAGCAGGAGGTTTCTCAGTGTGACTACAAGATAAGTGACCGCTTTCTGTACTGTGTCAACTTCTCAACGGCTCCTGGCCTTTTCTATCAGCAGCCTCCCCGCTGAAGTCGAGCACACATCTCAGCTATAAAGGCCCGAGGCACAGAGTCCCGACTAACAAGATGAGTTAATAAACCCCCATGGTGTTAACTTTAATGACACCAACGGCAGCCAACAAAACACAGGCCCACAAACATGCCCACTTCAAGCTGATAATAGCGCCCGACAAGCTGAAAAATCCCAGCGCAGGACGCAGATAAAGACTGGAACACGTACACAGCTCCTGCACTCGTAAAGGACATTGTTAGTGTAATTGCATCCTTGCTTGATTTACCTCCATCCACTGTGGTTTTGTTAGTGCTGTGAGTGTAAAGAGAAGCCTTGCTGTGAGCGAGCATGTGTTTAAGTTCTTGTTAAAGTGGTTCTCAGGAAAGTCCGATAAGATAAGAGCCGATCACCGTGCATGTAGCGGACTAATGGGCGACACATAAACACGGCAGCTGCTCCTATCATTAAGGGTTGAATAAGCCTCAAGAATAGTTTGTATAAAGCCTGTATTTTACACATTTACAGGTTTATAGGTCATTTTTGGGGGTCTATTAGAATATGTTTACATGCTTGAAAGATTGCTAAAATAAGAGCAAGTTTCATTAATTGGACTTTTGGACATTTATCCAAACATAATTTACATTTTTTTTCATCAAAAGGTCAAAAAGAAGAAGAAAATACATAGACTTCGGTCATATATAGTAATACACACTCTGCCTTTACTGTACGCAGACCTACCATCCTTACTGATGCGTATAATTACCTACAAAAATGACCATTTTGAGCCAAGAAAAACCCTAAGTTTGTTACATGGTGACATAGATAAGCAGCAGAAAAAAAGCCAGGACTAAAAACAAGGAATATCAGACAGATATGGTTCAGTGTTTTCTGTTTTCTGGAAAGAATAACTCCTTTTGATACGGACTTTGGGCCCTATAAGTTTGCAAACCTTCTAAATAATCAAAAAAATCTTTATAATAAGAAAGAAAACCAGGAGTCTGTTGATTATTTAACAGATATTCTGTCAATAACACCTCCCTTTGGCTTCACATTTGGGTTGTGTAAGCTTTCAGACCGTTTAAATGCACAAAAAGCTATTTATCACTAAAAGAAAGAGGAAAACCCCAAAGCACATAATATGAGCTCTTTAAACTAGACGTCAGTGGATTAGTGGGTTGATATTCTCCCAATCAAATACCTTTTTCACAAGAAAAATGCCGTACATTCACTGGTTCTAACTTGAATATCTGTTGTTTTTCACCTCGAGTTTTGGGAACATCTTAAACTTTTATAACAAATGATAAGAAAAGTGCCAGATCCTGAGAGCTTTTGTGAATCACCATCTGATGATGACACCAGGGACGTCTTTGAAGTGCCATCAGTGTCATCTCACTGCGAGCACTCTCTCTTTGATTTGGTTTTCTTAAAGACATTCGGCATGCCACTTTGATTTGGCAATCAGGCAACAACTTTGATTTTCTGGAAACTCCAAGCATGAGGTTTTAATTAATGAAGTCCACACACACACACACATGGCCTGCTGTGGCTGTGGACTCTGTGTGTGTGTGTGTGTGTGTGTGTGTGTGTGTGTGCGTGTGTGTGTGTGTGTGTGACCAATAAGTTTAAAGTCCATGAACTGCTTCTGTTTGAAGTTCCTCAAATAGGTTCGAGGTTATCGGGGAGAACTGGCCTCTGTTCGCTGAGTCACAAGCGTGTAGTTTAAAAATAAATACACACCCTGTTGGCTCCCAAACGACACACAAAATTCTCAGTAACTGAGTAGCCGACAATGTCACACAAAGTACAATAGAAAGAACAAAAAAAGCTGCACAGAGGAAGGCGCTAACCAAACCCTTCTGGCACACCCAACCCGCAAGCATGTACGCAAAAAGGAAACCGATAAATGCACGTACACACACACAAACACACAAGATGAGGCTCAGAGGTGTCCCACATAAACAACACCCACTATTTATAGCGATTCATTTAATACAAAGACACAAAGCCCTTCGATCACTATCTATCAAGGTATTGTAACGTCCACTCACTGCACACTACCGCCGACCTGAAAGTGTCCTCTGGAGGCTCCGGCAGGAAGATGTGTGGGTCCTTACTCATAACCAAAGCAGCAATTCTCACAAGACAACCATGATAAGATCCACAATAAGCTCAGTGACTGTCCCCGTCTCCTGAACTGCTTTCCCGGCATGAATGTGTCATCCAGTGGGCACAGAGGTGACCACGGTGAGGCCAGCAGTCCTCCTTTGTCTTTTCAGTGTGCTTGAGGGAGAAACCACCTGTTTCTGAGCCTCTGCAGAGCCGGAAAACAATGAGGCCTCACTGGACTGTAAAAAGGCCGGAGCTGCCAGCTGCACGCCGCCCGTTACGTCTGTTTTCAATATATGACCCAGTCGTAGTCGAGTCAACAGATATTACACAACCTAATCCTGTTGTTGAAAGTAATATTGTGACTGTGGGTGGAGGAGAACTATCTGCAATCATACGTGGTTACTGATTAACCGGGTACTAGTGCTGATGATGCTGGAATGAGTGCAGTCGGATGAGAATTCTAACACACACCAAAGAGGAAAACCGTCTCTTTTTGGACTGTTTCATTCAATAATTTGATGAATCTCTGAAGACACTTTCCAATTTGCTTTATTACAGGTGAAGGTAATATTTCATGCCGTTTTTTTATGCTAACAGGGAAATCCCAATATTTGTCAACCTAATTACTATTTTGTTTGATTACTATCCATGATGAGAAAAAGACTGGCTCTCCTTGAAGAGTGACTCACAAAATAACTTTGATAAGTTCAGGTTTCACAGGAATCAGCTCAAACATCTGTCCTTGAGTTTGACCAAAGCAGCTCGCCAGTTATTTATCTTCATGTGTGGGAGGCTTCAAAAGTCCATTTCCTACAAAACCCAGTGCGGACCGACATAAAAAATGAGATCCAGATTAACTAAAAATTCTCAGTGAACTACCAGGTGTCAAAATCACCGCAACCAAGCTGTGACACATGTTCCAAAATATGTCTGTGTGACGACGTAGCGCAATGACAAAGGATTCCACAGAATGTGAGACAGACAGGCGTGCCACCTGATGATAGATATTGTTGTTCTGTGGTGTTCCTACATACATGTGAAGCCAAAGAGGATGTTCGGAAACTTTTGCAATGTGCGATCAACCCACCAAGGTTAGCCGCACTCAGACCCGCCTTCACCTCAGACAATGATCACTATCCCAACAGGTTCTACAGCTCTAAACAATACACCTTCAGGACATCAACAATGCCAGGTGATGCAAGACAGGAAGCATTGTGTTAGAACATACAATAAATCTTTTATCGTATTGTAGCACATCTTTAATGAATGCATCATCTAATTTGAGTGGGTGTTTTCAAGAAGGGATCGAAGTGACCTCGGTGTTAAGCGCTGTTACAAAACACAGGAAAATGATTCCTGTTGAGCTGGTTATATCCTCTACAATGGTCATGTTACACTGACCGTAACCAAAGCAGGCAGAGATGCATACGGGTTTCTACAGAAACAGAAAGTGGCCTCTTTTACGGGAACAGCCTCGATATGTTGTTGTCAAATGGGATTATAAAAGACCCGTGTTTTCACTGTGCCACAATTAGCTCTGGTTTCTGTATAAATAATTCAATAATCCATTTTCCACCATACAGGTGAAACATGCTTATGCTACTCCTAATTATGTTTTGAAATCAGGTTTCTACAAATATTTGCTCTGTCTTTGTGGATTACCGGACATTTGTGGGTCTAAATCCTCTTAAAATAACACAAGGTGAAGGAAAGTCCATCACTCTTCGGCTAACCTGGTCTTAGACTTCACACACATGCAGCAGGAGTTTAGAGGCTGTGAGCAGAAATCTTTTTAGCAGACCCCAGGTCTAAATGAGTGCATTTTTTCATGGACTTTCTGTTTTGCAGATTCTGATTAATAGGCCTCCAGTTAATGTGTTTTTCTTTTTTGCGGTTCGAAGTTAAATGTATTCTGCACAACGCCAGAGGAAAGTGATGTAATGTTGGATTTTGTCTCCATGTAAAATCTTCAAAGATGAACTCAAAACATCCCCAGCATGACTTCTCTTGAAAGTCCAAAGAGCTTAATGCTTTCGTAGCAGGCGGGGTGAATCCTGTAATTGTCTGAGACAAAACAACTCTCCACAGGGAGTTCAACACGAGCCTCTGTGTCTTCTGGCATCAACAGCTAAAAAAATTACACATCCTTCACTTGTGATGTGATTAATACTTCACAGAACTGCTGGGATTCCACAGTGTCGGAGCTCTACAGTGTTTATTTATACTGATTTATAATAAATTATTTATAGCCAGGACTAGAAAAAAATGACCTTTTGCTCTAGGCAAACTGCCCTCTCCCCTCTCTGTGGAAATTTAGAAGACACCCTAATCCATTTTTTATTATGGTCAACCAATACGGGTTTTTCAACATGATGCCGGTGGCGATATTCAAAGCCAGTATCATGTTGTTGTAGTTTGTTTTGGTATCTATCTATATTAATAATAACAAATGAAATGCAGGATTGCTACATTTATTAAACATCTGTTTAAGCAGCAGTCCGTCTGCAGTGCACTTACTGGAAACTTAAAAATGTATTACATAAATAAATGTCCACCCTAATCAAGAAAACAGCCTTTGTAATAAAGGAATAAAATAAAAATAAATGAGATTTCAGTGCACTTAACCCTGCAAAACCTAAACATAAAAAAACAAAAATGATAGATTGATCAGTCACATTTTTTTCCATTGTCACTGTTGTAGAAATGATCTGTCAACATTTTTGTCTTTTTTGCGCCTACAATTTAACTGAACTGAAGCCACAAAAAGCTCCAAATGTTCAGGAACTCCTCCATCATTACCCGTTGATCTCCTACAGAGCTTGGGATGAAGGTGAACGGGCTAACTATCTACTTAATCGTCTCCCGAGGCATGGGAAGCAACAGGAACCTGCGATGTCACATCTGACTCTCGTTAGCCAATTGTTTCTCCTCATACATTAAACCTCGGCATAATATGGAATCCATACGCGCACACAAGCAAATAAAACGCCAACTCACACGGAAATGAGTTGCCGTTGTCTGCTTTTACTAAGTGCATGAGAAACTGCCTGAAGTTAATGTTTTCATGGGCGCACATGAGCCTGTGTCCATCCCCCACCGCTGCACGCCCTCCTTCCAATATAAAACTGTACTGACCTCAGAGTTGGGAAAGTAGCCAGCTTCCTCACAACGCAGCAGCAGCAGCAGTATCCTCCAGAGCAAACTCAGACGGCCTCCGCTGCAAAAAAAGGCAGAGTCAGAGATGACACACACATACACTCCCCTCCCCTCTGACTAGGCTGCACACACAATGGATCCTGATGGAGAGATATCTGCCTGGCAGCTCTGGAGAAGCAGCAGACTATGGAGCTGAAAGGCCTGAAGTGTGTGCAGTAAGGCAGCTGGTGTTGTCATTGGAAAGTAAGACTCTGAAAGCCAAGATGACGACGTTAAAAGTGAAACAGTGGCAGCAGATTGACCTGGCTCTGACTAGTTAACTTCCAAGAGTTCCTCCTCCAACTGCCTCATTTCTCTTTATCGCAAAGTCGCCAGAAAATTGTGTAAATGATTCATCAAGCAAAATGAGAATACACCGGCCGACCTGGGGGCTGTTGTTAAGGTGTGGTTGTGTGGTTGTGTACGATGGGGTCAGAGGGCGACCGCTGCACAAAGACGACACAACAGCAAAGCTCATTACTCAATATGTCCTCCTGCTTTTGTCCACGCTGACAGTTTAACAAGAATGAAGAGCTGATTACTGAGGATGAGCGAGGAATAATGACACAGAACGTTATAAAACGGACCTGCACACTTTACGGTGAGTGCAGTTAAAAGTTAAAGCCTTCAAGCAGGGCGTGATGAATGAGGCCGGGCAGGTATACAGCCGTGAAGCTGTGGCAGCTTCTTCAGTGAATTACCCAGTTCATCGGGCATGATGACCACGAGGCTCAAGTGCCAGGGAAAACACAAACAGGAAAAAACTCACTAATGATGCGGGACGGTGGACTAGACTTGTGGGTGAGGGATGTTTGTAGAGCTCTTGTAGATTCCCTGAGATTTTACGGTGTTTCTGCTGTGATCCCACTGCATGGTATTAGTGTTACGTAATACTCAGTGAAGAGAACCGATGCTCATAAGTCCATCTGCTCCCGCGATGATTAAATCATATCCTGTCCTGAAGCTGAAAATAGTTATTGGGACACTTACTTCAGCTCTCTGCAACCTAGTTCCAAATATTAACTGAGGAATCTACACCCTGACTAAGTTTATTTTTTCAAATTTGTGAGCCCAGAGGTTTGTGGACGCCTGGTGACTCATAATAAGCCTCTCCAATGTGAAACTTTCATTGCTGTTTAACCCATTTAATGACCCCTTTCGCTTGCTTATTGTGATTTTGGCCTTGCCTCAAAGACAGATAATTATGTAACGCCATATTAAATTATACAAAAAGCAGGAGTGCTGCCTGCCAAAATGTAATCGGGTCAGTAATCTAACACTTCTATACTTGGAGGTCCCTTGATAGTTAAAGAAAAAAGTCAAAAGTATGGGAGTTTTGCACAACTTTATGGCCATGATTCAAGGAAAATAGTTCAAAACTGTTATTTGTAATAACAAAGTGACACACAGATGAAGTAAGCAGAGATGTTGTGAGTATTTGTAATCAAGATTTTATCATTAAATGACTGTTTGCCCCCAGAAATGCTCCTTTTAAAACTTCAGTGTTGACTTTTTATCATGTTAACCTTTACTTTCAGGTCCAGGCCGGCCTGATGGAGGACACCCAGGACGCCAGAGGGCTCATTGTTGTGTTTCCATATGGGAGAGCCAGGAGCTCGGTGTGACTGCCAGGCGCTGATTGTCCACAGGCAGATTTGACATTCAAATGAGATGCAGATTTCACACCGTTGGCTTTAACTTCAACCCAAACGTCTGTCCTCTCTTAACCCGAACTTTGAAAACTACATTAAAACGCACCGAGCGCAGCACCAGCGTTCAAAGTCAAAGTCGGAGAACTAGCTTAAATACAACTAAACAATTACAGCTAACTCATCAAAAACAACACAAGAAGGAGGAAGAAGTTTTACCTTTTTTTTAGTTTTCTCCTTTCTTTTACTCGACGGGGAAGTTTTTTAGGCTCGTATTCCGCTCAACTTCCCGGGGGATTTTAGCTTTAGCGTCCTCCAGGAGACTTGCAGCAGGACAGTCCCCGTGTTGGTGCTTCAATGTCCGTGTAGTTTTGGATCTGTGTGTGGCGCACAAAGCGGCCCTCCCCCTCCTCTCATGTGCCGGAGAGAGAGCACCACCTCCCGCTGCGGTTTAAAGGGACAGACCGCCATTATCCGGAGCTCATAACAATGGACCCAACTTCAACTTGGTGGGGGCTCCGGCTTTTATGTGCGAGCTACGGGGGGCTACCAAGCTCGCTCTGTTTAAGAGTAATGGCTGTGACAAAACTATTCAAACGGTTCAGTGAGAAACACTCACCACAACGAAAAAAATAAAAGTACAGTTCAACACTTCTACTATTTATTTCTACTGTTGATTAAGACTGTGGACTGACATAAACAAAGCAACCACCAACTGCCAGTTAGCTTAGCCTAGCTTAAGCATAAGATAACCGCTAACATGGCTCTGACCCAATAAGTTACTTCACAATAAGTTAGTTTACATGTTATACTTCTTGGTCAAAATGTCTTTAATTGCTATCAGTTCTAGAGATCAGCTTCTCATTTTTAGATATCCTGAATTAAGTTTGAACTATGGACAAACTGTGGACAAGCTAGAAACACACCATAAAGAAAAAAAAATAAAGGTATAGTTACTTAGAACTGTCAGTTAGCTTAGCCAAGCTTAGCTTAGCTTAGCATTTTGACACTGCAAACATTGCCCTGAACAAAAGATATCTACTGGCTTATCTAAAACACACATATTTGGTAATTGGATGAGCTAAATAATGGCAAGTTGTAATTCCAGATTCAGATACATACAACTTTATCCTGACTAGTCATACTTGTAGTTCTTGAAATCCCATCAGTTCTAGTAATCTACTTGACCTTTTTAGATATCTTAGACTGAGTATGAACTACTGACAAGCCACTTTAGGAATCAATAGTCACTCTACTGTAGACAAATAAAGTCACTTTGATCATTGATGTATATGGGGTTTTCATTGAAGATATCTACAATTCAGTTTACAGACGTGTGCAGCTGAATTATGTCAAAAATAACATTTCAGACATCCACTGTGCCATGAGGACAAAAAACATCACTTTTGCATTTAATGTGTATGAGGCTTCCCATTACAGAGGCCTACAGTTCAGTTACATATATCTGTGACGTGAACTGCAGATATTTGCAGCTTTATTATGACTAGTTGCGGTCCCAGTTTCAGATATCTTCAGTTTAATTCTGATGTGTCATAATTCTTGTTTAAGATAATCCATTCAAGATATCTGCATTGTTTTATTTACAGTTTCAAATAGACAGAGCAAAACTGTAGATATCTCAAACTGGTGTTCTACCTAGACAGAATATTTACAGATGGGCCTGTCTTGGATTAAGTTTAGACTAGGCAAAATGACGTTGCCCATATCTGTAGTTACATCAGAAGCTACATAGTCAGAGGCAGCTTGGTTTTCAAGCATAGCTATTATGGTACCATAATGGTAACCATAACAGCTTGCTATCTGACAAGTCATTTTACTGCCATGTCAGGGCAGCCTGAGGCCAAAGTTCTAGTAAATTTTGACCACAAGCCTCTTATGAATGAAGCCCTTGTTCTCCACAAACTCCACAAATTGCCATTTTCTAACAGTCTTATCCACCACAGCAGCCACCATTATGCTGCTGCTAACACTTTGCTTTGCCGGGTCAGTATCCAGTGGGAAGCCTTGCATGAGCAACTGCATGCACAGCAATTCAGACTAGTCATAATGACATTCGAGATATCTGCAGCTATTATTTGGACTAGTCAAAACTGAATTCCAGTTGTTCTGAGTGGTCGGAATTAAACTTTTTGTTGTTGATATCTGTAGTTTAAATTCCGGACAGTCAAACTCAGCTACTGAATGTTAAAACTGTTTGCTGTACATGTTAGCAGGTCATCTTTCTGGATAATGAGTTGGACTTCATTAGGTTGCTAGGTGACCAATGGAGTCTCCAGAAATGCTGCACCGTGCCAAGAAACAGTCAGGCCCCATTAAACCACAACTTTTATGGATGAATTGATGTGTTAAGTGAGTGAGCTTTACACATGCTGGTAGGCAGATTTGGTGAATCTGGACAAAACCAGAAAAGTTGTTTCTCTCAGTTCCTAGTTATTGTGCTAAGCTAAGCTAGTTTGTCTCTCAACCTTAAGGTTTCCCTGTATAGACATGACATCAATTAATCATCTAACTCTGGACAAGAAAGGGAAAAAACAAACCTTCATCCAGAAGGTCAAAGTGTTTTGGTACCAACCTTTTTTGATTTATGTCACAGCACTAACTTTCACACAGTAAGCGTGCACATAGAAAGGTGCTTAATGCTATATATTGATTTAAAGCATACAGAAATGTGTAATTAAATAGGACCTAATGTTCATCCGCTTACAATTTGGAGCATTAGGACAAATGTACTGGAAAGTAGCTCATTACTGTAATTAAAAGTCCAGACATACTGATTTATATTATCACCAGCTCCTAATAGCAATAAAGGTAATTAGAGTGGCACTTTTTACTTCTATTATTTCTGACAATTTCCAGATTACATTCAAAAGGCCTTTAATCTCCCACACACAAAGCAGATTTACATTCTTTCATGTGAAACCCGTTGAGGCCATGTAGGCCGGTGAGCGTGTTCCTGTGTGGTTACAGCAGTCATCTGGACCTCAGGTGTGAACTTTAACTCCTGTTACGCCGCTGACGCCCACCTGTCTGTCAAAGCCCAATTCGCCCACCTGTATATAGCATTAGGCTTATGAAAAATGCGAGACAAACCAATCAGTGCAGCAGTGTTTTATGGGATACGCACGCTGCCTTCTTCAGAACTTTCATTAAAGGAGGCGGGAACACAACACTTTGATGGTACATTTCCTTGAAGCGAGCCCCTTATTCAATTATTTCTTCCTTGTGTGGCTTGTGTTTTATGTCGCACACAGACTGGAGAGGCTACAGTAATAAATGGGGACACAAGGTTTCTCTCTTCTGAAATAGAAACCTGTCAGCCGGGGATAAAAATAGTTGTGACCAAATATGACTTCACAGAGAATTTTCTTCAATTTATGCCATGTTTTTCAGCTGCTTCAGATCCTTCAGTCGGTCTTACTTGAACCACTATGGAAACTAGTGTCTGTCAAAACTGCTAAAAGAGTGGGAGCGAGGCTGACTGGGGCAAAGGGACTTATTAAAATGGCTGCGGCCATTTTTTGAGCCTTTTCCCATAATGCACATTAAGTCAGAAACCAATTTAGGCTTCCAACAAACAGTACATTAGAAAAGCATTCATGAACGGCACTGAAGGGACATCCTATTTCTCAAATTAGTATCCTTTCTCCCACTGCCAGTATATCCCCTTCAAATCCCCAAACCACCCTCAGTGAAGCTCACAAATGAGGCAATTAAATTCAGGGTTTCAAACTCCTTTGAACTACACCTTCTGTCTGAATCCTTTAATATTCCAACTGTGGGTTCTCAAAGCTCATCAGGGCTATTTAGTACCTTGGGCTCCCTTTTTAACAGAGACCACCAGCTCGCTTTTTTCTCTGTCATTCATTTCCTGAGGGGGGAAAATAAAGAGAGACAGAGGGAAATGAACATTTCGGCAAGTGAAATACCTCCTGTCTGTGATTCTTCTGTCGGAGGCAAATTTCCCATGTGTTTTCAAAAAAAAGAGAGAAGGGATTAGCGCTCTGGACGCTCTCGTTCCAATTCCCTGTTCCATCCTGTCCCGCCTAATCTCCTCTCTTCTCATGCCTATGTGTTTAGTAGGTTAGCTTTGGATCAAGTGACTGACTGTGATCCAATTAGCATCTAACACCATCTGACACACTACATGTGCTCCTGTCTTAAAAGCATGCCTCTGTTAGTTTAGCTACTTTTTAAAAACACATTTCCAACACGTTGCTCATGCCCTACATAAATACAGGCATCGCTTAATGTGCAGTCCGAGGGGTTTTAAGGAGCAACTAAGGCAGTTTAGTCAAGTGAGGAACCAATGATGAGCTAATGAATTGTGGTTATCTGGGAGCACGTAGGAAGACGAAGAAGTCAGGAGGGGACATTTGTAACCAGATAACAGGATTTCACAGCATCTGCTCTGATCCAATTTATTGCTGCCCTGAGTAACACTAAGGTTAGGTGGAGTTTCATCAAATAATTAGCAATGGAAGCATCCCATGTGCCTCCAGAAATCTTTTATACACAGAACATTCCTGGTATGATCACGATTCCGTATGTTTTCTTTTGATGTTTTCATGACATGTCAGTATTTTAAATGTTCACTGTGGTGCAGAAATGCTAATTAAGGTTGTGTTTAGACTTATAGTAGCCATTTTTCTGAAGTTTACGGGACATTACTTTTGTGTTTTGGTACACAAATCAGTGAGAAGATGAAATCAGAGCTCGAATATCCAGTTTGAAGGCTTCGTGACTTGTCCTATCGTATGACGTAAAACCCTGTGATATTATCCTCCTATCACACAAGAGTGCACAGCTTCAGGAATGCATCTTTGCAGTCAGAATTTTTCTTCTCGGCAATTCCATAGGAAGCTGAATTTACAGAATGAGCTATAACCTGCAAACACATAAACAATCACGACCTTATCACTGCAGAACCAACCAGAACAGCTTCCAACCAACGAAGAAAGTAAACTCTATAGCTGGATTTATACCTCACACATGCTTATCAGCTATTTTGACACAGATACCAACAAAGTTTCAATCTCGTTCCGCTGTGGCCTTCACCTGCAGCACGAGGCAGCTGTATTGTACATGATACGGCTGAATCACACTTTAACTATGTTCCCACTAATGGTGTTTACATTCTTTCATTTACTGTGTGATTAGAGCAGCGGTGGGCTATGCACACACTCACAGAACCAGAGTTACATCTGGGTAACTTCCATTTCTCCTTGTCTCATTAGCGAATCGGAGACTACTGCAATCACCGTGTTTATGCTGGTTTGTTTACAGCGATGAAAAGCGGAGACTGTGTAAGGAGGAGGTTTGCAGTGGAAATGGATCTGCTGGACATGTGCTCCTTACAAAGGAGGACTAACAATTATTATGGCAGAGCTACAGTGGATATGTAAGCACTGGGTTGTGGCAAAAGTTGGGAAAGGATCTGCTTTCATTTAGTAGAATCTTATTGAAAAGAATGAGGAGAGAGATTTCACCCCACTAGTACTTTAAAAGCATAATTTTCTTTAACCCTCCATATTTGCTTCTCTTAATTGGCTCCCCATAAAATCCAGAAAAGACTGTAAACCATTCCACACTGTAGCTTAAAGACCTCATAGTACCATCATTATCCCGATAGAAGACTTGGCTCTCAGAGTGCAGCCTACTTGTCCTTCTTAGACTTTCTTTAGCTCCAGTTTGGGTTCAGGGGGCAGAAATCTTCTCCTCTTTCAAGATCAGACTTTAAACTTTCCTTTTTGATAAAGCTTACAGTTATAGCTGGTTCAGATGACCTTAGTTATTCTTCTTTACACCCAGGCTGCTTGGGGACCTCCCATGATGCACTTCTCCACTCTTTCACTCTCAATGCATTTATATGCCACTATTAGTTGCCATTAACTTTGTGTCTTGTGTTCCCTCTGTGTCCTCTGTCCCCTTGGATCTTTCTGCTGCTTGTTTCTGATCTGTGGTTTGTGGCCCTAACAACCTGCCCAGTGTTTACTCTTTATTTCTCTACTTTCATGTCTTCTCTCAGTCTATAACTCTGGTTCTGTCAGATGTATCCCCCCCCTACTGTCACCAAATGCTCACCTACGGGGGGAATACTCGGGTTTCTCTCTATGATACCATAACGTGTCCTCAGATTACATATGTTATGAGCTGGCGCTACATCGATAAAATGGAAAAGTCCCGTTCCCCTTCCTCAGGCCTTCCTCTGTACAGTTTGTAAGTGAACACCAGAAGCGCCAACATTGAAAAATAATTTATTTCAGAAATGTACTGTGATCATATATTCATTCAGATTCTGCATGATAAGCTTTTGTTGCGTACAATGAAATCACCCCACAGAGAGAAAGAAAAAAAATAGATGACATTTTTTTTTGCATTTTTGTTTTGGAACTATGGAAACTAGAAACACACCACTGAGTCTTCACTATAGCGTTGTGAGCTCGCCTGGCAGGAGGCTCGGACGGCGCCGAAGCCCCCTGTGGCGCTCACTCCAGGCAGGTTTTACAGTTTGCTGCAGGACAATCTCTTTATAAACAGACACACAGTGAAATGATCTGTAAAAGCTTACGCACGAGTAGTGTAAGCACGCACACACGCGTCGGCATCGTGGACAGCACAGTCACACCTGAATAGTACAGAGTGGTTGATTACACAAAAGAAGGAAGGAGGGGGGAGAGGTGAGGCAATTCCATGACATCATCTCTTGGCGCAGGCTCAGCGCTGCCCGGTGATCGTGATCAGTGGCAGGGAAGAGTTATCCAAGCAGGGAGGGAACGGGAAAGAAAAAAAATCTCTTATCAAAATCATTACATTTAGGCAGAACCAGCGGCGGCGCCCACGTGTGACAGTCCTCCCCGCCGTCGACAGCTTTCGCCTCTTAGGTTTCGAAGCGTTTCAGTAGACTGATGTGTTTATATGTGAGCCAGCAAAGGGTGAAATATGAAACATGGGTTGTGTATGCAAGTCAGTTCACGGCCCACATCTGTCGGGACTGAAAAGAAGGCTCTTGTAAGTGCGGGGCCGTCGCGATGCCACAGTCAAGGGCACCGTCAGCAGTTCAGTCACATCTGGTGCCAGATATCATAAATAAGTGTTTCTCTATCAAGGCATCTTTGATCCACTGTAACACACTCACAAGAAAAGACTTAGACACTTTCACTTGGACAGATATACACTCACTCCCATATATCTGCAGGGTCCCTCCGGCTCAGCACAGTCGCTGACATCTGACCCACACGTTGTTCTATGGATTTGTGTGCTGAAGGCCAGAGAGCTGTTTCCATGGAAATGCATGATTGTTTCTTCAGTGTCCATTTTTAACCTCTCCTGGCCAGCACATTAAAATTTCTTCAATTTGGCATGAATTCCACCTCTGCGTCTCTCCTTTACCACTTCCCTTTTTTTGTTGTTTTTACATCCAGTCCCAACAAACTCTTGTCCTTTCTCTTCCATTATATGGCTCCATCATATTGTGATATCAGTCTCCATCAGAGCAGAGTTTGCACTGATTGATTTTGTCTTCTAGGTACGTCTACTATATATATATTTATATATATATGTATATATTTATATGCGCGTGTGTTTTTCAAAGATTCTTGTGACTTTGTACAGAATCAAACAGAATACCACTGACTGCGATCCAAAACAAGTATCAACAAAAAAGACAAGGAGGAAATAAATGATAAGCAAAAACCATGCACGTAGTTCAAAAGCAAAATAAAAGTGAGTGGATGTTGCAGAGAATATTTTATCAACCGGTGAGAAAAATCAAAGTCTACACTGGCACACTTCCACACATTAAACAAACAAACAAGAAAAAGTGCTCCAAAAAGTCTGATGTTCTGCATATATCCAGGCTGGCTAAAGAAAAATAACAGACAAAAAAACAAAAAAGTAATGAAAATAAAGGGATGTGGATGACTTGATTGGGCTGACTGTGCATTATACAATGCTATGTTCTCCTTCAACACGAGCTGGGTAGATATTTCCAGAAGTTTCAATGTCCTTTTTCAGCATTTTTCACACAAAGGAGGAGAAGCCAGCGATGGGAGCCCGTGAGCCGGGGGCTAGGCTGCTTGGGGGCCTGTAAAGGGTGCTGTGCTGGCTGGGGGGGTTGGAGCTCTGCTGGGAAGGGGTGGGAGTCCGGCTGCCTTTGGGCCTAAAGAGGCTGCCCTGGCCCTGGGGCTGGCCCTGGGCCTGCTGAGGCTGGGGGCTGGGGGAGCTGAGCTGGGGTGGCAGCGGAGGTAGAGGAGGCAGCGGCGGCGGGGCGCAGTGATCCGGGTCTCCCGACTCGGACTCCGTGTAGCTGTAGGCCTGCGCCCGAGATATGCCTTTCTGTTGGCGGCGCCACGAGTTGTAGTAGGTGGGGTCGCTGATGTAGTGGTTGACGAAGGAGTGGGTCTTCTGCCGGTTGGGATCCACCTCGTACTCGCTGTCGCTGCCCTGATGGAGAGAATAAAGACGGGATTCACTGAGTTAGCACAGTGTGGCTCTGTTGTGTTTCCATGTGGAGCAGTTAGAGATGCTGAGGCTATAAATGGAAATGAACATGATGTTATTCAGTTACTCTAAGTCATCAGTTCACAGTCACCTCCGTCGTAACAACACACACATGCACACACACACTTACACGTACGACACAGCACGAGTACACGTGGACAAAATGGTCAAAGATGGTCAAAGCATGAATACGGAGGAATGACTTGTTACTGAAGCGTGCACAGTAAATGGACCATCAACACAAGATGGCAAAGGGCAATTTATGTTCGGGACTTTAACCAATCAGTCAGACTATATGCTGAGGATCTTCCACACCACGTCAGCAAGACGGTAGCACAGTGTATCAGAGAGAACCTTACAGCACAATGGGGATCTGAGGGGGAAGGTCTGGATGGGGGACTACCAGTAGGAACCTATGGGGCTACAGACATTCAAAGCAGGCAGCCACAGGAACCTCACCAAATGCAGTGGAAGTGTATGTAGGCCACCTGTCCCATATGAAAACACCAGCGCCTCCTATGGGTGAACAAAACAATGGGTTTTACAGTACATCACCATAACAGAATGATTCCAATGGCCGAGTCATGATGATGATAAGAGCATAATACATATGTATGCATAGACCCTTTGTGCCATTCTGTGTGAATGGTGCAGAAAAGCTGACAAAAGATGAATAAGGAACTGATTGTGCAGTGCATTCTCAAAGACTAAAATCATTTCTCTTTTTTTTTGGACAAGGAGGCAGAGCTGAAATTACTTTATTTAAAGTCAGTTTGAATTCCGAGCCGTCTGGAAAAAGGAATAGTAATTCTCAGCAGGTTCTTGCCACCGACCCTCCACCTTGCTGCAGGTCACACTGGAAGCACTATTGTATTCATGTCAAGGCACAATCCCCGCCTCAGACAAAGAACGTGATCAGTGAACACTCGGCCAGGATTGCTCGTGGTCATCTAATTGCCACGAAAGCGGGCTGCCAATTGGCTGGCCGGCGTGTGATTAATCACCTGGCCACAATGAACTCGTGCACGGACGACTCTGCCAAAATTGTAATTCCCCAAAGAGGCTGCTTTCGATGTGCATTAAGAAACATTGCAAACCCAAACCCTGCTTTAGAACAGCACGCTGCAGAGACGCGCTGATAATTGTGACCTTTTTAGAGGTTCTTTGCTCTCAGAGGTCTTTTATTATCCGTTTTCTCATATAGAAACACGGCTGTTGGCAGGAACCTGAAGGACACACTGCAGAGCACAGATTTTCGCTGGATATTGCACAGCACATATGTGATACATATGGCGGCAGGCTCATATTTCCCTCTGCCTCAACATGCCTCCTATGTCAAACCCCTATATAACATAAAGACCCTTCTTTTCTGGACGTCGGTACAGTTTATAAATGTCCAAACAGAAAATGAGTGTGTTGAATGAACCAAAAAAAAAAAGCTCCCACTTTTGATCCTCTTTGTTTCCAAGCAAAAGAAAGTGATCTGCTCTACCCTCCCGCTCTTGTGCAAATTAATCAAAGGCAGACATTGCACAAGCCAGCTACACTTAACCTCCTTATATTGTTTTTCCTCTCAATAAAGAGAGTCAGAGTGCGCGCTGTGCGTGTTTGTTGTCCGTCTGTAATATAGTCACCCCGCTGTAAACACTTGAGGCCAACCAGTTTGTGAAAAGCATTCCGGTCATGCCAGCGTGTTTAGCAACGCGGCGACACAATAACAAGATCCATTCACAGCAGACCGACAAGACACACGGAGCCACTTCAAGTTGTATTACCTCGCTCTAAAGGAATTAACGCTGCATTGAGAGATGAAGCATCACTCCAGTTGTGTGTGTGTGTGTGTGTGTGTGTGTGTGTGTGTTTTTGTGTGTGGTGGCGGGGAAAGAGTAAGCGCAGACCAAATGTTGACACACCGAACTGCATCCTCCTCCTGCCCACCCCCAGCTCGGCCTCGGAGTGTGCTCAACAGATGTTCCGACCCTTAAAATATTCTGCGAACAAACACATGGCGCTCCAATCTGTCCGACTCCTGCTTTTGGTTCGTCACCAATCTTAAACAGAAACGACTCAAGGATCCAAACTGAGGATCCGACGGTGAAGATGCTTAACTATCTGCCTCTGGGGCAACACGGTCCGCCATACACCTCCATTCTTCCAGTCATTACGAGCTAATTACTAGTGCAGAATGCTGTGAAAGAAGCAGACTTGCAGCAGGAAATGCAGCGTTGCATGTCGGCCTCCAGGGAGCAGCCATCTTATTTATGCAGTGTAAGACATATACAAGCCTGCCAGTGTCAACTATTAAACATTTCTTCACCATTACGATGTTAAATTATGCAGAGAAAGAGATTAAGAAATCTATCCAATTAACTGGTGAAAACCTCTAGACAGTTGTTTATTTTATCATCGGTATGATAAAGTTGTTCCCGTTTTATAATCGGTAACGCAGGAGGGAGAACGAAAAGAAAAGGAGGAAAATATTACATTGAATGTGTGTCAAACAGAGGTCAAATTCACTATTTGTTGGAGATAAACTCGTCATTATCAGCAAACAAGGCAGATGTTGAGACAATCGATGGCAAAAGACTTTGACCTGTGACCCCAGCCTGCTGAAAACGACAAATGCTGTCGGTGTTTATCCTCATTTTCTATCTGTCCATTATTTATTAACTGGTGTTAACCCTCTGAACCCCAAGCAGTTTCTGATTTTTTTGTTTTTTTTTTGCTCAGTCTGGTGTGTTCTGCACAATTCTGGAAACAGCACAAACTAGGACTAGAAGTAGAGAGAATGATGAACTTTTTGGATGACTCACTTTACAAAAAACTGGGATCAACAAGTACTAAGATTTCCAAAGTATGGACAGTTCACTCTACATATTATGGATGTTTCACTACTTTGTTTTCACGCTTGTCTCCAACCTGCTGTATATAAGCACAGCCTGCAGTTCAAAAAGGACCTGTTTTTTTGTTTTTTTCTTTTGTTTTTTGCCAGGTGAGCGTTGGTCACAGCTGAGTCACTAACGGGTTCACGGTTCTGTCAATTAGAGCAGAATTTTTATTTTTTTACAGAATCTGGTCAAGACAAACTCTTTATTTTTTGTCAAATTTTTAAACGATACATTTGATTTAAAATGTACAATTTTAATCTTAGATTTGGTAAAGTTTTCTGACGGAGAGTTTGAAAATCACACAATTCTTCCTGTTTTTACACTTGATAAATGGTGTAACTATTTTTCTCCTCTAAATAAAGACTGTTTTTCCTCGCTGTGGCTTAAATAATGATATGAGACTGAAACAATCTCCTGGCGAGCTGGGGCCCCTTCCCCCTCAGAAGTGATGCATAGCCCAGTACCACAGAGTGGGTCAGTCCTTTGTCCTCTAGTTATGGATTATTGCTGAGAGCAGGGGCACAGAGGAGGGGCTGTCTGTTACTCTCATTGATGAAGTGAACACAGCAGGAGTCCTCAGAGACAAAGACAAAAACAATATGTGGGGGCTGGAGGGGGCCGAACATACTCACAGCGTGTTTTCAGCAACATGCATGTAGAAAAATGGAAAAATGTAGATATGTTTTTGGAAATTCATTTTAGGTGTTTTTGTGGTCATTTTGCATTTTCTTTTTGTTATTTTGTGTGTCTCTTCATTTTGTGTCTTTATACGATAATTATCTGTCTCACCGAGTCATTTGGTGTTGTTCTGTGGTCATTTTGTGCATTTTTGTGATTGTTTTGCATGTCTTTGTACTCTTTTTGTTTCTTTTTTGGTAATTTTCAGTCTGTTTTGTGGGCATTTTAGGTCTTTGAGGTCATTTTGTGCCCCTTTATGGCCGTTTTCAGTCAGTTTGTGTCAATTTTAGGTGTTTTGTGGTCATTTTGTGTGTCATTTTGCAACTTTTTGTAGTTATTTTGTGTGTCTCTCATCATTTTGTATCTTTATATGATAACTGTGTGTCTCATTGAGCCAGTTTTCTCTTTCAATTTTCCACTAAGTTCCCTTTTACAGAAACACCTCTCCAGGAAGTGTGTTAATTCCAGATCACATGACCTGCTCCACATGATGTCATTTCCTCCTGGAGAAAAGACTGGAAGACTCCAAGGCTTTCTGACTCATTTCATATAACATAGTGAACAGGTTTACTACAAGATCTTTAGAAATAACTTTCATTTTCAATTTGACTCAACTGTAGATATAATAGAAGAACTTTTCTGTGGAATGCCATGTGGTGTTTGGTTATGGTTTGATTTTAGGCCTGAAAAAGGCAAAAATGTCAACTATGTGACAAAAAGTCCCACAATTATATATGGACCCATTTTATTTTATTCTGGGTTATGGCTTCGTATTTCCAACCATCAAAATAAAGCGGTGCGTCGTCACTTGAGACCATCCAAACATTACAGAGACTATTCTCTGTTGAGTCTGAGCCAAAGAAGCTCCAGTAGCCGGAGAGACGGGAGTGTAGAGAGACTGACAGAGGCAGCAAGAGAGGCAAAAAGAAAGTATGTGAGAGAAACCAGACATTTTCATTTCTCTCCCACGGAATGCCACTCTGCAGAGAGAGCCTAATCTACAATCCATCTCTGACTCAGAGATGAGATCATCTGTCTTCGGCTGGTTTCGGCTTTAAGTGAAACACAAAGGCATCGCCACAGATACAGCCTTGGAGAAATGAGAGAGCCTGCACTCTACAGGAAAAAGAGGACGTCGATAGGCCTCTACCTGCAGGAAACAGAGCAGTAATGGTGGCCTCGCTGCCAATCCAACGTTAGCTTCCTCCAAATCTCCCTCTGGAGGAGGAGGAGGAGGAGAATAGTCAACTTCTGCCTGCTGGGGGAGGCACCGGGGGATTAAAGAGGACAGACAACACAATGACATACTGACAGCTCAAAGTTCAAAGAGAAATTCCTGGATTTTTTTTGTTTTCAAAGCCCCACTGGGTGCTGATACGGCGACCTGTCAGGGAGCCTCGGGGTTACAGGCAGAAGTCTGCATGTTTGAGGCCATCAAAGCCGACGCTGACCCCTTCAATGAGCAGGAAAGCCTCAGCTACTGCAGCAGGCCACGCTCTACCAATACAGAAGTGGTAGATCTGTCAGGCAGGTGGTGAAATGTCGAAATGCTTCATTTGAGGGCATGTTATGGTGTAGCGAAAGGTCCTGTCTGTAGCGATTCATTGTGGGGAGATTTTCATTTGATCTGGAAGTAGGACTCAGGTCGCGATAAGGCCAGGTGGGGAGAGATATCTGGCGGGACGGAATTCACACTCCAGACGTATTTATCTGAGAGATGCTCCGAGATAATTTGGGAAATGCGGAGAGTAAAGAATTCCTAGATGAAAGAAAACACTGAGACGAGCTTGAAAGCGAAAAAGGGGGGATTTGGCACCACTTCCCCCCTCCTGATGCTTTCATCTGACGAGGATCAAAACCAGACTGCGGACTGCGAGACGGTTCACCCAAAACCACAGCGAGCCGGGGAGGGAGGCGACATAAACAAAAACAGCAACAACATATATGCACGGAAGACACAGGAAGAAAGCATGTGGATAAAAGAATGAGGGTGGAAAACTCAAAACGAAACGAAGACAAAAGTCAAAGTGGCATCGATAGAGAGAGAAAGAGAAAGAGAGAGAGAGAGAGGAAAGCAGAATTTATTGATTTGGAGGCAAAAGCAGTTTGGCTCTGCACACAGAAGAGGCCACAAGTCAGACTCTGAAGCTAAGGTTGTTAGTAATCTATCAGCCCTGACAGGAAAGGCTTTAAAAGTTCAAAAGAAATTTTAAACTAAGATTTCTGATTATATAATGAGGCCACAGAAGAAGAGCCAGGGTAAAAAGCCAGCGCTCCAGTCCAGTTTTCCACAGAGATAAGTTCTACCGCCTCTGACCTGACTCACTGAAAGGAAAGTTGGATATTCTGTCTGGCTGGAGTGGCAACTTTCAACACGTAACGAGCTCGAAAATAAATTTTGCAGCTCCCTCCCTCTCCGCTGTCTTACATAACAAGTGCTGAGTCTGAGTGCAGTGGCCTGGATCTCAGGTGGAAGTTTACTGAGTGACATTCTGCACAGGTTACAGTCTGGTCGGCAGAAAAAAAAAGAAAGAGAAAGAACTGCTTTACCGCCAGTGTGCAGAGTCATTAATGTCTCATCTCTCCGTGTTGCATTCAGGTGAATGACACAGAAAGGACAGCAGGGTGGACAGCGAGAAAGGACAAATAAAAAACACACAATACAGCTGACGATGCAAAGCTGAATTCCTGACGAATTCAAGGGGATGACGGTGAGCCCACGCAGACGAGTACAAACGTGAAACAAACACCAGTGCGTGCGGTTAGATCAGAGCAGATAGAGAAAGGAAGATCGCTGCTGCTGCACCTGAGAGTCAGAGATCTCAGAGGGCTTTTCGGTGAGGCTGCTGCTCTCTGCAGGGATCAGATCGTTGTACTTGGTGCTGACGTCCTCGTCTGAGTAGTGAAGGCTGCCTGGACTGGGCCTGGGAGGAGACCTGGAGGAAGAGAAGAAAACAAGGAGCTTCATTTAGTCCAAAGAACTCGTTAGACCGCTACGTTGCTTTGACATTGTCTGATAATCATTTAACCCCCTGAACCAAGCAGCGTCTGGGTGTCTGTTGAGGTTCTGTCGCATTTTTACTCACAGTAAAATAAAGTCCTGAAACCTCTATGGAAACAGCAAAACCATGAGTAGAAGCAGAAAGAACTCAAAAATGCTGTAATGTAATGTTCTAAATCTTTAAAAAGACAAAAAAGAAAACCTACAAAAAATGGAATATTTATTTATTTTACAGAAACTGATATAAAAATCCACAATTAACATGTAAAACATTCATCAAATGCCCACAAGTGTTTCCAATATTGAAAAAAATAAATGGTGACTCTCCATACAGTACATACTTCGCTGCTCACATCTTTAATTTAGTTTCCGTTCTCGTCTCCTATCTGCTCTGTGTAAACACAGCCTGCAGTTCAGCCGAGTTTAGCTGAGAAGTCCTTGGATTTTTGCCATGTAACTGTTGGCCGTAGCAGAGTCACAGATAACTTCACAGATGCATGGAGATATGGAGAATTATTTATTTTTTACAGAATATAAGTAGATCCATTGATGTATTTTTGACAAATTTCTAATTGACATTTTTTTTATTGGCATACGGAATAAAGTGATCTTGGTGAACTATTATGATTCTAGGCTTAACTTTGAGTAATTTTTTCAATAGAACAGTCAGATACAGATGATTGGTGTCAGGACCGCTGGAAAGTAGATGATCTGATCATTTTTTCTGCTTTTATACTTTGGAAATCTGATCAGTGGGGTAATTTAGGCGATTTTTAAAACAATTTTCTGTCTGTCAAACCCATTGGTGGGTTTTGGGGTTCAGAGGGTTGAAACCAGTTTGAATTATAAAGAAATATAGTATTTCATACCAATTTGGGACAGTTTTCTTTTTGTTTTCTTGTTTTTGCTGCATTCTTCAAGATAATAACAGCATTCTCCGTGCGTGTGAAGTAAAACAAACCGACTATATACAGATGAAATACCCCCAGTTAACCGAAACAAACAGTAAACAATCGATCAGGATTTGCAGACTGCCTTCCTTGTTTAGTTTTGTACTTTTCGTAGCTGAGCGTCCAAGTTTTGTGTGCAGTTAGCGGTTATTGCAAACATTTCTGGTGGTTTAGGGGTTTAAAATCACAGTCAACGAGGGGCAAACCGACAGGAAAACATACTTTAAAATAATTTAGACTTGTTTACAGCCCGTTTGATCTTTCAACCCGTCGTCTATTTGCTCGTCTGATCGTACCCATCCTGGATCTCAGCGGTTATTTTGATGAACGCTACAGAAGCATAGCAGGTAGAAGTAAAAATCATTCAGACTTCATTTGAATTGAGAAGTGAGAAACAAGCAAACGCAGCCTCGCGATGACTCAAAGTCTGCTTCATTTTCGCTAATGTCACACATTTAGAGCTTCCTTTCAACTTCCCATGCGTGCCCACCTCTTCTTGCTGCAACTTGATGGGAATCATGGGACACTCATGAGACGGCTGCTTTCAGCAACTTTCCCCTGGAATGAATAATTCCCTGCTTCAGTCCTCACTGTGGGCTGTGGAACGTCAAACCACTGAGCTCTTATGACTAAATTACAAACCCGAGTCTCAAGGGGTCATCAAACAAACGGCAGCCTCGGGCTTCTCTCTAACGGATGTTATCGCGGCCGGCGCTGATGACGGCACGGATTAAAGCGTGGCACGTCAAATGTGTCGCTCAGATGTAAGCTAAGAGTGTAAGTGAGGAGGATCTTTGAAGTGAGTATTGGGACGTGGAAAGCTGAAAGCAAGAAAGGAGGAAAATGACAGCAGAGAAAGATGAAAAACTGGGAATAAAACCTCTCCAGGAATGGTATGCTCTTGTCAGGGTTTCTTTAGGTAAATATGGGAATGTACATATATTAAAAAAAGAAAGCTCCTGGTGTCTGAGCGCCTCCATATTTTCCAGTGTCCCTGGTCCTGCTAAACAAACAGCCGTGTGTTTCTGCTGATTGGTGCTGGTTTGGCCGAGCCCACTGGGACATACTGACTCCTGTTGACTTTCCAGGCCACAGCGTCGGCCGGCAGTTGCTGCCAGTGGATCTGCTGCAACACACACAGCCGCTTTATGCATCACAGCTGCATTTGCATAAGCATTTTTCCAAATAAATACATTTGGAAAGCATCTGAAAAATGCTGTGGGTAAATTCCAGCAGTTTTGAAAAGGGGTGCGACTCTGAGCGGACAAAACGGAAAACTCCACAGGGAAATCACAAAGCAGGCTTAATTTAATTAAGTTCCATGAGTTATATTAAAGTTAATTCACTTAACATGAGCACAGAAGGGAAACGTGCACAGAGCAGAGACCATTCTGGTTTAGGACAGGATCGTAGTCCATGCCGATATTACCTGACTTTGCTGATTCAATTTTTGATTAAGAGTTTAGCAGTGTGGTGGCAGGATAAAACTCATTAAACAGAGTAGATCCTGGAGAAAGCGATAGTTCAGTTTTAATAAATCATGGAACGCTCACATCGCCTCGCATCGGTGGCAAATTGAAGCAAACAACACAACGTTAAACACATCAGTGCTGCAGTCAATTTTCATGATTAAACTTTCCTCCTTTATTTAGTTATTTAATATTTACTCTTGAAAAAGCAAAATAAATATCAGTTACAATCATTTCTGATTAAGCTCTGCTGTGATACAACGCAAACTGTAAAGTCAGACTTCACTAATTTAAGAAGTAAGAATGGCAAAGGTAAAAAAAAAAAAACAGGATAAAATGGAAAATGAAATTGGTACTGACACTTAGACTAGCACTCCTAAAACAGCTGCTTCAGACAGTTTCATTTGTTTCCTGTCCCAGTGGATGCTAAATATAATTTGTCTGCAGAGTTGGAGAGAATTTGGAGGAGCTATATATATTTATATTATTAGATAATATGCACATTTAATAAGTATATATTTTAAACCGTCCAATGAATTTTGTGTATTTATCTTTTCCAGTGTCATTCCTTTTGTATGTCTACTCTTGCACACATACATGGAAATAATTCATATAATAAACATGTAGAAAATCACCAATGGGATCCAAGCAGAGTCTCTGAAGAAGCTGAAATCACAGAAGACGGATGAATCAGTGTATAAGGGTCTGTGCAAAATATACTGTATGTAGTTAGATAATTAAGACATACATTCATGTCTGAATGCCTCTTGGCTTTTTCTTGTGAATGCATTTTGCAGTTACTTTCTCTTCATGATTATAGGATCCAGATTATAATTCAGAAAACTGGTAAAACATGCGTGATCAGCAATCGACAACCTGTGGGGCTAAAAAAAAAGTATGTCAATGAAGCCCTAGAGCAAAAAGCTGCAATTCCTCCCATGTCCGCTGGAGACAGGCTCCAAAAGCAAATCAAATCTCATCGACCCCATGCTAAAATGATAACTTTACAGTAGAAAAAAACATGTTTACATGCTTGTTGCAAAACTTATTTGGTCTCTATGGCGACTTTAACCATTGATGATGACTGTACAGCGGGTACATTTTTATAGAACTCACTTATTTAAATTGTATTTAGGCTTAAAATTGTGCATCATTTGCAGCGTGGATGCTTTGAGTGGCGACTGGGCGTCACTGTTGATGTCTCACTTCCACTCACGTTCCACCTCTTTGTTCATTTTTGCATCAGCAGGAGTTGCTGCCAGGATGGCGACAGCTTGGAGCCACCACACTGAGCTCATGCACGCTTCATCCATCTTTATATACAGCCAGTGATGCTGAATTGATGATCCTGAATGCAGCATCATCATAATTAATGAAGTAAATTAGTGGCAATAAATTGAGAAAAGTTTGACGTTTTTCAACAGTTACTGAGTATTGCCCAGACAGCCAGAAAAACAGAAAAAACTGACAACATTTCTGAGCCATCTTTGACCCAGCTCATTTCCCAGCATCCTTTTCTAACAACACTTTGCATTAGCGCGAATGTCGACGACTTTTTAAAAAAATAACACCGGAGTCAATTTTGCCCGAGGGATGCTGTTTTTAAAAGTGGCATGTGGACTCAGAAATCATCTCAACAAAGTTGTAATCACAGCTCAGGATTTTCTATCTGCACTTATTCCCAGAAGGACTCTCTGGAGTAACCTTCAGCCGTTTGCAATCCTCAGCAGCCCTCTTAGCGGGCCGCCTCATAACGCAGCCAAACAACGAGCCGAGCCGAGCCGACGTGAAGCAACGCTATTGTGAGCCTACTGGGACATTATGATAAACTGCCTGCTTAAAAACACTGAGGAATCTCAGCCCACTTTCACCCCTTCTCCTTGACTCTCACACACTGTTGAGAGTAAATTATTTATCAGCTCTCTCACTTAGATAGAGAAAGGTCCACTTAATCCTCTCGCAGCAACATTCAGTCAGCAGAATGTCAGGTAAGGAATGAGAACCAGGGGGGGTGAAATCAAATCTGCCCCTGGTCTTTCCTCATTATCAGGCTCTCCTCTTGCCACCGCCGCCTAGAGCGACGCATTAACATGTCTGAAGTGTTCAAGAGCTTTGTCACTCAAGAGTTTTTAAAAGCACGTTAATCTACACTGAATTACTTCACCGAGACCTCCTTAAACCCCCAAAGCAGAGTGTCAAAATACTGAAAGACAATGCTACAAAGCCACGCAGGAATGATGCCGTTAATCCGTCCTGCTTCATCACAGCAGCAGAAAAAAACTATTCTAGAATGTGAATGTCAGCCCTGAAATACAGTCGGGCTGCTTCAGTGCGATACCAAACAGATTCAGACGACTAATGCCTTAAAACATGGTATCTAAATTATTTATTTTACCAGAATTAGTGTTTCCCATCATACTATTATGAGCTCCCATTTTAATCTACTCACTGCAATAAAAAGCACGTTGACAATTAAGGCTGAGGAAGATTAAAACCTTTTTCAAACATGGAATTTGGAGCTTTGCCGGCTTCATCCAACGGCTCTAACATTTAAAGATGGTCACCTTTCCATGGATGTTCCTCATGGTGAAGAGAGGGTTAGGGTTCTACTAGCAAACACAAGACTAAACCTGAACTAACGGCAACTTTTCAAATTTCCCAATTAGGCAAGTTTAATATGACTTTCTAATTATTGAGAATCCTGTCCATATCTAATGCTAATCCATCCATCGATTTATCTTGGAGAGTGGATGGTATGGAATCACAGGAGTGCCATCATAAAAGATAAATCTGGTATAAAAAAAACAAGGAAATAAATGTGACAATATGAAGTGGACTAAATAAAATAATATATAAAAAAATAAATCTGTTAAAAAATAAGGAAAGAAATGTGTAAATATAAAGAGGAATAAATAATAAAAAAATAATTAATTAAAAATATGGAAATATAAAGGTAAATTTTGTCTTTGCTCTTCCCTTTGTTTTTTCCATTTTTTGTTTTTTTTCCAGGTGTTGACGACTCACCTGGACAGAAAGCCCCGCCCAAAGTGATTTGATTGACAGCTCAGTCCATCAAGTAAAAGCAAAGACAAAAAAAATGAAAAATGGAAAAGCAAAGACAAAATTTACCCTTTTATTTCCATGTTTTTAAAATTATTTTATTTATTTTTTATATGTATTCCTCTTTATATTAATTTTATTAATATTTCTTTATTTTTTAACAGATTTATTTTTTATTTATTCCTTTTTTTATTTATACATTTTTTTCAGCAAACTGTGTTTTACCCTCTCCGATGTTTTATCAGTAGTATATTAGTGCTGAAATGTTATTCTAATGTCATATTACAACAATAGTGATAACATATGAAAAAAGCCTCCCTGAAATCACCTCCACCAGGTTTACTACAATATCTTTATAAAAAAAAACTTTCAATATCTATTTTGCTCAACTGCATATTTAGAAGAATCTTTCTCTAAAATGCCATGTGATGTTTAGTTATAAGTGATTTTGGGTCTGAAAACTGCAAAAATGTCAACTAAGATACAAAAAGTCCCACAATTATATATTGACCCTAGTATATTCGTGCTGAAATGTTATTCTAATGTCATATTACAACAATAGTGACGACATGACAAAAGCCTCACTGAAGTCGACTGCTTGTCTGTTAATATGAATTCATGCGGTTCAGACGTGTGCTTTGTTCAGAGGAACAGGGAAATGGGTTCGGGTTGCTGTTGTAACTTTGACGTAAAACTGAGCAGGGTGTTCATTCAGATGCAGTCCGGTAGATTAATGAAAGAGAGTGCACGTTTAGAAAGGCCTTAAATCACTGACCTCCCTGTGATTTGTGTGATTTACCATCACACATATCGGCTCTCGTGTTAAACTCTGAACAAATGATCTCCACACAGAGAAAATCTCCATTAGCTGGGGTAAATGGCATTTTGCTGTCTGACACGGCTCTGCATTAGAAGGAATACAGCCGGATTAAGAGTGAGTTTGATTTCAGATCCCGGTATAAGGCCCAGGACTTCATCCTGTCTTTGGTGTTCTGAGACCAGAGATCAAGATGTGGCATTAATCTATAATCGGAGGCTCAGGTGTTGGGATTTGGGTTTCTACGCTCCGGGCTGAGTTCAAAGAGTGCTGATTCTGAGCGTACATCTGTGCATTCTTTCACTCTCAGTCTCCCCCTTCATGTCTCACACATAGTAGTAGGAAGCTGCTTGGAAGCTTCTCAAAGACCTGCTCCTGCTTTGATCTGTCCTCAAGGTCACACATACAAAAGCACACACCCACACCGCACAGTTCTCCATATTCTTCTGCACAAAACAATGTATTTTTTGCTGTATGGACAGAAGCCCACGGGATGCTAATTCCTGCACCTGTCTCCTCAAAATCCTCCTCCTCCTCCTCCTGCTGCAGAGAATATGAAATGCAGACGAAATAAAGTCACTGCTGACAAACGGCGACACGCTTTTCCACCGTCCTCCACGACATGACAGCAGCTGTCTCTGCGTCCGCCTCTTACCTGCAGCGTAAACACACTTCTAATGATCTAATGCAAAGCGTGCAGTCAGATCTGAAACTGGACTTATGACTCAGCCTCCGCAGCGTTCTCAGCACAGGTGTCAGTCAGAGTGATTGGTTTTAAACAAGACCGTGGTCTCAAAACCGGCGAAGCTTCGGATCCGCAGAAATATAGAAGCTCATTAAAAGGCAGGCTGTAGTCAGTCTGGCTGTGTGCTGCTTCTACATGGCAGAAGGAGTGGATTTAAGTTGTCAAGAGTGTTTTTTTTTTTATTCCACAGAGCTGAAATGTTTTCAGGTGTGAGTTAAAGTTTCCATGGATAACCCAATTATTTTACCCTGTGTTAGATTTTAAATGAATCCTCCAGATTAAATATTGATTCCCCTCGCTAAGCGTGGATCACTCACCTGGTGTAGACGCCGTTCTTGCGGCAGAAAGAGTTTTTCACAGACAGACGTCGGTTGTTGAGCTCCAGGGCGGGGAAGCGGCCCTCGTCCAGGCTCACCATGTCTCCGTGGGTCAAGGCGTTGCAGTTGGAGTTGTTACCTGGACAGACGTACAGAGACACTGTGTGACCACAGGCCAGACGGACAGACAGGTTAGCATCTGAGGCGCTGATGAGGGGGAGAGATCAGAGAGTGGAATTAACAGATGAAAAACAGATAAACAATGATTATTTAGCTGTGTGGTTGCGTCAAAACATGGCTGAATAAATGGAAATATTGACTCTTGACCCCATGTCCTTCAGGCAAATGCAGTCATTTATCAGCTGCATGTCTTTCAAATCTTAAAGTAATAAATATTATAAACTTGTTCTTCCTTTCAAAGCTGTTTACTGTTAATTAACCTTCCTGATGGTTGCTAACAGGTCAAATCTTCAGACTTGACTGTTTTTACTTTCAAGTACGCAATACTTTATAATTTTGAGAAGTATGCTTATTTACTTTCTTGTCAAGAGTTAGATCTAAAGATCAATGCCATGAAATATGGAGCTGGAGCCTGCAGATGTATAGCTGAGCTACCTAAGGCCCAGCTCACACTGCAGGAGTTTTAAACAGATTCTGAAATCAGGTTGCATCACGCGTATACGGGGGAACTTCACAGATATTCTTCCCTCTAAACTCAGACATGCTCACACTAAAACATTTGAAAAAAAAAGGACGTATGGCACACTTAGGCAGAGGGAGTAATTAGGGAGCAGTGCGTCCCCTCATGGGGAAACAGACGCACACAGAATGGAGGCTGTGGTGCAACAACTAAATGCTGCACTAATGGCACTTTGCACCGAGCTAGATAACAAAAATAAGCTGGTCTGACTTAGACAATGGTTGGGGATTTTGAATATCTGTAGCTGAAGTCTCAACAGCTAGAACATCCGGCGCTAGTGCGATAATGGTAACTATTCCAATTTTAACTTGTAAAATCTTGAATTTCCCTCAAGATTAATAATCTATCTATCTATCCATCTATCTATCTATCTATCTATCTATCCATCTATCTATCTATCTATCTATCTAATAAGCATGTTAGCAGTTTGGAGGGTTAAAGACTGAATCTGTAAAGCCTCACATTACCAAGCAATCCGTTCAAACACTGGTTCAGACTAAGCTCCCAGACCAAATCTTTTATTCAATTGTTAAAAACTGGCCTTACACTCCTGCATCATGAGCCCCGCCTAAGGGAACAGTTACCCAGAGATGTAAATAAATGAGTTTAGAAGCGCTGGTAGGTGGATTTGCCTCCCTCATGCGGAACGCTGCTAGCCTGTATCCCATCTTTGTGAACTAATCCAACCTCTTCTTTTTGGCTGTAGCCCTACACTGAACAGACAGCTACAAGAGTGATATTGATTTTCTCATCTAACTCCGAGCAAGAAAGTAAAGAAGGCTGTTTCTCAAAAATGTTCAAGTATTTCTTTGAAGTCCCTCTCCAATCATTGTTTAAACCCCTAAAAACCTCCTTTCACAGCATTAAAGGCTTCATATTTTAAAGTTTTTCTTCTATGAAATGAACCCGATCCTGCCTGGAAAAGATGCAGCTCAACTCTAAGGTTCTTCCACCTCTTTCTTTACCAACCAAAACTTGCT
The DNA here is from genome assembly GCF_021347895.1 of Acanthochromis polyacanthus. NCBI lineage: Eukaryota > Metazoa > Chordata > Actinopteri > Pomacentridae > Acanthochromis > Acanthochromis polyacanthus. The sequence continues at coordinate 1,462,785 of NC_067131.1, read as the reverse complement.
GCAACTCAAGCACACCAACTCACCAACAACTCTCCTTAAGACTGTAAAACTATTGACTGCTATCAGTTCTGAAGAAGAGTAACAGAACAGGGTAGGTTCCTTAGGTTTGTTACGTATGAAACCCAGGTACACTCAGCTGTGGTGCTCACTGCTTATTTCCCCCATTTGGTATCATCTAGCACAGCGGTGTCAAACTCGTTTTAGTTCAGGTTCCACATTCAATCCAATCTGATCTCCAGTGGACCACTAAAACCACAGCAAAGTAAGCTATAAATAACCACAACTCAACTTTTTACCTTTGTTTTAGTGCACAGAAAGTACATTCTACAAAGGAACACAACATTTAGTCACAGCTATCTGGAACTGAATAATAATAGTATTTTACTTTATGATCAAAATAACAAAAGTCAGACCAAAAATATGACAAAAATCAGACGCAAAACAACAAATAACTTAGACAAACGACATAAAACTAAAAAAGATACCAAAAATTGGGTAAAAAGTTAAAAAGCGACAAAAAATGGACAAAAAAATTACACAAATGAGACAATCAAGATGAAAAATGACAAAAGTGAGAAACAAAACAACAAAAAAATAGACGAGCAACACAAGCGAGACAAAAATAAGACAAAACGACAAAAACGATACAAAACAACAAATAAAGCAAAACAAAAAATGACAAAAATAAGAGAAAAACACAAGGGAGACAAAAAGGAAACACAGAACGAAAAAAATACGAGACAAACGACAAAAGTCAGACTAAAATACAACAAAAAGACAAAATATGGCAAAAATGAGACAAAACGACAAAAGAACAAAGAACAATCCAGCATTTTACTTTATGATCAAAACAACTTGTCATGGTCTAGAAATTATTCTAAATTTATGGTTTTACTAATTTAAAATCTGCAGTTCATGTCTTCTCTGGAATTTTTACACTTTGAGGGCCGGATTGGACCCTCTGGAGGAGCACTTTTGGACCACGGGCCTCATGTTTGTCACCTCTGATCTACATATAAAAAACCTCATATAGACACGCTAACAAGGAAAAAATCCTGGAGGTCTTTAAGTACGACTCAAAACATGTCAAGGCTTATGTCTACAGCTTTGTTTCTTATATTTTCCTCAGAAAAATACACACTGACAAAGCAAATAACTTTTAAAGTGAAGATAATAATAACGCAGGTCTTTTTAAACCCTAGACGTGGAGAAAAAAGGTAAATGCTTCGGGCATAACGACTAAGGATGCTTCCTATAGAGCATAGCGTCACAAATCCAGTAGAAATGACACGTGTATACAGGCTCAGTGAAGCGCTGTGTAAAATATGATAAATGAGCGTGTCTGCCTGTGTAAACATTTTCTGTGAATCACACATGAATGGGCAATAACATAACGGTTTTGCTTTGACTCCCTGGTGATTGATGAAAAAGCTAACACCGTAAAGTGAGAGTGATAGGCTCGCAGCGCTGCTCCACGCTAGATGAATGCTGGGAGAAACCATCGCTCGCCAGGTTAAAAACACTGTCAGTCATCCTCAGACTTACAGTAGCTACAGCCAGGCCAGGACCTCCATGGTAGCTCTGAGGCTACTTAAGGTCAATTGGTGGTTATGCAAACACACAGAAGAAGAAATAGCGCTGGGTAGGTCCAGCAGACTGGGCCAGATTCCTACAGGGGGATTGGAGGCTTTGAGAGCGTCTTTGTGTTGGAGTGAGAAGGAACCTCTTGTTTTTCCTCCGTCAGTCAGAAAGATGGGCAGTGACCCGCAGGGACCCTCCCCTCCCCGCCTGGCAGCCAAACAGCCTCGGATAAAGTGCTGAGCCGAGGGAAATACCCGCTGATGTCAGAGCTGCACTGAATGGACAAACACCCCCCTGTTCATTCTCCCCCTTCACTGTGACTGATCTGATTCCTGCAAAATTACAATATAACCTTCTCCCACAAAACTTCTCTGCTAAGTATCTGAAAAGTTCAAATGATTAAATCCCCCCATTAAGTGTTACTGTTTCATATGAAAACGTCCAGTCATCAGATTCCTGCTCCTCAGTGCCACCGGGCACGAAGGCCTCCGTGATAGTCAAATGCCCCATTTAACTGTGCAATTGTGTGCACTCACCTGATTCAGACTTTTTTGCATATTTCTTGCTCTGTCCCCTGATAATGAGGATGAAAACCAGCAGCAGGATGAAGATGAGTCCCACCAGAGCCACCACCACCAGGAACCACCACTCCTCGTAGAAAGGAGCCACTTTTTGGGCTGGATAAAACACAGGAAATTGGAATTCATGGTTGTTAGAAACATATAGCCACATTTCTGTGAAGTCTGAACCACCTTAGGGAATTTAATTAACTCTGAAAGTTAATGGAAATCCAATTCTATTAACAAATGCACGCAAGCTCACCGGATATAGAGGGAGAAGGTAGACTGGGAGAGCCATAGCCGTAGTCGTTCACTCCAATTACCCGGAAGTCATAACTGACCCCCTGCTTCAGGATGTCCATGTTGAACGTGTGCGACGTCGCATCCTTGGGGATGTCCTTGATTAAGATATCCCACAAGCCCTCATCTGAAATGGAATTTAAGTTGAGTCAGAGGAAACTAAGTGTTATTTAAACAAGCCAAATATTTAAACATTGTCAATGTGTCATTGTTAACGGGTTGTTTGTTTGTTTGATTTAAGGCTCCGGTCTGCTGGCAGCTCCCCGGGTAATTGATAAGACCTACAAATATTACACAATCCATCAAATTCCCCGCTCTTGTAAAAATTTACAGCAACCAAATCTACAGCATAAACAGCGGCGCGGCCATATTTCAAAGCAAGCAGTGCTAGATGACTCGCTGCTGCTATGGAACTCCTGCCAGAGATCATTTATTACACTTTGCTGCTTGTAAATATCACTGTAAGGTTGACTGTTTTAATGGGGCACACAAACATAAACAAGCAGCACAGCTCATCCGTCACGCTGCCCAACTTTGACCAAAGTTTTGGGAAAAAAAAGCTGCTGTCATTTGATCTGAGGAGTAAAACCAGTTATGTGATACTGCAGAAAGTCGTGGCCCCTGGCATCTGGACCAAAGAAGAAAAAGAAGGGGGTGAGTGTGCGGTTGGTTTAACCATCTCCACCACCCCCTGGACACTAATCGGCACTATAGATTACCATCCAACGGCCCTCGCTAACCTTCTTTGAAATGTAGGGTGAAGTGTTGCTCTCAGTTTCCACTTAGAAAGCAGTGAAACGCGTCCCTCCCCACCATCCATCACCCTGATCGCCCTGCCAGGACCTGTCAATCACGGCTGAAACAGGATGCCGATCGTCTCAACTGCTGCGTCTGAATCAATAACCCATTAAAATAGCGGGGAGGCAGACTCCAGGGCAGCAGATGTTGACACTTTAAACCGCTGTCTTTAATCACAGAGGCTAACATAAGGCCAGGTTTTTACTAATGAGGTGATCATGGAAGGAACCCACCTGAGGGTCTGGCCTCGATGACGTAGCGCGTTATTGGAGCTCGACCCGGATCCCCGCCTCTCCACTGGATGGTCAGAGCCGAACTGTGGCGTGTTATAGAGGGTTCTCCTGGGGGTCCGGGGGCTCCTGGTGAAGAAAAATTAGGAGTTGAAGACAAATCATCGAGAAGATTTATGAAGTCCATGGGATATATCTGCATATATTTTTAATAAAAGTGAAAAAAAACTAATGTTTTTATGTTCATTATGATCATGTCTTTACAAATTCCATAATTATTTATTATGGAAACAATCACTTATTAATAAAAAATGACTGGATGTCACTAAAATGCCAGCTCAATAACCGTCTGAATTTAATACCAACCACCTTCTAATGAGCTAAACTATAATAAAATGAGCTGATTCAGAAACAGTTTGGATTGTGTTCTTTTTATTTAGGTGACATAATCAGGACAGCTATTTCTTTTTTTGGAATATGTCAAATTTTAGATGGAAAATAACAAATTAAATCCCTTTCCACTAAGTTCCCCGTTCCAAAAACACCTCTCCAGGAAGTGTGTTAATTCCAGATCACATGACCTGCTCCTCATGATGTCATTTCCTCCTGAAGAAAAGACTGGCCAGACTCCAAGGCTTTCTGACTTATTTCATATAAAGCAGTCAACAGGTTTACTACAATATCTTTAGAAATAAGTTCTATATATAATATTTAGAAGAATCTTTCTCTAAAATGCCGTGTGGTGTTTGGTTATATGTTGATTTTAGGCCTGAAAAAATGTCGACTATGATACAAAAAAAGTCCCACTATTCTATATTGACCCTTATTATTCCCAAACACCAGCAGCTACCTTCGCCCGGTCCGGTGGTGATGTTGGCTTCCACCTCGGGCCCGTAGATGAAAGTTTTGGCCCGGATGCGGAAGTTGTACGTGACGCCGTCGGCCAGGTCTTTGAGCTTGAGCCAGAGGGGTCCGCTCCCCTTCACGTCCACCGTCACCGTCTTACTGACGCCTGGGGGGGAGGGGGAGTGAAGACAGTCGGCACAGGCCACTGAAGACTCTAGACAAACACACCACATTTAGAGCAGGTCTTACACAGGCCAGGCAGTGTGGGAGTACACTCAGCGTATGCAAACACACACACACACACACACACACACACACACACACATACACAGTGATGGATTAGTAGTGGGAAAATATGTTTGCATTTTGGCACTTAAACATATGTAAAAGATTGCAATGATGTGAGCTGTTCAGGTCAATGTGATGGTTTGCTTATAGCTCCAGAGAAATGCACACCACAAGACTTGGAACAGGTTCAGTTAACTTCAAGTGATAACTGTGCAGCTTCTATATAAATATCCTGTAGTGTGCATGAAGCTTTCATAGAAGCCAGCAGCCATGTTGGACAAAGTAAACTGAGATGGCTACGATTGAGTCTTTACCATCTACAGGTGTGCAGGGTTCGTACACCAGACGGTAGCCCTCGATGATCCCGTTGGGGAAGGTGGGCTCGCCCCAGGACACGTTGACGGAGGTGGTGGTCAGCTCACTGAAGTGAATGAAGCTGGGAGCACTGGGAGCTGGAACACACAGAGGTCAGAGTTTAACGGACAGGTGGTTCATAGTCAATAAACCAGGTATGGGAAAGGAGGTAAGTAAGGTTTTCAGAGGCAAACCTTTGGACATGTGGCAGTAAAAATGTCTGATATGTGTGTGGGAGGAAACACATGCAGATAGCATGCACAGATTTACATCTACAGAGCTGATAATAAAGGATAGCACAACCAGATGACACAGGGCAAGTATGGCAGATTTACATGTTTAACTTAGCCACCACATTATTTGTATGTAAATAATATGTTTCACAGGTCCTACAATATGCAGATGAGTGTGTCTTTCAATGTTTTAGCTCAAAACACGGCAGAAATAGTTCATTTACCCACACATCATCCCTGGTTTATACACAGCTGAGCGACAGTCGTCCACGCCCCCTTCAGGAAGAAGACTCTCTCTGCGTACTTTCTATGATTTCTAGGTTTCTCTTTGAGTGATCACTTGACATGGAAATATCACTGAATAGTTCATCAGACGACTTCTGCGGTGCAAAGTAGCAGTTTGGAAATGAATCTGAAGCGAAAGCCAGTTCAATCCAACATTTCTTCCTCATTTGTCCAACAACAAAAACAAAAATGTGTAAATGAGAGCAGCTTTATTGGGAATTCTGCTGTATTAAAATGCAGTATCTGTGAGCACAGAGAGCAGGAGAGAAGCACCGAAGGTTAAACACCATCCATCCATCCTCTATACACCGCTTTATCCTCACTAGGGTCATGGGGGGTGCTGGAGTCTATCCCAGCTGACTCGGGTAAAGGCAGGGAACACCCTGGACAGGTCACCAGTCTGTCACAGGGCTACATATACAGACACACATTCACACCTACAGACAATTTAGAGTAACCAATTAACCTCAGCATATTTTTGGACTGTGGGAGGAAGCCGGAGTACCCGGAGAAAACCCACGCATGCACAGGGAGAACATGCAAACTCCATGCAGAAAGATCCCAGGCCCACAACGGGATTTGAACCGGGGATCTTCTTGCTGCAAGGCCAAAGTGCTAACCACTACTGCAGCCCCACTGTGCAGCCCAGGTTAAACACCTTCATATCTTAACAGCTTTAATGTTACACTTTCAGGTTAACAAATAACATTTTCATTATATTAGAACTCTAAAACTGTACAGAATAAGTTTGACCAAATTATCTACAAAGGACAATAGGTATGAAAGTGTACAGAACCTTTTAAAAACAATGATTTGAATACATGTGAATCAGCTCTTAGTTCATCTTGAAAAATCTCAAAAACAAAACTTTTTAAACTCCGTTACTAGAGGCCAACAACAGGTGTGGAAATTTTAACATCTGAGCTGCTTAAGGCTCTTTTAATCTTTGTGTGTCTGGAAAAATGAACTTTTTCTGCTGCATATCCAGATGTACAATTGTAAAACTGCATGTGTTGCAGTTCTTCGGCTGAAATCCGTTGGCTGACTGCTTTAGAGCGAGCCTGTGTCCTTGTTCACAAAATGAGCTGCATTGATTTGGTCTACAGCACAGTTTTGCTAAACTATAAAAAGTTTAAAAGGCTCAACATTACTGAGGTCACAGCAGTTCACCGTCACAGTGGCCATTCTGAGCCTCCAGACCCCATTACAGCCGGCTCAGCTTGTGACACCACTGAGCTTGAAACACACTTTGGCCTGTTGTCTTTAAACTAGTTGAGCAGAAGTTGAGACGCCGGCAGAAGACAAAGCCTCTTTGTTTTCTAAAGAGATGGGATAACTATCTCCCTAATGCTCCTCCCTCCTCCTCCTCCTTCCAGCTTGTCATCTGCTTCCTCCTCTCACTACAGTGACCGCTGAAGGAGACCAAGGAGCTGCCAACACCTTCTTTTTCTCCACTTTTTTTATAGTCTGAGACATATAAGTAAAACACACCAAAAATGGGTTCCTTCGCACTGGAGTTTGTGGAAGATAAATATTGTTTTGACATGTTTGCAGATGGGGATACAAGCAGAGAGTCCCCTGAGCCCGAGGAAGAAGAAGGCGAAAGAAAGACAGAAAGGAAAGAAGGGCACAGGGCTATTCTTTAAATAAAGCATGCCTGCGGAGCTAAAACTCACTGAGGAAAATTTCATACCTTCTACTTTTCAGACAAAACACGTGATTCAGCGAATGAGTTCAGAACGGCTGGACTGATTAGAACCTTATGCTCGGTGTGTGGTTCCGCTAACGTCGTTTGGCAGGCTGACAACAATGATTTGCATCATCGTCACATCAAATTCTTTCCTCATGGCTGATTCATCCACTCTGACAAAAAAAGTCTCCGGGTTCTCCAAACTAACATCAGCACTGCCACCAGCGCATAAATACGACAAATGAATGTCGTATTTATGAATGTAAGCGGTCTCATTTATCTGCTTTACTCGCGTCGTCTCGTTACCACAGTTCAACAGCGACAGATCGTATGAAATAGAGAGCTAATGTTTGTGGAAGAAATGAGCTAAATCAAAGTATTTTGGAGGGTGGCAAGTGGCATGATGGAGCAAAATCCTAGTTGATGAAGGTAGGAGATGAAGACAGAACCCTCCGGAAGTGGTGGTGGAGAAAAGTTAGCAGATGGGGATGGAAACTCGCTGAGATACCCTGGACCTCTCAGGTGAGGTGGAGATGGGAAGGATGAGGGATGTATGATCTGTTGCCTGGAAGAAAGAGAGACAGAACTGCTAGAAATGCACTGGATTTAAAGAAAGGGTCCACAGGCCAACTGGTTTGAAGAGTGCAGACAGACAGACCATTGATGTTGGGCTTTGAGCCTTAAGATCTAGTGCTATTTTAAAAATGTAGGAAAACAAAAGTGACAATGAGAGTAGAGCAGGAGGAATACCCATATTCACCGAAAAGTACAGAGACAGGAGGCGAGTGAATAAATCTTTTATAAGTATGTTGGAGGGTAAACTCCAAGAGAGAGTGTGAAACAACATCATGAAGGTAGTAGATGAGGACAGCACCCCTAAAGACAATAAATAAAGTAATCTTACCATGGTGAGTTTCAGTTCTAGTGGAGATAAGATGATATGTTGTGTTAGATGGCAGTTACAGACAACAAACTGAGCTCAGAGATACGACACGAACCTGAAACTGATCACATTTGGACAACAAAAATGGAGACTAGCAAAAGCATCCTAGACACCAAGAGATGAAGAAATCCTGTAATGAACGTTTCAGATAGGCTAGAGCCTTTGACTGGTGAGTGAAAACAATGGCCTGATTGGCTGGAGAACATGTGAGTGAGAAAACTACATCTTTATTGACTTATTCTGTTGCACTGATGCTAGCAAAATGATGATTTCTGTCTCATTTTATAATCAGTTTTCAGTTTTATCACACTAATTTTAAAGGTGCCCCCTTGAAGTTTTCGTTTACGATCAGTGTTGCTCATTTAAATGCATATAATGCACTTTTGAAGCCTAAAACACTTTTTTCTTTACTATTTTAAAGGTCCTGTTTTGTGCTTCTTGTCAAATTAATGGAAGTCTCTCATTTGTTCAATATGTGTCTTACAGTTCTAACCTTTAAATATCACAAAAAATGGTTAATTTCAATACTGGTTGGCTTGATGGTTCAGAGGCCAAAGAGAGAGGTGAGAGAGCCTGAGACTGTCTGGAGGAAAGGAAAAGAGGAATGAGAGTCAGAAGCAGAAAGACTGTTGGAACAAGAACAGAGAGTGTCAAATTAGATTGGAAATGAGAAACCGTCACCAATACATGCTGAGCTGAGGGAACTTTAAGTGTTAGAATAAGGTCTGATGTAAAAGCAGCAGATGACTAGAGACCCAGCTGATTAGTGGAGGATGAACTTCACAGAAGCAGAAGTTGCTTCTAAAGGACAGACCTGAGTACAGCTGAGGGCTTAAACCACACCTGAGCAGTGCTTGTCTGTGAAGTGTTGAATGAACCGAGGTTTAGACACAAGATGATTATCGGGGCAGAGCAAGAGGAGACAAAGGAATAAAGAAGTTTCTGAACCTTTGAAATTTCAACCATGAAGCAGAGGGACTGAAAAGGGAATTTATGTGGGTGATAACTGAACAAGCCCCAAAGATTTGGGAATGGAAAGACTTTACAAATCGAGTGTAAATTTCAGGATAAAGGAATAAGAGGAGGTATAAAACTGACATGTAGAAGCTCAGGCTGTTGCAATAAGGAGGTGTGAATCTCATTTGAGGCAAGATTTTTGACATGATTTTGAGTCTTGATATTGGCTTGATATGTACACTCAATGGAAGCATGAAGGAACACTGCAGACGTAATCACTGCAGTTCGGTTAATGCTAGTGGTCTTTTCTGCTCTTGTAGGACTTTGGAGTGAAGACTAGGCAATGCAGTCTATTCAAATGCTAAGAGGTGGACACTGAAACAGCAGCCAGCAGGTTAGGGAGGGATGCAGGCAAAACAGGATTTTCTGTTGGTCTTTTCCAGCCCTGTAAGAATAAAGACTTTCTATGTTTAAACTCCCCCTAAAACTACTGTAGGTGGACATCAGTTGATTGGAGCGATGCCATTACAGACTGAGATACTGTCCCATGTCCGTGTTGCTGGTGACAGGGCGAGGAGGACCTGCAATGTTGGGTGAACCATGGTTTGATACTGGGGTGGATTTTACTGGTCCTTTTGTGTAATTAGGTGCATGACATGGACACCGGAGCTGGATGGTCAGATGCAGCAGGAATTTGCTGTGTTGAAGGGACTGATGAAGGTTCAGATTCATCGGTAGGACTAGAAGTTCCAATCCTGAGTTCAGCATGTTAGTTCATGGAGGTGACCCCTAGATGACGCATCTTCAGTTATGTACCCCAACATCTTTGTGTGTTTTGGTCCTTTGGTTTGGGACAGGTCCACCACAGGCTGATCAGATCCTGCTGTGTGGAGAATGATTTGGACCGGAAATGCTGACCAACTCCTGCACTTAGGAAGTGTAGAGACTGTGTTGATGTAGTGAGTTGGAAGCAGTTGCAGAGCGGAAAGATTCACCTGCGATATACCAGGAAGCAATTCGGGAAGCATATCAACAGCGAGCAGTCAAGAACAATGTTCACAGGATCTAAGGACCTTCATGTTGTCAATGCTAATGCTTCCAGAACCAAATTTGATCGAGATGGAATGCATGGCTCATCAGCGGGTTTGAAGATGAGCGACGGAATTCCAGTCAAATGAAACAACAGTGTCCCAGGGCTGACTATGCAGACAGATAGATCACTGGATGAAAGTGACACTGAAACTTAGCGTGATGTGATTTAGACAGAGGGTGATAGCAGGAATAACCGAAAGAGTGGAGCAGCAGGAATAACCCAAATCCACCAAGAGGAACTAAGAAGCTTCATTTGTCCTCAGCTTATGGATATTCACTCCAAATATTTGTTCTGCTACTTTGCTTGATTGCGCTAATCCTGGCAGTTCCAGTCAGTTATACCAATTAAAACGTCTACACATCTACTCGCAGAGTGAGATTTACCTGCTTGCTGAGTGCGTCCCCTCGTCGGGGGGCTCCGGGGTCCATCCCCTGCAGCGTTGAAGGGAGCTATGCTGATCATATAGGTGGTGTAACCCGTCAGGTTCTTCAGCTTCACCCCTCCTTCAGGCATGAACAGAGTCCGCAGACGCTCCGTCTCATTCTTACGCTGGAACTCCCAAAAGTAAATCTGCATGAAATACCACAGGCATAAATAAATATTAAAGCGTGCCTTCAGACGCTGCTCAGGGAATACAGCTATTCTCCTTCTATAAAACTCAGTCCCATTTCAGACTCCCTTAAGGGAAAGACACAATTTCATTTTATTCCCTGCAAATGTTTTCTTGAGCAACAGACTGAACTGTTCATGGAAAGCCCCTGTGGAAAACAGTTATCTCAAAGGGTAAAACTGTCCATTTAGTGCTGATTAACATTAAACAGATTCAGTCTCTGGTGAGTCTCTATGATGTAAATATCTAATGATAAAAGTGGAACACGGTGTATAATTGTGTGTTATTAAATCATTTGATAAAAGCAGCCTGTGAAATGTGTTGCTCCAGAACCAAATGATGAAAGCTGACCTTGTAGCCCTGGATGTCTCCGTTCTGTGCGTCTACAGGTGGAGGGTCCCAGGTCACGTCCAGCTGGGTGGCTGTTGCAGACTGAATGGCCACGTTCTGGGGAGGAGCTGTAGGCACTGGAGCAGCCAATCAGAGAGTTAAACACACGGTAAAAGGCGACATTTTCTGATATCACAGCTATACTCACAGTGTGAACAGGGAGCACTACAGCTTAACCCTCTGAACCCCGAGCAGTTTCTGGGCTTTTTACACTCAACAAAAATATAAACGCAACACTTTTGTTTTTGCTCCCATTTTTTATGAGATGAACTCAAAGATCTAAAACTTTTTCCACATACACAATATCACCATTTCTCTCAAATATTGTTCACAAATCTGTCTAAATCTGTGACAGTGAGCACTTCTCCTTTGCTGAGATAATCCATCCCACCTCACAGGTGTGCCATATCAAGATGCTGATTAGACACCATGATTAGTGAACAGGTGTGCCTCAGACTGCCAAATTCTCTGAAACGCCTTTGGAGACGGCTTATGGTAGAGAAATGAACATTCAATACACCAGCAACAGCTCTGGTTGACATTCCTGCTGTCAGCATGCCGATTGCACGCTCCCTCAGATCTTACCACATCTGTGGCATTGTGCTGTGATAAAACTGCATCTTTCAGAGTGTCCTTTTATTGTGGGCAGTCTGAGGAACACCTGTGCACTAATCATGGTGTCTAATCAGCATCTTGATATGGCACACCTGTGAGGTGGGATGGATTATCTCAGCAAAGGAGAAGTGCTCACTGTCACAGATTTAGACAGATTTGTGAACAATATTTGAGAGAAATGGTGATGTTGTGTATGTGGAAAAAGTTTTAGATCTTTGAGTTCATCTCATAAAAAATGGGAGCAAAAACAAAAGTGTTGCGTTTATATTTTGGTTGAATATATTTACTCCTGACTCATGTTTTAAATGTATGCTCATTTTTTACTGTAACATAAAATCCTACACCTCAATGGAAACAGAACAACCACAGCTAGAAACAGAGACAACTCAAAAATGTTTTCTATGCAGCATAGAACAGTTATGAAGCTATTCATTATGGGAAAAAAAGCAAAAATTTAAAAATCTGCTAACTACATGTGCAACATTTTTTCAAGTGTCCACAGGTGATGTCAACACTAGAAAGCATTCTGGCTCTGCATGTTGTAGATATTTTACTGTTTACGTTTTAAATTTGTTTCTATATCATCTTATATCTGCTATGTGTGAACACAGCCTGCAGTTCAACCTAGTTTAGCTGAAAAATCCCTTAATTTCTGTCACAAAACTCTTGGTTGCTGCTGAAGAAAATCTTAGCTTCATGGTTGCACTAAAAAGTGCATCTCTTTTAGTTTTTCGCGTAATCTGTTAAAGAGTAAATGTTTCATTTTTGAAATCTTTTAAAAATTAGTACCTCTTTACATTTTTATCAAGTTTTTCCATTCATGCAACCACCTTTCATTTATTTTAAGGCAGATGTTAACCTCCTGCAGGGGATTTGACTGATTTTAGTGAAATATAATTACATTTTCTGAAGGAACGGCACGTCACAGCTGGTTGGAAGAGTCAAAAATCCAATGATTTCTTGAGTTTTTACCATTTCTGGCTCCAGTAAATGCTGTAATTTTGGCGTTCTTTTTGAAAACCTCCTGGTGGGTTTTGGGACTCAGAGAGTTGAAGCAGAAAATTTTTCATCCCAAACAGAAAAGACAAATTACACCCAAAATCCTAGCATGCCTCTAAATGAGATCACTTCATCAGATGGGAGGCTAATCCGCTGGCTCTGCGGGTGGAGAAATAAGTTTACAAACAGCAGAAAGCGGACATACCTGCTTCTCCCACAAACACCTCCTGCGGCGGGCTGCTTGGACCCTCGCCCACGGCGTTGTACACGCTCATGCGGATCTCATAGCGCTTGTGTTTACTGAGCTCTGCAGCAGAAGTAAACAATGGGGGATACAAGGTTTGGAATGATTTTAAACACTGGTTTTAGATTTTAAATCCACAGTTTGGAACATCCAGTCTTCCCATCCACAAGGTCAGGAGGTCAGCGGAGCATCTAACACATTTCCTCCTTGTTCCCCAACCAGTCTGTGAAATAATGATCCCTCACCGGCTTCCCACTCACCCCTGCAATGCTGCTACAAGGAATTCAACACCACTTTTCTACTGTAAATACCTCTGCCCTGAGAACACTTTTCTATTTCAGTCACAAATTCATGCAGGGAAATTGTAATTGCGCGGTTGCTGAATGCTGCAGCGTGGAGGTACGGGGAAAATATGCGACCATCTGCTTTTGTAGTGCTTTTCCAAATAAGCTGACATGTGCAAACCGAAAGAGTGTGTTGGACTAGGCGGGCTTGTGTACTCGGTGTCCAAGAATGTGTGTGTACAAAGCGCTCCACTGGCCTCGGTAGACATGTTTGTGCCGACGCGATGTGATTATAAGCAGCCAAATGTTGTGTTAATTTCCTTGACACTCTGCTTTTCCTGTATCGCTATTCGAGGCAGCAGGGTACTTGAGACATATGGTGAGATGCAAGAGGGAAAAACAAAGAAAAAGAAGCTTTTTTTCAAACCCGATTTCTTTGGGATGGAATCACCGAGCGCTCATTTGTGTGAGAGACGGAGACAAAGCAGGAACTTACTGTCCAACTCGTACTGCGCCAGGGTTGCGTCGCTCAGGTTTCGGATGCTGTAGGGGGCTGTGGTGGGGAGGCAGGAGGAGAAGAGGGTGATAAAAAGAAGGTAAAATGAGAGGGAGGCAGCAGACAGAACAATGGTATTAGCAGTTCAAAGTGTTATATTGTCATTGTGGAGAAGGGCAGCAGCATTGTCATAAACCCTCCGCACAATCACAGTGATCAATGACTCGACAAGAGTAAAATTATAGGCCGAGCTGCAGCGAGCAGTAGAAACAGAGTGGCTCCTGAGTAAACCTAATAATAGCCCTCAGCTGATAACCACCGATCACAAGATGAAATGTTTTGCTGCGAAGTGTCAGGACCGGCGGGGAGAGCTTGGCAACAGAATAGGCCGGTGTGAAAGTTTCCCTCTAATGGAAATAATAGTGTTGCTGACACCTAAAGAATGCATAGGAATAATGAGGCGTGACGGCGGCTTAGAAGTCCTGAGAATGTGCTCAAAGTGCAGACGTGGCAGTTGTTTTTTCCTCAATTAATTCTGATGTGCCATTTCTGTTGCTTCTTTAAGGTTCATCACAGTTCTTTATATTCAAATTGCAGCATTTCGGATCACAAATACAACAAATGCAAACACACCGATGGAAGCGTCGCAGGATGAAATGCATTTGATTCAGGATTAAATAGTGTAGGGTTAGGGGTGTCAAACATGCGGCCTGTGGTCCAATCCGGCCCTCAAAGTGTAAAACCTCCAGAGAAGACATTAACTGCAGATTGTAAATTAGTAAAACTATACATTTAAAATCATTTCTAGACCATGGCAAGTTGTTTTTATCATAAAGTGAAATACTAGATTGTTCTTTATTCATTTTGTGTGTCATTTTTGTAATATTTTGTCCTGTTGTTGTTTTTTTGTCTAACTTTTGTCGTTATTCTTACGTTTTTATCGCTTTGTTTCTCATTTTTGTAGTTTTTTTGTCTGTTTGTGTAAATTTTTTGTCTAATTTTTTGTTTTGTTTCGTGTCGTTTGTCTCATTTTTGAAATATTCTGTCTTGTTTTTGCTGTTTTTTCGTCTGACCTCTGTGGTTTGTGTCATGTATTTGTCGTTTTGTCTCGCTTGTGTTTTTTGTCTTATTTTTGTCATTTTGTGTTTTTCTGTCTTGCTTGTGTTATTTGTCTTTTTTTTGTAGAACCATCTGGAGTTGTGGTTGTTTATCGGTTATTCTGCTGTGATTTTACCGGTCCGGGACACCTGAGATCAGATTGGGCCGAATGTTAAACCTGAACAAAGATGCTGTAGGTGGGTGTGCAGTGCGATTTCTTGTTGTTGTTGTGTTTGCAGCAGTTCCTCCTCACCGGTGAGCTCGGCCCAGGTGGACGCACTGCTGAGCGTATGGATGTAACTGCGGAGACGGTCGTACAGCAGCTCGCGGTATCGAATCCGAAAGCCCAGTAAGATTCCATTGATTTTCTCCTCAGAGGGGGGCTGCGAAGCGAGAAGAAAAAAAAGTGGAGTTAAGGTTGAAAGCTGCAGAAAAAGCCAGAGAAGAGCAATATTTCAGCTTTAATAAGGTCTAAATAGCTGTAAAATTCCACTTTATTACCCCGTGTTTTTTCTCTAACTTACCATCACTGGAGAGGCTTCAAAAAAAAAAAAAAAAAAATTCTGCCTGAGCTCATCCACGGGTTGAGTAATGCAGAGAAATCCCCCCACGGTTGAACATGAGAGAGCAAGCCCAGAGGGGAAGAAGGGGAGAAAAAACAAGCACCGCTCGATCCTCGTAAACTCTACAAGTGTTCTCCATAAAAGTAAAACTGCGTCTCCGAGCCTCCTGTTTTTCCTCTTTATGACCTGCTAATTCAGGTGTGAGTGTGGGAGAGGGTGTTTTTTACGACACAAACAGAGTGTGTGTTAAAGTGTGCAGCACCAGGCAGTAAGTACAGGCCCGGATGAGCCCCGTCACGGCCCTCTCATTACAGGCCACTTTCTCAGATTTGAATGGATCATGGATTTTTGCAAACAATGAGACTTGAAAACAGAAATCTGCTCTTACCTGCCAGCGGATCAGCACCGACGTCGTCGTGTGCGGCGTGACGGAAAGTATTGTGGGCGCTTCGTCGGGCGCTGAGGCGGTGAAAAATAGGATAAATTAGCTAAATTGACCTGAAAATGTGCTCAATTCATGACGCTAAATCTAGCCGTGTGCGGTGGCATTCATGGAGCATAAACACACAATAGCTGGAAGAGAAGCCGCTGACGGATGAGTCAGAAATAGCAGCACAGGGAACATTTCTCTAGTTTGGGTAAAGCAGCGCTGGGCAAGCTTTTGTTCTTTTCGCCAACATTTTAACGCGACCCTCTTGTCTGACGGTGCTGCAGACGTGAACATGTGACTTCACCTGTTCCTCTGCCAGCAGCGTATGCTTTACAACAGAAGGCCAGTTCACTCTTCATCATGATAGAGAACAAAGTCATACCTCAGGCTTTTACTTTTGTCTCCAGCTTAGTGTTAATATCAGACTTATAAATGTCTTCCTAACATATACACAGTATATCAGAGACTTTGCCACAGTAAACATGCTGCACATAATAGCTTCATATTTCAAAGAAATGACTCCACATTGTGGGAACATGCTGATTCTCTGTTACGTGTTTAACCATCTGTAGGGTAACACTGTGAGTTTGTCTCCATGAGGCCACTGCAGTCACCAGGAAACACACCTGGACATCACTGAGATGTTGTTGATAGAGTACAAACCACAGCTTAGGAGAATCACATGGCTTATCTTGTTAAAATGCAACATTCTGCTGGGAAGTCTTGGGTCCTGGCATTCATGTGGGTGTTGCTTTGACTCGTACCAACCACCTAAACATGGTCAGACCAACCAACACCCCCGCTCATGTGGAAATGGAACTTCCCAATGCCGGAGGTCTTCCATAGCAGGACAAAGCACCTTACTACAGCACAAAAACCTGATGAGCTTCCCTCCAAACTCCCCAGATCTCAGTCTGACTGAATGTTTGTGTGATATACTGGGAACCAAACCCAAAGCTTGCCAAAGTCCCAACGCTGGACACAACAGGACACCTCCAATGGATCCAATGACCCGATAGACTGAATCTACAAGGAGGAGCTTCAAAACATTAGTCGTTTAAAAGCTGATTTTAAGGTGATTTTAAGGTGCTGGTTGGTGGATTTTGTACTATCCAAGCCACCTTCACATCAGGTCGTATGCTAAGCTAAGCTAACTTTCTTACAGATATGTGTGTGGTATCAAAATTCAACATCTAATTCTTGGCAAGAAAGCAAAAAAAAGCACAGAACCATTTCTTCAACATCAAGATAATGTACTCATCAAGTCAGCAAATATTTATGCTGTGGATAAAAAGATGCTTGCTCATTTTGTCCCTCTTACCGTCCTGTAGAGTCGTGATGGCCTCGCTCTCCTCGCTGTATTCGCTGTCTCCAATGTCGTTGGTGGCTTTGACTCTGAACTGGTACGAGGTGAAGGGCTTCAGCCTTCAGGGGACGGAAGGAAAAAGCAGGAAAAAGTGCATCAGTCTTGACTAAAGAGAAAGAGCTCACTGTGATACCAACAACCGAAACGGGAAAAACATTTTCTCATTTGCCAGATTTCTTTGCACCATTTCTGTTCCAGGCCTTGGAAACATCACTCCACATAAGGATAGTGTTGATTTCCCAGCGCTACTGCAGCTGAGGGAATATTTAAATGAAGGTATCAGCAGGGAGAAGCTAGCTCTGTTCCATTTATTACCATCCTAAGCATCTAATGAGAACAAACAGGAAAACATCTGTTGCAACAAAGGGAACGAAGACTGACCCAGAAACTGTTACCTGGATACGATGTAGGATGAGGCCTCGTGGTTGACGGATGCAGAGTGGACCGTCCAGTTGCTCGCAGGAAGCTCTCTCAGCTGCACGGTGTAGTAACGCACCGGGGACAATCCGTCGCTGCCCGGCTCCCACGAAAGCAGCACCTGGCGGGCCTGGACGTCCTTCTGAGGGACCATGGGACGGCTGGTGGGCTGGGGACGAGCTGGAAGAAGCAGAGCGAGACAACGAGACGTCAGGGAGCAGAAGAGTCGGAGAAATTCAAGATGTGTGTAAATTACAGCAAGTGATAGACGACAAAGAAACGTTCCTGTACATCTTCGTACATTTGCATGGGCTGCGGTGCACGGAGAGGAAAAAAAAATAAAAATCTGATGATGATGGAATGAAAAGTAGCCGAGGAATGAAAGATGCAGAGTAAACAATCCCCACAACATGCCTTGAGGGAAGCAGATGGACTGTTTTCGTTCTCACAACTCCATCAGAGTGCTTCCAATAAATACCCAGAGGGCACAAACACTCCTTTAGAAAACACATCTGCTTACTGAACTGTTAACTGGAGATGAACTAAGTGCCATGAAGGCTTTGCACAGCTCGCTACAAGTAGTGTCATTACCGCGATCGCGCACCTGTGGACGCTCACGGCGTTAGTTTTTCTGTTACTACAGCACTTCATTTTGCAAAACAGCATGAGCAGAGGCACCTTTTTTATTTTCATATGCATGGTAGCTTATCTTCCACACGGTTACCTCTTTTCTCCGTGGTAACCACCAAAGCCTCGGCCGCCTCGCCCCAGCCCTTCCTCGTCTGCGCCGTGATGCGGAACACGTAGACGGACTCCGGCTTGAGGCCGGTGACGGTGTACTGGCGAGCGCTGGGGTTCAGGACGTCCACTGTGGCCGTGTTGCTGTTGGTGGAGTTGAGGTGGTACGTGATCTGGTAGGCTGCAAGGGAAAGGACAAGACGAACAGCCTTACTTCTTGACGTGGAGCTGAATTAAATCGAGGCTCAAACGTGTCTTTTCCCCATCGGAAGCATGTGTTGTTTGTGTTCCAACAATAAGAGGAAATCAAGCTGTGCTACAAAACAGCTTTGTCTCCTCTGACATGATTCCAGCAGCATCTGCTCCTGCGCTACCGTGTGGGTCTGTCACACTGACTGTTCGGTTTAAGCTAAATTATCCGACAGATGTGTAATGAATCAAACGCTCACGAGGAAATCCCCAATTAGCTAACAAGGGAATCCAACTCCCTTTACTGCGATGCCGGAAAATAACAAGATTTGATTTCCCACAACAAATATCGCCTCGTCCATTTAGCTGAAAAAAACGCATTAGGAAAGCATGTTGGGAGTGATCAGGAGCTGCATCTGTGGGCCCGGCGCTGCACCGCTTTCAAGGGAAGAAATCTGTTTTTCACACTATCTGCTAGTTTGAAAGAACTTTGCTAATCACAATGAAACAAAAGAGACACAGAGGCAAGAAATAAAACAAGATATTTCCAAGGAAGGTAGGATTTTGTGCCTTACTGACCCAGGATGATGCCGTTGGGCTGAGCGGGGGACTGCCAGATGAGCCGGACCGAGGTGGTTCGCACTTCAGGGAACAGGATACCCACCGGAGGTCCGGGAACTACAAGCAAGCAACAATATACCAATTTGGGGGCTAAAAATCATTTAAAACTAAACATAAATTTCACACCATTTAGGCTACAGGAGGTAAAGAAAATCTGTCTGGAAAATGTCAAAAAAAAAAAAACATAGCCTCAAAAATCTGAACCCCAAAACCTGCCAGCAAGTTTGAAAGCACGTCAGGTTTCAAATAAATGTCTAAATTAAAGTATTAATCAGAGCTGGAAAAGGTAAAAACGGCAAGAATTATTGCATTTTCAACTTTCTCAACTAATCATATGTGAGGTGCGGTTCAGTCTTATTGTGACATTTTATCAAAATCACTTCATTCTACATGTCTTAATTTAAAATGAGACAAAAGTAAAGTATTCCCCAGTTACCAGATTCTGTAAAAAAATAAAAAATAAAAAATTGATTTTCCTGCAAAACTCTGAAGTTGCACCACCATTGAAATGTTTGGGTCACTTAGGAATGTCCTTATTGTTGAAAGAAAAGCAATTTTTTCATTGAAGATAACATTAAGTGAATGATAAATCCAGTGTAGACATAGTTAATGTGGTAAATGACTATTGTAGCTGTAAACAGCTGATTTTTAATGGAATATCTCCATAGGGGTACAGAGGAACATCTCCTGTGTTCTAATGCTACATTGTGTTAGCTAATGGTGCTGAAAGGATCACTGATGATTAGAAAACCCTTGTACAGTTATGCTAGCACATGGATAAAAGTGGGAGTTTACATGGAAAACATGGAATTATCTGGATGAACCCAAACTGTTGAACGGTAGTGTAAGTGTGTGACTCAGTTGGAACTGAGAGACGAGACGAAAAATCAGCCACTTTTCAGCTGAATTGGGTTGAACTGCAGGCTGTGTTTACACAGCGCAGATAGGAGACAATTATGAAGAGAAATAAAAAATGTAAATAGTGAAATATGCGTAGTATTTACAGTAGAGTCACCACTGACTCTGTGGGCACTAAATTCCTTTTTTACTGTCTCTTTTTTTAGATACATTGCGGCGTTATATTTGTGTTATATCACATAAACGATGTTTTTGAGTTTTCTCTGCTTCTATTCATGGTTGTGTTGTTTCCACTGAGGTACAGGACTTTAGATCTCAATGAAAAATGAGCCCAGAAGCAAAACAACGAGGGGTTCAGAAGGTTGAAACTTAAAGATGAGAAAATACTAATTTATGTATTTCGTTGGGTAATGATTTTAATTCTCCTCCTGTTTTTCTTGCATAACTGTAACTCCTCATTGTTGCTCAGGGTTATGTTCCTACCATCATCCAGAGTCCTCTCCAGGATGGGTGGAGAGCTGGGCCGTCCATCTCCAATCCTGGTGAAGGCCAGAACCTGGATCTCATACAGCACATATTTCCCCAGACCGGTCAGCTGGACGCTGTGGGTGGCATTTCCCTCCACCGTCCAGAAGTGAACGGCGCTGTCAGAGTCCTTCTCTTTATACACCACCTGATCCAGAGAGGAGACAGAGCGGGGCAAAGCTTAAGGGGAAACTCATAAAGAGCCACCATGCTGCTTTGTATACTGCTTTAAAACAGCTGACAGTTCAGCAGACTAATTAGAGGTCCTGGACTGAAACGGAGAATCGCTGTAAAACAACAAAAAAAAGCACAAACAGACCTTGTAGCCCAGAATGAGGCCGTTCCTGTCTGGCTCTGGGACTTCAAACCAGCGCACCAGGATGCTGCTGGAGGTGGTGGCAAAGGCGGACACGTTGGTGGGTCCACTGGAGGGGACTGAAAACATAAAGACAAAGGGAGACCTTTTTAATACATTCAGAAAAAATTATTTGTCATTCTCCCTGTGTGTAGTTTTCCTGGGGGTGTACAACAGAGAAGCAGTGTGACCGATCGCCTGCTGGGTATTTCATGCACACAGTAAAGCTCAAGAACAGAGCTCTTCTTCTGCTTGGCACTCGTCCTCGGACATCATGCCTGATTCCTAAGAATTTGCTGGTGTGCGTGGAAAAGAAACAGAGAGCACAGGAATTCCACATTTGAGTCCATGTGTTCTCAATTTCCTTCCATTCCTCTCTGCCCGGTGTCTGGTGAGCGATACGAAAGCAGAAGCGAGGAGGGAAAAGCACGTCTTTGTCTAAAAAAAAAAAGGCTGGGAGCAGGAAACAATGTGCAGCATATGGCGTGTGAGTTTAACGTATACTGTGTGGCTGTTACCTGGAATATGACGAGTGGTCAAGATATTCCACACAGATGGTGCGACTAAGCAAAAGTGCTTTGATTTCTGGTGACATTTGAGAGAATATGTTTGGAGCTTTTCTGCACCTCTCTGTTTCAGCAGTGGGTCAAATTGGCCCGTTTTAAAGTTTGAAAATGAGGGGAAAAAAATCTATATTTTCACAGTGAAACTTCTGATTTTTGAGCATTTTTTAAACATTTTTTGTTGGAAAAAAGAAATGTCAACAACGTTTCCTAAGAACATTCACAAAAAAATCAAACAAAATCCATCGAATTTTGCTAGATTTTGGTTGATTTTTATTTAAATGTTCTTAAAGAAAACATTTGAAATTTTACTGATACATATGTAATCACTTTAGATATCTTTAGGATTTTTTTGGATGATTTTTACTCATTTTCTGAAAGTATTGAAAAGAATTTTCTTGCCAAATTTGGGGGATTTTTTAAAATAAAACTTTTAAGGGAAACTTTTAAGGAATTATTGGAATTTTCTTCCTGAAGGTTTTGCAAATGTTCAGGAATTTGGGGAATTTTTTGGCTGAATTTTTTGATTTTTTTCAGACAAGGAAACAATATTTTTTTTCTGTAAATGAGGACAACAGGAGGGTTAATGCAGTGCAGTTTGCTCGTCTTCGTCCAGTGCTGCCGGATGGGACTCTAACTCACCAGACTCCCTGGTCCGGCCCCTGACCGGCTGGCTCCAGGGCCCGATCCCGATGCCGTTGACAGCCTGGACCCTGACCTCGTACTCGGTCCACTCCTCCAGGTCCTCGATGGTGAATTCTCTCTCCAGACGGTCGGCGATAACGTGGATCAGCGCCCGGCCCTGCGAGCCTGCACGGGAGTACTGAACCTTGTAGCCCACCTGCTCGGCGTTCCCGTTGTACTCCCATTCGGGCAGAGGCTAAATGTTGAGAGACGGGGGAGAAAAGGAGCATCAAAACCAGCCTGACTCCTCTCATTCGGGTAGTTCTTCATGGTTTGCTCCTGTTTACCATCCATCGTAGCCAGAGGCTGGTCTCGCTGGCGGTGCGCAGGGTGACGTTGGCCGGGGCCATGTCAGGAGGAGCCGGGAGGGTCTGGATCTTCCTGGAGGGCTGACTGGGAACACTGGAGCCCACTATGTTCACCTGGCGCATGCGGAACCTGGAGTTTGGATTCAGACGAGTTCAGTCAGGTCATTATTTTGTTTATGGAGCACATTTAAAGAAGCAGCTGCTGCACCAAAGTGGTTTCTAGTAAAAAGCAAAACAGATTAGAACTGATGTTACAGTTTAACAAGTTTGAGAGGCTGGAGTGGCATTTATGGGGTGATTTTAGCTGAATAAGTTACATTCTGGGGATTAAAACTTACAAAAAATTAAATATAAAATAAAATAAATAGTAGTAAAAGAAAAATGGAAGGTAAAAAGACAAACAAATAAATAATGACTGATGAGACAATTTAACCTAAAAAAATTGCTGATTGGGGGTTAAGAAGAGTGTTAAGTAATTCACATAATAGGAATTAAAACCCGAAAATAAAATAAAATAATATTAAATTATAGTAAAATAATATAAAATAAAATAAAAATAATATAAAATAAAATGAAGGGATAAAAAAAATGATTTAACCTAACCTAACAAGTTTACATACTGGGTTATTTTTGATGACATTTTCCCAGTGTAAGTTACATATTAATAATTTAAAATGCTACAATAAAAAATAAAAAAATAAAAGTGTACAACAACACCAGAGAAAAAAAAAAAAAAGCCCAAATTATGAAGAGAAAGTGGAACGAAAGACAAATGGAGGGTAAAAACTACAATATTAGTAGCAATACTAAATAAATAAATAAAATACATACAGGAATAAGTAAATAAGGGGGAAAATAAAACAAAATGAACAATGAAATACAAAAAACAATTACATGACAGAAATAGATGAAAAATAATAATAATAATAACAAAATAAAAACTTTACCTGACGACAACACATTAAACTGAGACCCTGTAGTGTTATAATTATGGAGAATAACCTAACTAATACAATAATATAATTAAGACCCTACAGTGTTAGAAATTACAGAACTTAACCCAAATAATGTAAATATTACGGCTGAGAGCTGACAGCATTAAAACTATGGAGATCATCAAAATAAATGCAAAGCTAAAATCTGACCCTACAAAAATATACATGAAAATCAAAGGATTTCCTGAATCTCCTATGAGCCCAGCTTTGTTTTTATTTTTTATTCATATTCTACGTGTCAGGATATTATTACAATCTGCAGAGTGTCTACTTAACTTCAACCGAAACAACGACTCAGAATGCGGCAGCTCGAAACGAACTCGGAATCATCAGCATCACTGCAGCGCTCGCATCCTCCTACATGAGGCTTATTCCATCTCAGCGAGATCACAGCCCCGAATACGAATACAGCACGAACACGCTGAAAGGACACTTCTTTTTTGTTGCTGCATTACAGCCTGAATATGCAAAATAACTCAAATTTTTGCATTTAACTTTACTGAAATGTAAAGTGGCGGCGCTGATGTTGGATGATGAGAACGATCGCTGCTGTGGTTCTTCAGGGAACCGCCTCACTGAAGTGTTAATTGGTTTTATTGGATGTGATCACGGAAAACAAGCAGACGAGATAAAGATCATGCACACGCTGGAGAAAATAAAAAACAAAATTTCAACAACAATCTGGCATCCAAACACGAGGAAAACAGTCAGATAAGCTCCTGGGATGTGCTGAAATTAGGTGGGATGCTGAAGCACGCGTACACCTTATCTGCTGTTTATCACAGTCTGAACAAGGTTACCTCGAATAAACTTGGAAAAACATGAGCAAGTCCACACCTAAGGAGACTATTCTGCTCTACAGGGTCAGAGATAGGGTTATACTAACGCAGCATGCTGTAGATGGACGTCTTGTTTATGTGCTTTATTTAATGTTTCATTAAATGTACCTGTAAAAGGTGTACGGGTTGAGACCTGGAACCTCTAAGGAGCGAGCCTCGGGTTCGTTGGACACCTGGTGGACCATCACCCAGTCCTCATTCTCTCCCACCACACCCACCTGAGAGCAAGATATTAACACTCATATTCAATATTTAAACTGAATTTATGTGAAAATCTGGCGGAAGACGACTCAAAAGCAAAATCACATCGTTAGGAGAATCAGGGCTTCAGTTCTGGCCTCACCTGGGCTTCCACCAGCCAGCGGGAAATGGAAGTTTTGCCATCATATCCAGGTTTAAACTGCAAGGTGACGGATCGTGGGCCAATATTAGAGATTGCCATGTTGGTAGGAGGACCAGGGAGCTCTGTGAAGAGACAGCAAAGAGTCAGAACTGGACAAAAAATGACAGAAGACAAGAAACTGACACTACTGCAGATGTATTTTCTCTTTCTGCTCCGGGTACTAATGCTTCGGGCTTCAGTTGGATAAATCCATCTACCACAGCGCCCTCTTGTGGCGGCACAGATACCGCACACAGGTGAAGTTTCCATCTAATCTCATCTTATTTCCTCCCAACTCCAGCTAAAGCAGATAAGATTTTGGAGAAGGCTGCGTAGAAACGGCACACAGACGGAGACAATGCCATGAATGTCAATTACACTGCAGTTATCTGGAGGTACCATTCAATCTGATATCCTGCTTGTTTGCACCAGAGCTGGAAAGAAAGAAAAAAAAAGACACAGTCGTAATCCTGGAGGGGGAAACGAGCAGTCAAAGAAGAGCAGGAGGGGGATTTCTTGTGTATATGAATGTTTTTAGGCAGGTATGTATAGAAAAACTAATTAATTCAGTGTTTTTACATGCCACATCCCAATTCCAAAACCCGACCTGAATCCTCCACATTAACCTCAGACTGTGGCACATTAGAGTGGCCTAATATTAAAAAGATAGAATCACTCCCATGGGCAACACTGAGCAATTTTTTCCCCCTCCTTCCAAGATTGCTTAAATGCGGATGTATGCAGTCCTAATGAAATGCAGATTACATGTGTCGCGGTGAAATTACCACCTCTAAATTATTTGCATGACTGATTATTGAGGCTGCTGCAGGCGGGGATCGCAGCGGTACGGTCGCAGGCTCGGGCGTTTTCTTTACTCATATACAATGGGAGTAATTGCCATTCTGGGGGCTGTAACTGCTGCACTAAAGGCCGCTCTCAGTGTAACAGCCTGTCATCCGGCAGGTTCCACAGATGTACAGGCTCCGAAATGCAGCCGTTTGTAATTGATGTGGGCACTGTGTTTCTGTTACCCAGTTTTGCAAATATGAAGTCATTAAACACTGTAATTGTCCTTAATGCTCTCGCGGGAGCTGTTATGTGGTGGATGTGGGCCAGATATGAGCATTGCCGGGGCGTTTATTTATTTCTTTTTCTTTTTTTTTGCCTGGTTTCTTCCCCTAGATGAGGTGACCGGGGTCAGGTTTCATTGTGTCTGGCGTTCAGCATGTGAAAGGTTCAGTGAAGGTCTCCAGCTGTTTTCTGGATTTGACGACTTAAAGAAACCAAAGAAAGTCACAGGTAGAATCTCACAAGTTTGCCTCGAGATTTAATTGAGCTTGGTTAAGATTTATGACGCTGTGAGAGCATGTTGTTTGAGAACAGAACAGTCGGGACGAAGGCAGGTTTTTCCCATCCCACGGTGCTTTATTTTGCTTTTTGTAGGTGCCATGAAACCATATGCTCATTTACTTTCACAACATGTCACATCACTGTTGAGGATCCACAGAACACAGCGTGATCAGAGCGTTTCTTTAAGGGCCACTCCACTGTCAGTCCACATTTAACGAGCACCACTCAGCCTCCGAACACGGTTGTGTAATGTTTTGTGTTGTTCTGGAGGGTGCTGCAGAAATACTGAAAAATTAACAGCGGTGATGTTGACAGATGAGATTTAAAACATTCAGTAGAAAGCCTGTGCTACGAACTGGAGACGTGGAGGGTGAGGGAGGGCATTTAGCGGGCAGGTTAGATTAAAGATGCTGCACAATCTGATGTCTAAACTGCAGCAGGTTCACCAGGACAGCAGCAGATCATTTAAGTTATGGAACATCTGAGGGTGAGCCTATGTGGAATGGACTTGTTTCACATTTGCTTGATCACATTAAGATCTGGAGACTTTGGAAGCCAAGTCAGCACCTTGAACTCTACTTCACATTCCTCAATCCATTCCTGAACAGCTATTGGAGGTTGTATCGTTGTCAGGTGGGGTTTGCACGGACAGAATGGGCTGACATCTGGGAATTTAGAAGTCAAGTCAACACCTTCAGCTCTTTCTATGTTCCTCAAACCATCCATGGTGGGGAGGCATTTCTCTAGCACACCCACAGATGCTTGACTGGATTGAAATCTGGGGAAATTTAGGAGCCAAGTCAACAGCTTTAACTCTTGGTCATGTTCCTCAATCCATTCAAGAACAATTATTACAGTTGTCCTGCTGAAAGAGGCCACTGCCAACAGGGAAAATTGTTGTGAGGTGGGATCTCCATGGATTGGACAAACTGAGATCTAGAGGATTTGGAAGCCAAACAAACACTCTGAACTCTTGGTCCTGTTCCTCAGTTCGGTCATAGTGGGGCCTCCATGGATTGAGATCTGGGGAATTTGGAGGCCAACATGCACATATTCATAATAATTTTTGCTGTGTGGGAGGGTGTATTATCCTACTAAAAGACTACCATTGCCATGGAGGGGTCTACACGCCTACAACGATGTTAAGCTAGGTGGTACATGCCATCGTAGCACCTAAATGATTCCACGACCCAAGGTTTTCTAGCACACATTGCTCAGAGCATCAGACTTTGTCTAATAGTGCATCCTGCTGCCATCTCTTTCTCAAATATACAAACCAGGTCATCCCCATGATCAGACCAGGCCGCCTGCTTTCATTGCTTCATAGTTCAGTTTTTAGGCTCATGTGTCCATCGTAGGGCTTTCAGCCGATAGAGGTCAGCATGGACTCCATACAACATGAGCTATGATGTGATTGGGCTTTCACTTCATTGGTTGCTCTTCTTTAGACCACTTCTGGTAGATTCCAACCAATGCATACCAAGAACACCCCACAAGATCTACAGTTTTGGAGATGCTGTGACCAATCACCACTCGGCTCGTGTCAAAGTCACTGAGATTCTTAGATTTGTCCTTTTTTTTACCTGCTTCCAACAGACGTCTTCTCCTCCACTTCAAGACAGAACTGTTAACTGACGTCTAACGGATCCCACAAACCAACATGAGCATTATAACCCGTTAAATGCTTAAATGTGTGTACAGTTTAGTTTCGAGGGCGTAATGTTGTGAGAACCATGAAATTGATTTGGAGGGTAATGTGTTAGAGAAGGGATTCTGAAATTACTGCTTTTTTGACATCTAATTTGGGTCTACTGGCTCATAACTATCAGCACTGTTGTTTGGTTACTGACCTGGTGGGACGCCAGAGGAAATGGTGGATGAAGACAGCTGGCCTTGGCCCTTGGAGGTCATTCCTGCCACTTCGATAGTGTAGGTAGTGAGGGCGGTGAGTCCGGTGACCCTGTACTCTAAGGTGACATTCGGCATGTAGTGGGTGACTCTGGTGTTGGTTCGGTTGTACTCCTCCCACGAAATGCGGTAACCTGCAGAGCGGCAGAGAGCGGTTAGCAGCGACAGAGAACTCTCTCAGGGAAAATCCGACAGCACCTTTACGACAATAGCGTCTCTCAGCTCTACGCTGCGGGGCAAGCTAACAGAAATATTAAATTAACTTCATCAAAAATTGAATATAGCAAATTAAATCAGCCTGTGATTATACCTCCCTGCACTCACACATCCTCCGCCCACTCCCGTGCACACACAAAAACATGCACACACACACACACACACACACGCTCACCCTCTCAAAGTTAATGCAATTTGCTCCTTGGCCAGCAGCTCTTTTCATGTGATTGCATAAAGCATTAAGCAGCATTTCTTGCCAAATCAATAATTTCACATGGCATGTCAGTGTTTGTCTCCTGGGAGCGTGCAGCACATTAAAATGGAAAAACTCTTTACAATACGCTGCTAAACCTTAACCTTTGCAAATGTTTGCACATTAATATCATTGTTGGACATGTGTTCTTCACGACAAGTCTGAAGAGAACGAAGCGCTGCACCAGAAACATCTTTAATTAGCGTATTCTGCAAAAACATTCATGGACTGGTGACATGAAATTTTTATTCTGCACATGAATGTACAAATATACTTCAGAACAGATTAAAGTATAATATGACAGAAGAATCTTTGTAACAAATTAGTCCTTATGTACGCAGACAGATGGTGAGTGGATGTATGATACAAGCTCGTAATGTGTTAAGACTGCATTGTCTGATAATACTTATTAGAATTTAATTTAACCAAAAGCCAGATATCTCTTTGTGCAGTTACTGATAGAAATGGTGTTTAATGGTCTACCTGAGAGGAAACAGCTTTGACTGTTGCATAATTTGGGTAATGTGCTTTGTTTTATTGCTCTTTAAGATCCGTAATAATTTAAGGGCTGCGATTTTGCCCGCTAGATCATCGTACTGTGCAGAACTTCATTCCAGCTCCTTCTATGATTACAAAAGACTTGAAAAATGTCTTGGGAAAGGAGCCTTTTTGTGCACAGCTTAGTAGAGGAGACAATGTTCTATGTTTTTGCGGTGCAATATTTCATGTAAGATGTATTATTTTCTAACAAGTGTTGTCTCACTGCTGCAGTGGTATATTATTGTGTTTGGCCGGAGCAGTGCAACAAACAAGAGAGCCGCTCTCCTGTGCCAGACTCGCTAAATGAGGTCAAGCAGTTGCAAGGTCCGGGTCTGTTCTGCAGAGGGTTTGTTTGTAGTCAAATCAACATCAAGGCCGCTCTGGGAGATGGGAGTACGAGGGAAAGGCCGGCGACTGGCAGTTAGAGATTTCTCCAGAGCTGCTGGAGAGGAGCACCAGCGGCTCAGGATGAAGAGAAAGGGCTCCGCCTGGGCTCCCACATGACTGCACGGCATCTAAGCTGTGAGCCGGGGATACTGGGGTTCACCGCTCAAGCTTGTGGAGGTGTTGTACAAAACTACTACAAAGAGACAGATCAACTGCAGGGAGACACAAAACCACCACAGAGACACATAAAACTACCACAGAGAAACACAAAACCATCACAAAGAGACACAAAATTACTATAAAGAGAGCCTTAGCAACCACAGAGAGACACAAAACTACCACGATAAGATACAAAACCAGCACAAAGAGACACAAAACTACTATAAAGGGACACTTAACAACCACAGAGAGAGACAAAACTACCACGATAAGATACAAAACCATCACAAAGAGACACAAAACTACTATAAAGAGAGCCTTAGCAACCACAGAGAGACACAAAACTACCACGATAAGATACAAAACCATCACAAAGAGACACAAAACTACTATAAAGGGACACTTAACAACCACAGAGAGACACAAAACCATCACAAAGAGACACAAAAACATGAAAACATGACACAAAATGACCACGGAGACATAAAACCACCACAAGGACACATAAACTACTATAGAGACAAAATCACCATAAAGAGACTACAATAAAGAGACACTGAACCACACAGACATGAACAAAATGCCCACGAATAGACATAAAATGACCTCAAAAGACATGTCTAAAGTAAGTAATTTATGCATAACAGCAGACAGACACATTAAAGGCCTACTAGAACCTTGAACCACCCACATCTCTTGCAAACTTCTCTACAATGGCTGATTTCAAGGCATGTATGTCCTTCACATTTATCAGATTCTACCTCCTCTAGAAGCACCACTCACTCGGGCATCCCTCGGCATCTCAGCAGCGAGTCTCGGGAGTGCAATTAAAACACCGTAAACAGCTACACAACAACCATGTGCAGAGCTTGGAAGACCAGAAGCTGCTCCTGCAATGCAATATTTCCTCTCAGATGTTATATTATTTTCTAACGAGTGCTGTCTCACTGCTGCAGGTAAGCTAGGTGTCTGATGTGCAAATAATATGAAGAAGAAACAGCTCTCTAGTGCTGGGCTCAGTAAGTGAGGTCAACCTGGTGCAAGGTCTGACTGATCGAGGTGGTCTGTGGAGGGTTTGTAGCACATCGATACCAAGGTTGCTCCAATGGACGGGAGCATGAGGAAACCCAACAGGCAAAGACTTTTCTAGAACTACTGGAGAGGTTATTCCATGGATGTGGATGTAAAGAAAGGACTCCAGCGTAAGTCAGACTTGCTTGGATGCCCTAGTAGGACTATGGGTGAACTGGGGATGCTGGGATTCACTCTTGAACCCTCTGGAAGTTGACTTGACACCCATGAAAGTGCCACTTGGCCATGCCACCTGGATGCAAGTCTCTAGAGTTGTGATTAAATGATGCAATGGGTGCAAGAAGGTATATTCGGGTACGTAATCGTGGTATTTAGCAGACCCCACCTCCCGGTCAAGCATCACCCGCATAGGCATCCCACGGCAGGAAGTCTCAGGAGTGCAATTAAGGCATACTAACAGGGAGACAGATCGCGTGCTGAGCTTGGATGAGGATAACATGTTCTGTGTTAGCAACATAAAGGTGTTATATCCTGCAGAGTAGTATGCAACTTAACCCTTTGATGCACAACATGGGTCAAGAGATACCGATTTTCCATGGACTATGTGCCATTTTTGAGCCATGTTGTGCATCAAAATGTTCAGAGAAAAGGCTCCAAAGTAAATGGAACTTGCTTGGGAGTCCTAGCAGTGCTATCGGTGAACTGAAGAAGCATCAGAAATAAGCATGATATTACTCAGAACAAGCTACCACTCACACAGTCCAGCCTGCACTTCTCAAGACAGTTAGTACTGTGATGCAGTGATGTAGAAGCAGGTAAATTCAGGTGAGTAACCTTCATATTTAGCAGACAAAGCATCACTCACTTAGGCATTCCGCAGAGTGAGTCTCAGGAGTGTAATTAAAGCATATTAACACCCAGTTTTACACAGCAGATCATGTGCACAGCTTGAAAGAGGAGAGAGTGTTTTTCCTTTGCAATGCATAGCGCTATCATAGTATAGCTGGTGTCTAGTCTGAGCCATAGCGAGTGCATGACCCAAATAAAGTAAACAACAAACAATAGTACACCTCTCCTGGGCTCAGCTCGCTAAATGAGGTCAAGTAGTCGCAGCACAGAACAAAATCTTCCAGTTTCCACCTTAGTGCCGCCTTATGCGATTGGTTTTTCTCACAGGAACTCTGACAAATACCACCTTGGGCAAACTGCTATTTCTCACCTCTTGCTACCCGTCTGCAAAGTATAATTTGGGAGTGAGGCGAGTATACCTGTGAGGACGCCGTTCTTCTCGCTGGGCTCGCTCCAGCTCACTTTGAGCGAGGTGTCCAAGATCTCGGTGAAGCTCAGGTGACCCACGGCGCCTGGCGCTGGACAGGGACAACAAGAATAATGAGCAAGACCGACGGAGAAAAATAAGCCACCTGGCAGCTAGACGTAGCCATAAATCTTCTACTTTTGACTATTCAAGACTTTAAATGTGTTTAAAAATCAAGGTAATTGCTGAGAAACTGAAGTCATTACAGGCAAATGAAGAGTTTTTAAAGCTCAGCCAATAATCTCTAAGGGAACTACGTCCCAATTATGATGATCCCGGCTGGATGCAGAGTATACTCATTCATTAGCACTTTCTCTACAACTTCGTTCTGCATGAATAATAGATCTTGCCCGAAGGATGTGTTACTGCGAGATGCTTGTGTCGCCCCTCTTGCCACCACAGGAGAGAGAAAAGTGCGGAAGAAGAGTCACTTACTGTCCTCATGTGTCCTTAATGCTTTAGGCGGGCTGCGGGGGCCGTCTCCGGGTGTAGTGAAGCACAGCACAGAGGTGTAATACTCAGTGAACTTCTTCAGACCTGTCACATATCCCACATGGACGCTGTCCTGGAAGTTCGGTCGTACTGTTACCATAGCAACTTCGTCGTCTTTGCCAGGTTCCCAGGCCAGCAGCTAAAACAGACACACACAAAAAGGAAACGTGAAGGAAAATTACCCAAATAAAGAAGCCAGTATTTCTGTTATTTCAATTCTCACAAAACCAACAGTGGTGTCTCTCTCTGAGGAGTTATTTAGCATCTCCCTGATACATTCAGAAAAATGCCCTGAAGATGTTTTGACTGGGAGAAGATGGCTGAATAGCTCCACTAAGACAGGCTCAGGGAGGGAGGAGAGAGTTTGTGCTCAGGAGAGGCATAATAATATCCCATCATGCGTGTTCATCATTTACTATAGCGTCTACAAATGGGACCTGGACTGACCAATTAGCTGCTTGGGTAATGAGTCCCGGTGGCTAGTCCAATGGGTTCTTTCCAGTTTTCTGAGTCGTGGCGCTTCCAGGAAAGTTGGCAAGAGGATGTCAGAGGGATAAATGCTTGATTGTCTGCCACATGTCTGGATCTTTTCTATATATATCTCCCTCTGTCTTTTTTTGTACCTTCCTTTGCAGCACTTTCTATCACCTTCTCTGTCTCACCTCTTTCTCACTACTTCCTCATTCTCACACCTCAAATCTGATGTTTTTAATTCAGATTGGCACAGTGACCCTCCAACCTGGAGCTGATGAGGACTTTTAGGATGCCACTGAACAGAGAGAAGAGTCCCAATAACAGAATTAAGTCTCAACGGGGAAAAAGCAGAAGCATCCTATGCATGCGGCTTTGTGATTCCCTGTGGGCTACACAAGAGGCAGAGAGATGAACTACATTCAAGAGCCCATGACAAAATAATGAAGACATTCATCATAATGTGCACACAGCTTCACAATAAAACATATGAGAAACGGTCGTGCAGATAAAGACAATGACCTCAGACTGACAAATGGGAGAACAAAGTCCATTGTTCAAAGTGGCACCGTACATCGTTTGCCCCCTGGCTGCTTCTCCTTTTATTTATTTTTTTTACTACAAGTTACGCTCTGACAGTTCTGTCGATGGAGCTGATGGCTGGCAGTGAGGACACGGCGACACCTACTGACCTTGTAGCCCTGGTTGATGCCGTTGATGAACTGAGGGTTGGGAGCCGTCCACGTAAAACGAATCGTGGTGGAGTTGACCGCCTCGGCCTGCACGTTACCCGGAGCGATGGTGGGCACTGGGATGGATGAGGAGAGGCAGGAGAGAGGGAGTCAGAGAGAATAAAGAAGCAGAGAAACAGGAGCGTGAGAAGCGCCTTTCGGTTGACTGCTAGAAGTCGGCCTGCATCTATTTTGATGTCACTATTGATCGCTGCTGCACAGGTCAGGGCAGATGCTGCCATCGCTCTCCGTCTGACACTTACACCCAACACCGCGGCTCTTTGTGGGTTTGTTTGTGAGTGTGTGTGAGCTAGTTATGGATTTTAGAGACATGTCACACCTTTGCGTGGTCCTTACAAATGAAAGTTCATGGTAATGTGTTTGGACAACAGTCAGCGCAGGCTTTTAGTGGATGGTTTCAGTCAGCGGTGAATAAAACTGGAGGCTACTAGAGGTCTGCTGGGGGATTTGTGTTGGTGGATAAAAGCGGTGCATTTGTACAATACTGCATCCAAGCCTGTTTTTAAACATGAAGTCATTGAAACATGTTTGTCTTTGTCACAAAAAAAAACATCACGCATTTTGGTTCTTTTGTAGATTTACTCAAGATTTGATTCCGCCAAAGGAAATTAAGAGCTACAGAGTCTTTGGACACTCAGAACTGCCTTCATAATCATGGTTTGTACATGCAGATGCAAATTTCTCTTCACATGAAGAATCACTGAAAATGACAAATTACACGGTACAGTTTAGATTTTTAACCAACAACGCCGGTTCCTCACCTCCCTGAAGAGTCCACTCGGTCACTTTATGGCTGAATGTTCCCAAACCTGCTCCATTGTAAGCAGCCACCTCAATCTCATAGTTGGTCCAGATGATGAGGTCCTCCAGCAGCAGGTTGGTCACATCTGGGCTGGAGATGTTCTTGATTTGGTAGTCGACAGGCAGCCCAGTGAGGCGGTACCTGACAAACACACGCACAAACCTTCAACACTGGATTTTCAGAACATCAGAAACCCGTTTGTCTGCATTTCCAGCCTGGTTGTGGTTGGTTTTAAGTCGAGATGTTCCATCAGAGCATTTACAGTCCAGCAGTACACTAGAGTCCCTGCTAGGGGGAGACAAAGCACCAGCAAACAAGCAATTAAACCCCACTGACAGGCACTGACTGTTGTCTGGAAAACACCTGCTGTTTCATTTGGATGTGATGAATAAAAAGCCTGACAGAAAAACCAAACTAATTACACGTTTACAGGATTTACAGTCAGTTTGGCATATTGCTGACTCTGCCTATTAGAGCTGCAAAAGTTTTTTGGTGTTTTTCAAGTCAAATGAAATGTATTTCATTTTGGTTGACGGCTATGACTGGTATTTATATTGTAAGAGACAATTTTGTGGTATTTTCTAAGATTCACAAGCATCATGGTACTTGTGTCCAAACTTATGGCCATGGCTGTAATTTTGGTTGTCTGTCACAGAAAACACTAAATGCAGTGGTGTTAACTGGAACTGTTGTGTTTTAAGAGAAATGCACTCTGAGTTAATTCCAGCAGTTTGTACACGGATCAGTGGGTTCTGGAAGAGTGTTTTTTTTTTAAACTTCCTTGCACAATAGAATAGTCACTGAATTGCCTTTATAATTTTGCACAATTGATGAGATGGAAAGTGCACAATGCAACAAATTCTGTGAAGAACGCTGACGAAAAGCAAAAACGATAAAAAAGATGAGCACACCTTCACTTACTGCTTCTTCCTTCATGCATCAGAAGAGTACAGAGTCTACTTTTTACTTCATCTGGAGCAAAACTGCATTGTTCTTCCTACTTTTCACATAAAAACTAAGCAGCAGAGTGAGTGGCGGGCGTGCGGTGGACGTTACCGGATGGTGTAGCCTCTGAGGATGCCGTTCTGGTGGCTTTCCTGCGGCGGCTGCCACTGGATCATGATGGACTGGTTGGTGCGACCGCTGGCGATGACGTTCTGAGGAGCAGCACTTGGGGGCTCCTCTGGTAGAGACACACTGCAGAAAAATAAAAAAAAAAGAAGAAACACAAGCGGAGATGTGAAGGAAGAGGAAAAAAGAAAATCATCACCAGCACGGAGCTCTAGTTTATTTCCAGTGAGAACACATAGCGCTTTGAATGAAACATAACTGCTGAAATGAAGCATATCAATTTAAATACATGCATAATTTACTATAAACACTCTTTTTTCTGTTTCTCTTCGCTGTTTCTGAGCGTTTCACTTCCTTTGTTACCAACCCTTTGTGCTTTACGCCTCATAGTATGTGTAATGCCACACCTGAGGAAGTCACAGCCACCTAAAAGCTATATATTATCCCTGACAAGATAGCCGGAGCGCCTGGGGAGAGGATGCACATGAAAGATGGGAGGGAGATCAGTGGCCGTGACTTAGTACCAAATGGAGTCGCATGGAGTTCTGAGCTGGCCGCGCTGTAGCACACAGACGGAGCTCCCCGTGGCTTTCCTCTGGCTGGGGAACCGGCAGCATGAGGCGGCGTGACAGACTGATGGAGGGGAGGCAGGGATGGGAGGGATGGGAGGCAGGAGGGTGATGGACGCGGGGAGGAATCTGCGCTTGGAGTTGTGTGAGGCCGTGCAGAGGCCAAACCTGATCTCGCCTCCAACCCAAATCCCTCCTGTGGCTTTTTCGGGATGTGAGAGCGAGTGGGTGTTTGTGTGTGTGTGTGAGGAAGTGTGTTTACATGTTTGTGTGTGTGCTTCGCCGGGCTTACACGTGTATCCCTCTTCACTGGCTCTTGACTGTAGGGATCAGTCAGACCGGTTGTCTAGGAAACAGATTTCCCGAGCGTAGTGCACGGTTTACCAACAACCGCAAACTTCTGCTGCGATTCGTGTTTCTGGGCATTTCTGAGATTGAAATTCAGTGCGAAGCAAACACAGCGACCGAGTCAGGCTTTCAAGGAACGCTTACTCCCCTGCAATAAAGTTCTCTTTGGAAAAATAAGGAAACATATAGCTTAAAGCTCAAAAGTCACATTTAAAACTACAGATGTGCAGCCAAAGACTGACAGTAGAAATGTATCTAGCAAGTTCAAACAATAAGGTTATCGATAAAAGGATTTTTCTGACTGATTTAAATATTAAGCATTAATCCCTACAATATTGGATGTAAAATACAAATTTGCCAGAATAAGTTAATCCTCTCACTTCAAAGCAGTTTCTGGGCATTTTTCTCTCCAATTTTTACTCACTGTGGGTTCATTTATCACTGAAATGTAAAGTCCTGTACATGTATGGAAACAGCACAACCACGGCTAGCAGTGGAAAGAATTAAAAAAAAAAAAAAGAAATAAACAAAACAAAAAACTGGATTCAACACGTTACAGCATTTTTCCGTTGTTTAGAGGCGTTGGTACCACTGAGAACTAAATACTGGCTCTATGACCTATAAATATTTTACTGCTTTCATTTTTAATTTGTTTTCATGTTTGTCTGCCGTCTCCTCCGGGTAAACACCGCCTGCAGTTCAGCTGAAAGTCCCAGAATTATTGTTATGTGACTGTCGCTAATGGCTTCATGGTTGTGCCAGGAAGTGCACAAATTTTAATTTTTTTGCAAAATGTGATTTGAGAAAATGGTTTATTTTTTGTCAGCGGTGTAAATGACACGGAGAGAAGAAAGTGATTCTGTTGAATTGTCATGACTTCAAGCATAAATTTGCTTCATTTTATCGATGGAACAGCGTGTCTCACAGGAGTAGATGAAAGACTGTCAATCTGCTGATTTCTTTCTAGTTTTACAGTTTCTGGCTCTGATAAATTGTGTGATTTTAGCAGTTTTCTTCAACACAATACGCCTTTCAAACCGGTTGACAGGTTTTGGGATTCTGAGGATTAATAAGTAAGGATAAGACCCCACAACATTATCTGTGCTACAAATTTACCTGACTAAATTATACACCGAAAACCCAGTTACTCTAAAATTTCACTACAAACGTCCAGCAGAACCAGGCTCAGGGAGGGCGGTGGTCTGCCTCGACCAGTCGGGGTGAGGTTGAAGAGAAACCAGAGAACATAAACACTGAACCACATCGGTGAGACGAGCAACCACTGATACTTGTGCAGAGGGAATTTAGTATTCCTTTGTTTTGGGAGGATGAAAAGGACACAAAGCTGTTCTGACGCTAATGTGGGATGGCAGGAACAGATACCGGATCGGCCTTTTGCTCACCGGTCTGTCTCTTTGCTGAACTGGCCCTTCCCCACGTCGTTAACGGCACAGAGGCGGAACTGATAGGAGCGAGCCGGGATCAGGCCGTTGACCGTCACCGCTGTGGACTCAGGCTCGATGTTGGCGAGCAGGATGGCCCAGGGAGCATCTGGAACAAAGACAATCAGGTTTTACACCTTATTCCACATGCGCACACACACACACTATTCATCACTATGCAAAACAATTCATCTCTGAATTTGCAAGAAAGGAGCGCGACATTTCTGGGAATTTCACTGATATTCGGAGGGATTTTCTATTTCATGCCTGCAGTCATTTTGTCACGGCAGGTTTTGAATTTTGAATTAATTAAACCCAGTAAGTCGTGTTGAGAAAACAAGGAGAGACAAAAGAAAAAAAACAATCTGACAGTAAGCGTTTAGAGCATACACAGCTGTATAGTGCATCTATTTAAGCTGAAGATGAAAGTTTGAGATTAAATCCATTGATGGACAGTCTTAATTAGCCCCATTGACCACGCTCTTAAATTCTTTTTGATTTGCTCATTGCTTCTATTGCTTTGCATTTAAGCTCCTTGAGAAAAATAAACACCGTCTGCATGGAAATGAAAAGTCTAAACAAGCAACATTTAGCATCTTTTTAA
Organism: Acanthochromis polyacanthus; assembly: GCF_021347895.1. Classification (NCBI taxonomy): domain Eukaryota; kingdom Metazoa; phylum Chordata; class Actinopteri; family Pomacentridae; genus Acanthochromis; species Acanthochromis polyacanthus. The sequence continues at coordinate 1,424,347 of NC_067131.1, read as the reverse complement.
GTCATTGCTGCAACATTGATCCCATAAGTCGAGTTCCCTTTTCCCCAAACCCAAGTAAATATAAATGATTTCACCTCACACAAAGAGCACAGACGGCAGCAAAAGACAAAGTGGAATTTTACACGACTTACTGTTCTCAGAAACCTCCAGGATATAGCGAATGAGTGGACTGTTGCCATCAAAGGGTTTGGCCCAGGCCAGGTCGATGGCTCTTTTTTCAGATTTGCTCAGCAAGGCTGTAGGGTTCTCTGGGGCATGGGGCAGCTGCCTGCAGGGAACAGCAGGACAACTTTGATAAATAAAAGAATCCCTCTATCACAGTAAACAAGCTGTGGGGGCCGGAGAGCTACCGAGCATTTCAGTCTCTCCTCTGAACATCTCCCGTACAAATCTCGAGGAAAGCGGCATCTTTTTTTCTTTTATTTTTTACAACAGAGAGATCAGGCAGACAGGTGAAGAAATGTGGCGAGACAAGACAGCAAAGATGGTTCCTTGTCAAGATGGACACACAGGCGAGCAAGAAACGAGATAGATATCACCGGAGGGAAGAAACGGATTGAAAGGAGACAGATAGGAAGAAAATGCACGGACAAAGATGTGAATAAATGAGGCCGAAGCTGGGGATCATTAATTCATTCAGCCATAAATTCAGATAAGCACAGACGGATTGATAGATAAACCTCACGGCAATGAACGGATGCAGACAGTAGCTTAGCCAGCAAGACGGCGGCCGAAAGCGGGATAAACAAAGACGGGGAACAGTCAGTCAGTCAGTTTGGCAAACAGAAAGTTAGATGTCACATTCATATTCAATTTACCCTCGCTGCAGTGACTCACAGCGTGCCAGAGTGCAAAAAAGTGGCAGGCAAAGTCATGGGGCAAAGAGCAACACAGAAATGTCTCGCAGAATGCAAGCGTGGAGTCAAAGAAGAGGGTGGGAAGTGGAGAGGGGGTCAGGTGAGAATGAGGACACGGTAGGTAGCGAGGCAGGTGAGGAAGAACAGGCACCATTTAAGTGGAAATGAGTCAGAGGTGTCGGTGGGAAAATAGCAGCGAAAGGTTGGAAAGCATGCATGTGACTGTATGTATGGATGTGTGTGTTGGGTTTCTTTCAAAGAGCTTGTTCCTTCTTGTGCAGAAGCAGGAGTGTGAGGAGGAAACCTGACGAAAATAGAAAGTTAAGATTACCTGACGCGGAGGTGTGCGCTGCGGGAGTCGTTGCCTCCCACCGAGGTGACTCTGCAGGTGTACGTGGCGATGTCGCCCGACCACGTCTGGGAGATGTGCAGCGTGCCGTCCACGTCCAGCCGCATGCGAGGGATGGACTGGACGCTGATGACCGAGCCGTCTTTTTCCCACACATGCCTGGAAGACAAAGTCACGGCTCATTAATGTCACGATCACCGTCTGGGAAACGGTGGTATTTATCAGCCTGGTGTTTTTCTGCCATTATTATTACTCACCACCTGCATTTTATACAACTCAGGCATCAATCAAAGGAGCGCCAGTTTTCCCTGAATGTTAAAGAAATCATCTCGGAGGTAAAACTTGAAGCCCGCTACCTCAGAAGTGCTTGTTAAAAAGTGTTCCAGCCGGAGCTGTAAACTGCAGAATCTAACATTTTACCATGAGTAATGATAATAATGGACAGAAATAAACAAGAAGTGTGACCAAGCCGAGCAGGAAAACGTTTTTAGATGACGTTTATTTGCATAGAGAGTTAATGGAGAGTTGTCAGTGGACCTGAGCGAACACATATTCTTTCAAAAATGAATAATTTAAGGCAGCATTAGCTTTTTGCTCACTCTAAAGGTGCCTTTAAGCTTTTTATTCGAGTCCTTCCTATTTGAAGTCGGCGCATCAACTCATGATGAGTAACTCAAATCATGACACGCCGAAAAAGTCTCGGCAACAACTGCTCAGCTCCAGTTTTCATCCTCACTGTAAACTGAGACTGGCAAAGTGTCATTTGCACATTTTCAGCAAAGGAAGACGAATAAATAAAGATGCTGCTGTAGCTGGCTTGATCAAAGAGGATCGCTAGTTACTTCAGGTACTTTGTTGCTCAAAGATTAAACCATGGGAAGCTCAGGTGGACAAAAACATCATCATAACTCTTTTCAAAAGTTAAATGGGAGCCGTAAGAAAAGCCGCTCATCATTAGCAGCACCTCAGCTGGACCAACAGCTGGAGGCCTCTTTGTTTCTGATGCGCTGCCGTCGGTGTCGAAGGCAAACAGTCTCAGCTTGTGTTTCTTCTCTTTAGTGCCAAATTAAGCTCATGACTCTATTCATCAAAACTAGTTTCTCGCACATTTACGCAACCTGACATGCATAATTCCCGTCGCCACCCGCTGGGATGCGGGGCTTGCGATGTACATATGCACGTCACATTTAGAATGGAGGTTAATTCTTCTTGACAGCAAAGCAACGAGGAAAACTGCTCGTCTTTTATTCCGCCACAATCCAAGAAAGAAAGAACATGTTATTGGCGAGCTATTTCATCTCTCCGCACCCTCTGTGTTCAAACTCACCATCAGAGCTGCCCTGCCTGCAAATGGGAGCGGCTGATGGCTGCATATCAAACAGCCATCCACATTCATCAAACCTGCACAGCTCAAACGCAGCTTTCTCCTCTGAGCAGCACGGCACCGGATGGCCTATTGATCGCTGCCGCTGTCGACTACAAGCTTGGAGTTCAGTAAATTTTCTGCTGCATTTTGGCGGCATTCTGTCATGTGGAGGAACACTTCCTTGCGACCGCACACTCGGTGGCTGACGAACGTCTTTAACATGCGTAGGTGTTTGCTTTTGTGCAAACTGTATGTCAAGGTTGCGTGTCTGGAGCGCTTTCCATGTCTGAGTGTGTTTACAGTAATCCTGCACATGTATTCATGTGCATTTTATAGAACCATTAACATTCCTAGAATAAAAGCTCCTTTCAGATGTCAGATATTTAACATTGCTGGCTGCATCAGTGTGTTAAAGTGATAATAATTCAGAGACAGACGGTCACGTTTACATTATTGTTCCTCATAGCGTCATTCAGTGTCTTCTGCATGTGTGTGCGCTTCAGATTGGACATTACAACAGGTGATGCAAAAATAGTTTATTCAAGGTTTTTAATCAACACTGGAAAATCTTTTTTGTATGTGATGATAATCTAACTACTACTTCACTGGCAGCAAAATACAAATACCTCTACAGGACCTGAGGTTGGCCGCTATGGAACAAATGATTGTGTCTGACGTGGAGTAAAGTAAACTGATGTGCTGGTAAAGCCCGACTCTAGTAGTGAGTAATTAGTGGAGATGTTCCAATATTTATTATTTTTTTGCTACCGATCTGATCCGAGTCATTTAATATTTACTGTCTGCTGCGACAGAATCTTAATCTGATGCCATTTTCTGAGATAATACACACTTCAAGTGCATTAACGTTATTAAAATCAATCCATTTTATGTGCCTGACAACTAAATTGCTCTGCAATGTATTAAAGAAATGCATTCTTGCATCTGCTCCACAAGCTCCAAATCTAATTATTCTCTAAACGCACGACAGAATCAGAATATGTAATGTAGATGAACTTCAGCACCTGACTGTGCCACCAGGTGGAGACTCTACTGTCTAATCCTGTAATGATCAGGGGAAGTGGTCACTCTGGCTAAGGGGCAATTCTATGTTGACAAGTAGAGAGCATCATGGGAATTTAGCGAGCAACGGGCACCATGACAGAGACACCTGTGATGCTTAATGTCATCCGGTCTGAAATCTCTCATTATAAATAACGCATTGCGACACTTTTGCAATAACTTAAATACTGATCAGTCTAACTTCAATCCTTGACATCATCTTGGGATATACCTAGTAATTATTTAAGTGACTTCTGCTGCTCCAAGTGTGTAAATATTCGCATATTTGTTGATTTGGAGATGCTCATGAAAGGCACATCAGTGAGACACACCGGTTCATCAGTCCGTCTAATATATGCCTTCATCTCTAGTGCACAAAATGCGCATTAAAGACATGGCTAAAAACAATAACCTGGACAGCAACGGGGAATAATTTAATTTGAAAATGCAGCCAGAAATGATTGAGATAAAGTAACTTGCTATTGGTTTAGATTTATTTTTGACAGCACTCTGCCAAGGCTGCTCATTTGTATCATTTCCGACGGACGAAATCTTGAAAAAATTTGTCTGACTCATGAATTTTTGAAAAAATTCATGACAGAAATTACGGCACCGTAAAATGTGTCCATTTAATCCAGATGTACCCGCAAACAAAAAGACCATGCTCTGAGTACAGGTGTGTGTTCTGCATGTGTACGTTATTTACGGATACCGGATCACATGACCTAAACATGTAGTGGGCGGCTCAGAAACACCCCCACAGTTTAATCAGCTGTTCATTGGATCATTTCTGATGGATAAGTCCTGATAAGTCCTCAGAGGTGGATTTGTAGCAGGATCACAATCAGCTGATGGAGTGTTCACTGGTTGTCATGGTTACAGTGACGCCGTGCTGCTATCTGGTAACGATACAGAAATCTTTAACCAATCCATGGATCCAGACTATAAGCTGCATCACTGACAGAATCTGATCACTTGGTCCTTGTGTCATTTCTGACCTTCAATGGAAATTTCATCTAAATCCGTTGGTCTGTTTTTGAGTGATGTTGCTGACAGACAGGCAGACAGACAGATTACAGACAGACAGACGATCGTCACATATCTCCACCGATGCTCTTCACCTTACTGCGTGAAGCGGTTTGAGACAACATTTGGTGTGAATTGGCTCTCTACATAAACCTGAATTGAATTATCCTCTGCAAAGCTGCTAATGATCGATCTGGTCCTTTAAACTCGCTCCAGACACGGGATCCACGGCTTTGGCGACTAAATCAATCTGTGAAAGCGAGAGCATCTGTGATTCAGACATATGTCACTTCTCCATTACTGGTTCCTCCCTGCTTCATTAAGACGTGTGATATTTGTCATTCATGCAAGATTAGACAATACGCTGAGCGATGTATGGCGCACATTAATGCAATAACAGATGGAATCTAAACCAAAAGCAGCTCATCAAACTGTCAAAGCAACTAACAGCCTGCTTTATTTATGGTTTGCCACACTGATAGTGATGATCATCTATGATTTTAGAAACAGCAAATTAAACAGATCTGAACAGCTGGGATGAACGGTACGCAACAAACGATTAAACTGCAGCTGATTAAATGCGATTCTGTGTAAAAACTCACCTGTGTGAGGTGAAGGAAAGTAGTGTGACCCATCATGTCCCCGTGTCAGGGATATTATAGAATTACAACCAACTGATGAAGCTGCTGCAGCTGTCCTTTCTATACGTGGATCTCTGTGGACCCTGATGCTGCGGGTATTTAATAAACTCTGCTGGAAGCAACAAACTAAACTGCGACTCTGTGTGACAGCTCGCTGGTCTGATGTGAAGGAAAGCACACAGTGTGACTTCCCGTTGGATCGCAGCCCGGACTGATAATTCTCCGGATAATTTATAATTATGAGCATTTAACTGTCTTTGCTTTGGAATCTGGACCCTGCTGCCGTCCGATGCGGCAGGTATTTAATAAACTCAGTGGAAAAACTCCTTCAGGCAACTTCGGCTCCTGTTAACATCTTGTGGGGAAAAAAGAAAGACTTTGATTCCAGTGTCATTAATGTAAGCGGTTAGTGTCTGTTTATACTGCAGTAAAATGTTGCTTTTATGTACATAAAGTTGCAGGGAAAGGTGTGATGGGATTTTGGCACACAGACTGGGTTTTGAATGCATTCTGTGATGTTTTTTGGACGAATATTGGTGCTGAAATGTGGAAAAAAGCTTCTCCAAATCAGCTCACACACCCTAAAATGTTACCGAGTTCAACTTAGTGAGATTGCCAGCGCAACTTTTACAAAAAAAGCAAACAGGGTGCACACTTGCACATGAAACCAACACATTCGGAACAGAATGCATGTCTGAAAAAGGGACTGAGCGTGTAATTTATATATGCTGCTTTCACGTGAAATGCTTCATGATATCAGTTATAGCAGAAATCTTTCTAAAAATGCTAAATAAACCCATGTAGCTCGTGTAAAACGTCCATGTCTGTGCATGTTCGTTCACCTGACGGTCACACTGGGGTCATGCGTGACTCCACACGCCATGATGGCTTTAGTTCCTTTGATGACGCTCTGGTCCTGCGGGGGTGTGGTGATGCGGGTGCGAGCTGCGGAAACAAAAGAACAGAGAGACATGAGGACCGAGAAAGAAACAGCCGAGAAAATGTCCTTCGAAGAGGAACAATAACGGCAAGAAATAAAAAAAACAGACAAATGAATTTCAGAAAACTCATTTCAGCTGAAATGACATGCTGCTGGTTTGTGTTTTGTTTCTTGATGGCTTGTTGGAGAAAACACCTCAATGATGACTCGGAAGTTTGCACAGAAGAATGCTTTTTGTGTTTGAAGGAACTGAGAGCGGGCTTTATTATAACACAGTTGTTTCCTTGCTGAACAGACAGACACGGCTCTCGGTAAAAATCACCACTGTTCCACTTCCTGTTGTTTGATTGTGGAGAATGACTTTCCAACACATTGCATCAGGCGTGTGTGCTTTTAAAAAGGAAAGCAGAAGACCAAGCAGCCTCATAGGCACAGATTTTTCTGATCATCAGTATTTCTTTTGGCTGATTATTGATAAATGAAATGCTCTACTTCAGGTTTGAAGCAGCTCTGTGCTCTCAGAAATGTCTCCTAACCCTTTAAATCCCACGGGAGCGGCGTTGCTCCCATTTTACAACCGCTCTTTAAATTACCGTAACTCCTAAACCATCTACAGAGAAAATTCAAACGGTTCCTGAAAGTAGGGAAGATGCACTTTATGGGGTATTACGGTAAATGTGCAACAACATCCATCCCAAAATCCCACGGGAGCGGCGTTGCATTATAAAATTAAAATGCATGTAAATATTTATTATTATAGTTCACATTTTATGTTTTTGTTGTCTAATATTTTGTTCATGTTCAACTTCAGTTCCTAATTTAGCAAAATCCTGAAAAATCCAAGTCAGTTTCTTGTTTTTTTCCACTTCAAACTATTGTTTGATTGTCTAAACACACAGTTAATGCCAGGTATTGAAAGCTGAGGTTAACCTGAAGCAGAGTCTTGAAAACAATCATTTATAAAGCTTTAAAATCTTGACAAGAGTGGGCAAGAAAAGTGGGAAATATTGAAGAACAGTAGACAAACTGAACAATCAAGGTCACATAAACAGAGGAAAGCGTCCTCTTTTAATCACTGACATTTCTATTTTACATGTTCAGGTCTAGCCAGCCTTATTAATGAAGAAGTCTAGCTATGAATGACAGTTTCTCTGCTATCACATGCTGTGAAAACAGTATTTTTTAATGTATCTCGGTTCCACATATCGGTTATCGGCCTTGGCTGATCACTCACATCGTTCGATCCCTACCACTTCCTTACCCCAGACAACAAGGTCAGCGGACGCCTCGTCGATGCCCCTGGAGTTGCTCGCCATGCAGGTGTAGGTGCCGGCGTCGGAGATGTGCGAGGGGGAGATGAGCAAACTGCCCGACTCGAGGAGGGTGAACCTGGGCAGCTGGACCGAACCGCTGGCCAACACTCGCTCGCCTTGAACAAGCAGAAGAAGCACAAACTAATGAGGAAGGAGACGCATAAACAGAGCAAAAAAGGTCAGACAGAAGGGAGGGAGGGGGTAAGACGAGGCATTCAGGGGTGCAAAAATAGAGAAAAGGCGGATTGTGCAAAACAAGGACAGCGTTTCCTCCTGATCTTCTATTGAGGAACATGAAACGCCTGGCACAAGGTAAATCCCGCCACAGGAATCCAATCAGGCTTTATTTGTTAAGCCACTGCAAACTAAGGCCGCTTGTGGAACAGATAACAGACATGGTAATCCCTCGGTGTGAGTGTGCGAGACCTTTCTGCCAGGTGATAGCCGGTCTCGGGGCTCCGGAGGTCTCGCAGTGCAGGATGACTGACATCCCGTCGATCACGGTGCTGTCGGACGGGCCGGTTGTGATGTTCGGGGCGATGCCTTTGGGGAGACAAACAGAATAAAGAGCAGCTCAGTACAGTAACAAGAGGAAGGTAAGAGGGTTATAGAGGTGAGAGAAGATGGCAAAACCCTTCAAACGCTTTTCTCATAGCCTGCTGCAGTGTTTAGTCGACGCTTTGTCCCACTAATTCTGAACGGATTGGCGCATCCTTCACCTCGGGTCTATTTTTTGCACCGGCAGAGATAGCTAAAAGGATGTATGCAAAGGAGGAGAGGGAGAAATGACAGAGGAGGAAGCAGACTCGGAGAGAGACGGCAATTTGTAGATAACTAAAATCCCTATTTGTGATATGCAATAAATCAAAAACTTTTATAGGATGACAGAAAAATGTATTGCTCCCAGAGGAAAAGGCGAAGTAGGAGAGTTTGTCACGGAGAGAGTAGGGCAGACGGAGAACACGAAGGAGAGAAGAAAAAGAGGAGAGGAGGATGACAAGATGAGATCTGGAAGGAGGGAGAAAATAGAGGAGGAGACAATGTCATGGAGGAAGAAAGAAGGATGGAAGGGGTGATTCAGAGCGACAGAATATTATGAATTCCGATAACGTGGAGCGGAGGCAGCAGGAACGGAGACAAAGTGAAGAAAATTAGATGTCAGAAACTTGAAAAACAGATGCACAGTGAGAGTAGAATTAGCGGTGATTTTCAAATTCCAGCTCAGAGGAAGAAGAAGAAGAAAAAACACGTCGACAAATTCACAGTCATTTAGGGTGATTAGACCGAGGCAGCAAATACGGCATTAATGCTGAGTCCTTTTATAATCGGTGTAGCTTTAATTGTCAGTTTATGGAGGGACGTCCAGGGATTTAAGCACTGTTCTTAATTACTGAGAGAACTGATTTTATGAATTTAAATGTGAGTTTGTTCCTTCTCTACAAACAATAACTGATGAGGTCTGAGTCCTCCTCATCTCCAGCTCCTATTAAAGCTCCACTGTCACAGAGCCATCACATTACTGTCACTCACCAAACATACACTCTGTGCTTTCCTCTGAAGTCTTCATTTTAAATTCCTTTGCCAGTTTTGCAGAAAAGAAGTCACACTTTCTGCTTCTTCAGTGTATTCTTTCGGTACATCGAGTCCTCGTGTGATGAGTTCTGTTCAGATGCAGCTCACATAAACGGTTCCAGGTACGTTTCCCGATTGGTTTCTGTTTTCTGCTGTGTTTTTAATCATCTCCACATAACTGCAGAGGGGCTGCAGTAGTGGATAGCACTTCGCCTTGCAGCAAGAAGATCCCCGGTTCAAATCCTGGCCTGGTCCTGGGATCTTTCTGCATGGAGTTTGCATGTTCTCCCTGTGCATGCGTGGGTTTTCTCCGGGTACTCCGGCTTCCTCCCACAGTCCAAAAACATGCTGAGGTTAATTGGTTACTCTAAATTGTCCGTAGGTGTGAATGTGAGTGTGATTGTGTGTCTGTATATGTAGCCCTGTGACAGACTGGTGACCTGTCCAGGGTGTCCCCTGCCTTCACCCGAGTCAGCTGGGATAGACTCCAGCACCCCCCATGACCCTAGTGAGGATAAAGCGGTGTGTAGAGGATGGATGGATGGATGGATAATTGCAGAGTTTGCTGGGACGTGCGACTGCCCTGAAATGTTGCATGTTTTTACATCATGGTGGAAATGTTCTGCGTAAAACTGGATTTTCTTTTTTTCAACCTGAGCTTTTACATGTTTTGTTTTATGAGATTTTCATCCATTCTTATGAATGCAAATGAGAAGAATCAACGGTCGTCTTAGCGGCTCAGTCGAGCGCTGAGCTAAATGCTCGCAGAAGTATGCAGAATGTTCACAAAGCTCATGTTAACATGGACCTGGTTTCAATTTCCACCAGAAAGTTATGAGTTTATGAGGGAATGAAATGGTTCAAAAAGGAGGAAAAAAACACAATATTTTAACCCTCTGAACTTCAGCGCTGTAAAAATGCAAAAATTGAACAAAACGAATCGCTGAATTTTTAAACTTTTCCGAATGTCTTTGAACTATTCTTCTCTCTGAAAACTGAACTAATTCCAGTTGTCTTCTGTTGTTGCTTTTGTTCAACTAAACCCATTTTTTCTGGATTTATGACCTTATAAGGCATTTTAAATACTTTCTACTTGTAGCCACGGTGAAAAATGAGTCCACAGAGAATAAAAATATGACAGACGCAAAGAAAAAACAATAAAAAAGTGAACTGGGACTCGTATTTTATCCACAGTTTGATCAGCTGTTCGGTCAGTCTCTCTGTTTGTGACGTTTCTGCGTTAATACATTTTCGCAAATCACCCAAAAGTCAGAAAAAGCCACGAACATCTGTAAATCTGATGCAGATGCTTGACTGGAAACACAAACAGCTCTACAAATGTGCAATAAATAACCGCAAAAGCGAGCGGCCAGATGCTGCCACTGGAAGACAAACTTCCTTGCAGAATTTTTTGGTGAGACATCGAGGTTTGGTTTGTGGACATTCAGTGGCAGCGCAGGACAACCCAGTTTATATGTCGCCTCAGGAAAGATATAAGAAATCACAGAAAGGGCACATAATAATGTAAGAAAGTCAGAAATACAGCCCTAAATGTGGCTGAGCGGAGCTTTCATGCACATAAAGAGAACTCATCTTAAGTCTGTAAATGTGGAGATTGGGATTGGACGATGCAAACATTTACTAAAAAGGGCTGAACACAACATGCCTGTTTGGAAAATCATTAGTTTTGTAGGCATCTGCTAAAAACTAAACGTATTGGACAACTTAATTTTGACCTTTAATGGCACTTAGGGCTGGGAGATATGGTCAAAAAATAAAATCTCGATTTTTTTTATTTATCTTGGACGATTACGACTTTAATCGATTTTTGTTGTTTCTTTGCGGTCTGTTTGCTATGGCTAGTGCTAGCCATGCTGCACTCCCGTAGCTGCAGCACTCTTCCTATTCTTTAGGATGCCTCTGTCCGAGGTGCTGAAAGAGGTTAGTTGTGCTGCTACTCTTGGTTTTCACAGTACTTTTGCAAACCTTGCACATGACTGTAGTTTGCTCTGTGTCAGTCTGGTCAAAGCCGAACCACTTCCATATAATCGATGTAACATGAGGCCCTTTTCTGGCGACCAACTCTTCGTCTGCTGTTCTGTCCGCCATGACGGGGGGGTGAGTGTTTTGGCGGAAGGAGATGAGAGGCGGAAGCAAACGCCAGTGCACAAGTCGTGAAATGCAGAAGAAGAATCTGTATTATTATATATTTAAGCTCGCCTCGATTTTACGATTTGGCAAATTTTCAAATCGTCAGGTTTTAAAAAGGCGAATTGATCGAATTAATTCGATTTATTGCCCAGTCCTAATAGCACTACATGAAAAATTACCAAAGGTATTCTCATTCATCTTGCAGATACATGAACATCTTCACCAAATGCCGAAGCAAACAGCACTAAAGGTGCTGAGCTTCTTCTGTTTGGGCCAACTGGCTAAAAAAGTTTGCAACAAACATTTCTAAAAATATAAATATTCCTTAAAACAAAGAGGCTTTTTTCGTGTTTTTGTGAACTGTGGTAATATATGAAATTAAATAAAACACCCTGTAATTACTTTGCAGAGGCCGTCTGAGGTCAATTTAAAGCACTAAATTGGCTCTTTTCTACTAAAGTAATTATATTTAATCATTTCTGAATCTGACAAGGACACTTTAAGAGAGCTGTGAGGATTTATCACGCTTCTGCAGAAAAGTCTGAACGAAACACACATTGTCACATCTTTAATAGCAGTAATTATGTTTGGAAAGTCATTTCTTGAGGAGCTGCACTCACTGGTAACCGCCAGGTACGTGTTGGTCTGAACTTCTCCCGCCGAGTTCCGGGCGAAGCACTGGAACATGCCGGTGTCATCGGGCAGCAGGCCGTTGACCTGCAGGCTGCCTCCCACCAGCACCCTGTAGCGGGGCGTCTTCACCGGGTCGATGGGTAAGGCGTCCTTGTACCACACGATGTCTGGCTGGGGCACTCCTGCAGAGAGAATGGGTTTACAGTCAGTCAGTCGCACTTCTACAGCAGTTTTTAGAATGAAAACGATAAAATTTGGAACATTTCAACCATTTTCTTGCTAAAACCCACTCACCTCGTGCCTGACAGGGAATATCCACCACCTTCTCCATCTCAGCGGTGATGTGTTTCTCTGGTTCCTTTATGAACTGTGGCGGCTCTGATGGACAAAAGGAAACAGAAAGTCAAATAACCACTGGTTGAATACCATCTCTGAACACACAACACACCCAACTTTAAAGAAGAAGAAGATGAAGAAGAAGAAGACGAAGAAGATGAAGACAAAGAAGAAGAAGAAGACGATGAAGAAGAAGAAGAAAAAGAAGACGAAGAAGATGAAGACGAAGAAGAAGACAAAGAAGAAGAAGACGAAGAAGATGAAGACGAAGAAGATGAAGACGAAGAAGAAGACAAAGAAGATGAAGACGAAGAAGAAGAAGACGAAGAAGAAGAAGACGAAGAAGACGAAGAAGAAGTAGAAGAAGAAGATCACACCGGGGGCCACTAATGTCAGTTAAGAACAGGAAACTGAGGCTACAATTCACACACTCACCAAAACTGGACAATAGAAGATTAGAAAAGCATTGCCTGGTCTGAGGAGTCCTGATTTCAGCTGAATTTGTCATAAAGAACATGAAAGCATGGATCCATTCTGGTTCAGGTTGCTGGTGGTGTTGTGGTGTGGGGTATATTTTCTTGGCTCACTTTGGGCCCTTTAGTACCAACTGATCACGGTTTAAACACCACAGCCTGCCTGAGTGTTGTTGCTAACCATCTCCATCCCTTTATGACCGCAGATCATCTTCTAATGCTATTTCCAGCAGGATAATTCTCAGATTTTCATTTATTTTAGGTTTATTGCACTTCTAAGCAATTTTTATGGTACATAAGTCAATACATATCATTAAAACTTGGGACATAAGGGTTATTTTGATATAAAGCAAATAAAAACACTCCAAATGGCAGTACAGCATGTAAAAATATAAGAGTACATCCTGGCAGACTTGCACAATGGTGGATTTTAAAGGGTTAAGGCAGTTCTGGAAGCAAAAAGGTGTACCTAATAAAGTGACCAGTGAGTGCAAATGTTACTGAGGAAAGGTTCGGTTAGAAATACCAAAGCAAAAGTTCACCACCCCTTTGAATCACGTCTCAGCCTTGAAAACATCAAAGTGTTTCAGTGGGATGGAATGAAAGTGACTCGAGTAACGCTATCAAACAGCTTCTGGAGGCCAGCCGTTAGTTTTTTATGCCTTTTCAAATCAGTAACACTTTAACGCCTCACGACTTCACAGCTTTTTGTCATATTCATGCAGTGAGACCGGTAATGTTCACATCAGGTTTCATACTGTGGCTTTTGTTTGAAGTCACGAACCTGGAGCCTATTTTTTCCTGATTATGTCGCTAAATGTTTGGTTTCACATTTGCATCACCATGCTGATAAGAAAGCACATGCAGAAGTTGTGCATTCTGACTGACTGTGTTATTCTCACAACAGAAAAGGTCTACAATCACCTCAAACTACGGTGAACCTTCGGGCTAAATAGAAATGTTCAGAAAATGAGCTCCAAATTAACATCAAAACACATACGATGCAAAAATGAGATGTAACAGCTGCAAATATCAAAACATAAAGAAAACATGAGAATTATGAGCTTATTTTGATGCAGGAGCAGTAGAGCTAATGGGCTCATTCCAGCACATTTCCTTAATGTTTCTGCTCTCACTCATATGTGTTTTTCTCTTCAGGGACCACTGTGGCAAATAGGACTTAAAAGTATCGCAATACAGAGTCTGATTAAACCTGCACATAAAAATCTGCTTTTGTCCTCTAAGAATAAAAGAAGAAGTGCAAAATGGTGTGAAACCAAAGCGGCAACAACTTTAATAAGACGATATCATCACCTAAAACTGTAAAAAAGTGCACGGATAAGGCCTGATTACAAGAGCCCTGCTGCAAGTAGCAATAAAAGGTAAAAACCACCCAGAAGAGAGCACATTTTAGCCTGTGATTCTCACCGAGGACGTGCAGGTAAGCCCCAGCGCTGACCGACGGCACGCTGCTGCTGCGGAGGATGGCCTCGCACTCGTAGTATCCGGCGTCGCTCACCACCGGGCTGAGGATGGTCAGTCTGCGGTTGAAGTCGCTCAAACCGCCGCTCACCAACACGCCGTTCTTCCGCCACGAGATGCTCAGCTTGATGAGAGGCCTGCGAGCACCAAGGCAAGAGTGTCAAGTGTTAGGACGGGTTTCAAAAATGGTTACGCAACGCTTTGTTTATCCCACACACATCCGTCAATCTGTTTGTTCTGCCGGAGCGTCGGCTAGTCAGATTGTTTTTAGAAGAAAAATATCTGTGGATGAGCTGAGATGATGCCAAACGGACTGTTTCACCAATCAAAGGATGTCATTAGTGGAACAGTCTGCTTTGGTACAGCATATTCCAAAATATAAAAAAATAAATCGAAAAACATTGTGTTAGACCCAAAAAAAAAGCTTGTTAAGAATGGTATTTGTGTTGCATTTTTTTCCCTTGTTAGATCAGAATGGGAACAGAGAAATGTCGCTGGATCCTAAGTGAGTTAAAAAAAGGTCCTGAAAATTACAGAAACGAAAACCAATCTGCAGTTTTTGTGACAGTTTTAGTGTTTTTGTGACGTATGTCTTCACCCTGACACCACAGATAGATGTGTTTTGGACCAAGACTGCTCTGAGAGAGTACTGGAAGCTTTCTCTAAGTCCCCAGAACGTTCTCCTTAAATGTAGGAATACTAAAGATGTTCTAAAAACGTTTGGTGACAACACTGTTAGACTAGCCTAGCCGCGCTAGACAACCCACGGCAACGAATTTAATTCTCTGCCAGGGTCGACAACAAAAACGACAACAGTCGTTGAGCTCCATTAGCACCGACTCTGAATAATCTTTCTGTTAACATGTCTGTAATATACTTGAGCTTCACCCATTGACTGTATAAATAAGGCTTCTCCGAACTACCGCATCCTCTGATTTCCGGCGCTCTAGGAGCCTATTCGTTGTGTTGATTGGTTGTATACCTACCCAATTGCTGCAGAGTGATTTGAAAGACAACCTTTTAGCCCGCCTCCCTCCCTGTCGAGCGTGCCTAGACCCTTGTGCCTTCAGACCTGGGTCTAGTGTGGTTAGGCTACTGTTAGACAGCTTTGGCCTCACATTCTCAAAATGAAACGTTTCCCCTGAAAGTGTTCTTCCTTTGTTATCATGAGAATGTTTTACAGAAGAACGTTCTATTATGTGTTCCCTTTACGTCATTCCAGAAACATTGGAGCTAAATGTTCCACCTTTAAGTACTTCACATCACAGAAACAGATCAAAAAAATCATCTGAGGCCTCAATAAAATCTGGAAAACATTTTTTTGAATGTTGTTTGAGAATGTTCCTCCTTTGTTATCATAGAACATAATCAGCATTCTGGTAAACATCCTCCAAACATTCTCTGAATGTTACAGCTAAAAGGCTTCATTTACTTTAAAAGCCAGATATTTTTACTTCAAAAACATTCTGAGAAAGTTCTCCAAAAGTTATAGTAACATTTTTTAGTGGGAGGTTTTCTTTTAGTTCCCAGAATGTTCTCCTTAAAATCAGAATTACTAAAGATGTTCTAGAAATGTTTGGTGATAACACTGTAAGACGTTTTCAATGTCTTTAAAACTGAATGTTGCACTGAAATGAACTGAACGTTCTACAACACCATCCTCAGAACATCCACAGAACAGCTAAATGTTCCACCTTGGAGAAGACATCACATGACAGAAACATTTCATAAAAAAAACATTGAAGGCCTCTGAAAAATTTGGAAAACATTTTTTGAATGTTGTTTGAGAACATTCCAGCTTTGTCATGGAATATAATCTGCATTGAAGGACAACATTCCCCAACCTCAGAGGAACATTGTTGGGAATGCTAAATATCCATCCGTTGAACATCAGAATAAAGCTAGAAAAGCTTATAAGCAAATGTTAGCAAATGCTGTGGGAATGTTTCCTGCTGGCTGGGACACAGCAATGTTTAACCAACAGTTCTTTAACTGGAACTCTGGCAGATTTAGAACCCATAAAATCCTCTATTCTGGATTAAACTAAATGATTTGAGGGATTTTTCCCGTTCCAGGATTTGTACCTGGCGTTGGCGACGCACTCCATCGTGACCTCCGAGGTGCCGGTGACCACGCTGGTGTTCCTGGGAGGGATGATGATGGTGGGGGCGATGGGATCTGCTGGACCTCCGACATCTGGGCAGACAGATAAGACAGGTCACCACACACACACACACACACACACACACACACACATAGACTTGTTAAGCAGCGGTTGATGGATAGAAGCAGATATGGTTAATAAAGACGCAGCGGTGGGTCCAGATTTTGCGGGGTGCTCTCCGGATCATCCTATAAATTTCATTTCCACTCAGTGCACTCCGTGGGTGTTCATCGACGTGAAATATTGGAGCTGACCAGAGCACACACCGTATCCCAGATCTGACGGAGAGACGGGCAGAATAGGATGAGACGGTGTACTGGCTGTGTATAATGAGATATGTGGAGGAGAAGCAGAAACACTGATAGAAAAATACTGTCTGACCAACGTGGAGCTTCAGAGGTGAGTAGGCTGCTGCAGGTGTGTGTGTGGATGGGCACGCCAGTTTATTTCTGAGTGTGTGTTTGTTATGAGCATTAGACAGAGCCCATGGCAGTGTGTGTGTGTGTGTGTGTGTGTGTGCTGCTTGAGATGTGTCATGTCTCTGATAAACTCACACTGATCCGTCAATCCCATCATGCCCTGGGAGTGCGCTCGTGGCTGCACATGTCAGATGTAGCTCTAGGCGCTGTCATGACTCCATCTTACCAGTCCTGGGTCATAAGATGTTGTGTTCGGGCCGTAAACACACTCACACTCACCTTAAAGAAGGCCAGTGTTGGACTGACAGTCACCTGAAAATCTCTGCTGCATATTTACACCTGGAATTTCTCCAAGTCCTTAAAAGTAGCTGTACTACTACTAGTGCTGCAAGATGAGTTTATTTCCAAGTCTGTCCAACTCTGACCTCGTACCAGTGTGTACAGAGGTGGAGACAGGTGGTTAGCCTAGCTTAGCTTCAGGTCCAGAGGTGAAGAGAAACTGGCTCGCTTTGTGGAAAAAGAATATATCTGTCAAGGTACATTTTGTTAGTTTTTGCTTAAGTTCCCTCTCAAGGTGCTCAGGAACTTCTCCACCTGCATCAGTGAGAGTGTTTTGGCTGGGAGCATCAGCACCTGGATGGGCAGCAGCACCCAGCAGGACTTCTCTGCCCTGAGGAGGGTGGTCTGCTGGGCTGAGAACTGTCAGAACCACCCTCCCCAACCTGCAGGACATTTACTACAAACGCTGCAGGTTAAAGGCCACCCACCCCAGCCACAGACTCTCTCTCTGCTGCCACCAGGGCGGCGTTACCGCTGCCTGAAGGCAAACACAGAGAGGATGAGGAGGAGCTTCTTCCTACAGGATGTCCTCTTGCTGAACCTGAACCAGTAGATCAATAGACAATCAACCTGCAAATAATATACACACACATATATATATATATGTATATTATTTGCAGTATTTTATATATATATATATATATTTACTCATTTATATCTATCTATCTATCTATCTATCTATCTATCTATCTATCTATCTACATATTCCTTGTGTGTTTTTATTCTTCTTATTGTTCTGGTTTGGAACGGGTGCACAATTCATTTCACTGTGCATGATACTCCATGTAATTGTGATAAAGAAAGGTCTTGAGTGTATTATGTAGTGTTGTACCCATGGAAGTACTGCCTCCACAAGACCTCTGAAAGAGTCCTGCTGAGATGTTACCATCAGGTCCGTTAAGTTCTGGAAGTTGTCAGGTAGAGCTTTTATATTTTTCCAGCACATCCTAGAGAAACAGATGGGATGGCAGAATTTGGAAGCCAAGTCAACACCTTCAGCTGTTTGTCATGTTCCTCACACTGAACAGTTTTTGCAGAGCAATATCCTGCTCCAAGAAGCCACTACCATCAGGGAATGCTGCTGCCATGAAGGGATATACGTGGTCTGCAGCAGAGATTAGTGCATCTCAAGGTAGCATCCACGTGAATGCCAAGACCCAAGGTTTCCCTGAACAGCACCACATACAGCATCGCACTGCCTGCTTCCCACCGCTCAGCACCAATGAGGCTTTCAGCAGTCTGAGACCAGTGTTCCTTTGTGGTATAAATCAGTCAGCCTTAGGCATCTTTGACCGCCTGTCACCAGATCATCGGTTGTCTTTTCTTGGACCACTTTTAATGGGACCTCAAACTCCATGAAACCTACCGTTCTGGAGATGCTCTGACCCAGTCTTCAAACCATCACAATCTAGTCCTCGTCTCAGTCTTACATCCTCATGCTGGTGCATTTTTCCTGTTTCCAACACATCAGTTTCTAGAGCTGACTGTTCACTTACTGCCTTAAATATCACTTGCCAGTTGTTAATGAGATAATCATAGTTATCTGCTTCACCTGTCGGTGGTTGAAGAATTGTGGCTGATTGGTGTCAATGATGCTAAACAACCATTTGGAAGTTATGTGTTGGAGATATTTACTTGCAAACAATGGTTTTTGAGTCCTCTAGTACTGATATGTTGTGTGTTCGGATACAACTATAGATTCTAGTTTGTTTCATCAATGCGAGAAGAAAACGTCAGTCAATGTGCATCGGCCTTGGTTGCAAGAGGAACACATTTCTGTGGAGACACAATGCATAATAACTAGGCCCTTTTACAGCTGCTGGTTGGGTTATGGGTAAATTAGGGTGAGTGTAACCGTAAGTTTAACCCTCAGCTTTTCATACTAGACAGATTCAGGGCCAGGCGACCTTTTTGTCCTCGTCTCCAGCCTTTTCTCTAACTAAAACTGAGAGTCCTCTCTCCAGCTCTGCATCTACACACATACACCAGCTCCATGTTGACCTTCATTCTCAGCAAGGAAGCAGACATGCACTTTTTTGAAAACCATGAACCAGACTTTCAAAAGAACAACAAAAAAAGCACTTAGCGGCAAGAACCAATCAGAACACTCAGATTCGCAGCCTTGCGCCAGTTTTCATGAACTTTTAAAACTCGGTTCCGAGTATATAAAACCGCAATATGAGCGACACACTCGTCTCCTCGGAGCACCCCCTTGTCCTTCGCGCTCGCCAAGTCTTAGGCAAGCGCTGTCGGAGCCAGGGAGGCTCATGGGAAATGCAGTGTCAGAGGCGTCGCTGCAGGAACAGCTGCTGCAGCAGATACTGACAGATACACATACGGTGAAATGCAAACACCCACTCAAACGCACACGCACAAATCTCCCGCCAGCCCGCATGTCGGTGAGCGTTTGTGTGCGCGTGGCGTGTTCGTATAAATGGATGACGTGCTTTCTGCAGACCTGCCGAGTCCAGACCTCCTGCTATGTTCTCTGTATAGCCTGAACCTGTGTGTGTGTGTGTGTGTGTGTGTGTGTGTGTGTGTGTGTGTGTGTGTGTGTGTGTGTGTGTGTGTTCTGGCACTCGTATAATCAACACCGCCACTGTTCTCAATATGTGCCACGGGCTATTTCTGCTCCCTTGTGTTGTCAACTATAATATCTTACCCTCACCCTCCTCATTCACTTCCATAATGAACTCCAGTCTAGCATGTCATAAGATGCTGTCTGTTAGGTTTCCTCTTATATTTCACTCTGCTGAGCTGAAGCCGGCTGAATTGGATTGATTTGTGTATCTTGTGTTTTTGTTGTTTTTTTTGTGGAAGTTAAGGATGTTGGTGAATATTAAGAACTACTTGGCAGTAGAACAGTCTGTCTGCGCCCTTGTAGCTTACTGTGTGTGTGTGTGTGTGTGTGTGTGTGTGTGTGTGTGTGTGTGTGTGTGTGTGTGTGTGTCGGCAGTAATGTGTGAATATCGCTACAGACACGCTTCAGTAAAACAGAATGAAATCTGATCGTCTTCTGGGACGTGACACAGAGGTGGCAGACGTATCCGGATACTTCAGTTAAGTAAAAATATCCCCAAAAACTATAGAATATTCCTCCGTTATGAGTAAAAATCCTGCCTTTCAAATTTCACTAAGAAATACAGTGATAATACATGAAAAATGTAAATGTAGAGTATAAAATATAGGTACTCAATATGGACTACAAGCCATTTTGGAGTGTTATATTATCATACACTTTATATTTTAATTTTTGCCACAGAGGAGATAAATATCTGAGTTTTTATTCCATACCTCTTTGTAATTCAACTCCACTGCATTTACTGTACACCTACAGTCCCTGCTTGTTTTAAAAATTAAGATTTTACCATCAAAGCATGTGGTGAGCTTTCAAAACTCGATGCAAGGACTATAAAATACGTACAAAATCACAGCACAAGACCCACATTTCTGCACTGATTACTTTTACTTTTTACTGCTTTGATAATTTTTCTTACATTTACTTAAATAAGTCAACTTCAACAGAGACTTTTGACTGAATATTTTTCACTGTGGCACGAATAAAAACTGCTCGGTATCCATAACTTCTACTGAAAACAAATTAATACCAAATAATGTGCGTCTGTTATGTTTTATAGGTCTGATCTCTAGCTGGTGGGTGATATTTTCCTCTGAAATGTCGTGAAATGAAGTGGAAGCACACAAATAGAAACACTCAAATTAAGCACGAGCACGTTAAAACAGTACTTAATTATATTAGAATCTTAGATCTAAATGTGTTCCACAGTTGATGTTGGCCAATCTCTCTTTTTACGCTGACGACTCGTCTGTCGCTGCATGTGAGAATAAACCCTTTGAATCTTTTGAATCATGCATCTGGACCTGTCAGCTGGTGTAATCAGTAGATTCCACTATCTGCGCCTATTTATATATATGGATACTCACTCTCCACTGACAGAGTGATGGGCTGGCTGGTCTTGTTCTCTCCATTCTTGTCATTTACCGCCTGCACGTAGTAGCGTCCGGCATCTGGAGCCACCGTAGACAAGATAACCAACGTGTTGTCCAGAGTGATGGCGCTGAGGAAGTAACAAACAAGGATGAAGCAGGTTAGATGCAACACATCTGTAAAAAATATATATACACACACAGAGTTAAAACCACCTGTCTAACATCGTGTACACGCCCCAAAAACACCTCTGACCCTTTCAGGCTTTCACTCCTGCAGGCCTTTGAAGGAATTCTGTGGTATCAAACACCAGGATGTCAGCAGCAGATCCTTTAAATCCTGGAATTTGTGAGGTTGGGCCTGTATGGATCAAAGCAGGAACCTGTAATTTGGCGGGATAAATGATCCCACTGCCATAAGGAACACCGTCGCCATGATGGGGTCTTTAACACTGTTTAGGTACGTCTCCACTAAAATACTAGCCTAGCCGCGCTAGACCCATGCTCTGAAGGCACAAGTGTCTAGGGCCACTCGACAGGGAGGGAGGCGGGCTAAAAGGTTGTCTTTCAAATCACTCTGCAGCAATTGGGTAGGTATACAACCAATCAGCGCAACGAATAGGCTGACGGAGTTCCTAGAGCGCCGGCGGATTGTGGCTAAGTCCCATTAGCTTCCCAACCAGCGGAGCCAACTGGTATATTAAGGATTTGCCATATCCCGTCGGCATAAGTCCAAATACGTCTTTCTTCTCAATGAAACACTTCAGTGCCGTCCTTTGTTTATCTTTCAAGTTGAATTTTAGCTTCAAATCTTTAAGGGCTGTGGCCAAAGCCGAGTCTAAAGATAACTGTTCATTGTGCGCCGGTTGTTTCTGTCAGAATCGTCGCGCCTCTGTCGTCACTTAGTTACGCCCGCCTTCTGACTCTACACTTCATGGTGATTGGTCCGGCCAGTTTTAGGAGCATCCAGCCTCCAGCCTTATGGAGGGTAACTAGACCCACCCTGGCAGAGAATTAAATTCGTTGCCGTGGGTTGTCTAGCGCGGCTAGGCTACTAGAATACCAGGAGCTCAGGTTAACCTGCACAACACTGTTTTTTTGTCTGTGTAGGTTCTCATTCACCCAGATCATGGTTAATTCAAGGAACGTTCAAGAAAGTTCCTTGAAGACGTTTCATCTCTCATCCAAGAAGCCTCTTCAGTCGTCTTCAAGGAACTTTCTTAAAGTCCAGTGGATTGATTTAAACTACTTTGGATAACTGTTTTTTTTTCTAAATGCTGCACACATCCACATGATGCAAAAGAAAAGGAGACTCTTCCGTTGTTCCCTAGTTCAGTTCTGACACTCATGCGTACATTATAGGACAGAGATCAGCGTGGCCACTCTGCACCACGTTCTGACACTTTTCCATCATAGCCGACATTAAGCTTTTCAACAAGTTGTGCTTCAGTAACTCTCCTTTAACATCCGAGGATCCTTGAGCGCTCCCGACCCTGCAGTCGGTTCACCGGTTGTCCTTTCTTGGACTGTTTTCGATAGCTACCGACCACCGCATACGGCCAGATGCTCTGACCCTGTCATCTATCCACATCAACTTCAACAACCGGCTGTTCACTTTGCTCCCTTCCACTTGACAGTTTTAAACTCCAGACGCTCAGAGAAAAGCTTCTTGAAACCTTAAAGAAAAAGGGTTGATTTTTTTTATTTGGCTCCTAATTAGAGCTGTTTGTCTGAAGTTTGGTTCTGTGTCTCCACTTGATCCCATGGATAAGAAGGGCATTAAACATTTTAACATTTTAATTACACTGTTCAAGCAGCATTAGGCATATCGATTTACAATGTGTAAACAATGTGTAAGTGCTGACTGAGCGAGGCAGAAATATCGACAGCCTCTCTTGTACATACTTCTTCCTATGGTTAGTTCTCAAATATGATAGCCTTGCATAATAACGCAGAGCTTTTAATTGGCTGTTTGCACCCCCTCTGCTTCCCGCAAGCCTGCATTCTGGCAGCGAATCGCTTCTGGCTAGAGACAATAAAACCTTTCCCTATCGGCTGCTGAAATGATGCCTGAATAAATAAACCCTGATCCATTTTTCAGCAGGTGTCCTATAGGCGCTAATACCTGGTATCTTGTTGTCTTTATCAAATCCTCCCCTGGACTCTCAATCGTCAATGTAGCGACCAGCATGGAGGAAATCCTCTGCCCCGCCTGCCACCCGGTGCTACAACCCCCCGACTGCGTTTACAATCAATATTTTCTTATTATCTGAGCCTGTTCAACAATCTGGAGGGAGATAGCATGTTCCAACTGGGTGCCTTCCACCACATATACCCTTCCTGTGGTCTTATCCATCCATGTGCCGTTCTCTCTCCTCCACTTCCACTCACTTCCATTTGAGATGCTGAATGGGATTGTTTGCACAAGTGACATTTGGCCTTGACAGTCATGCAGTTACAAACCAGGAAGCACACACATACAGCAAGAATCGGAGAACAAATCCAGGTATTTCTAAGTTAAAGACGCATATTTCTGACATTTGTTTTTTTACACCCGAGAGTATAAATCTCTGCGGAACCGTCAGAAAGCTTTGGCTTTTAGAGAATTACTCCTGTTGAAGAAACAAATCAATATCATTCAGATGGCTGTGGCTTTCACCTGCCCTCTGTACTCCACCACATTCAGCTCCATTTCTTCTTTTTTGACGCTTTCTTCAAACTTTCTAAAGCTATTAGCTACGCTAAATCTGGAACAATAGTCGTCTTGGTAATCAATAACGAACCAAAAAAAGTCTGATCCCAGAGAGTAATGGCTTCCTTTGCAGAAATACAGTAATTCTTGCCGTCTGTTGTGCACAAGTGCAAGAGCCGTGAACCCCGTGGTGTAAATTCCAGCCGTGTTCCTGTTTCACAGTTGATGATCTCCTCTTTTTCCTCTCCTCCTCCAATCTAACACACTCCACTTCTCCATCCACTTGTTCCTCCGTCCTGACCTTCATCTCATCAGCGGGGATCCAAATACCCGCTGTGCCTGATCAAGGGAGCGACAGAGCTGATGAGAAACCGAGGAAAAGCGGAAAAAATACAGGTAGATGCAAATAGTTTGCAAGCACATGCAGAAAGAAAAACATACAGCTGTGCACACACATACAGAAAAAAACCTGTCATTGAAGCTGCAGAGATGCACATGGGAAAAGCATCTGGTGTGCAGACGTGATGTGCTGTGCATGTGCTATAGAGTCACATGTGCTGCTCGCATTTACAGTACGATGACTTATGAGATCCCTCTCCAGACTGATTGATTTTCAAATATCTCAGAGCGGCCCCCGTGCAGTCGCCACGCTCATTTGGGATTCCTGGTGCATACTGAGACTGAAAACACTCTTCCTAAAGGGACAAGCAGGCCTCAGTGGCTGCAGCTTATGATCTGCGGTAAATATTTAATGCTAGCTCGCTGGAGCGGTGACATCCTGGACACAGCTATGAATTATGGATCTCTTCAGGGATGTGGGAAAAACGGAAGTGTCCAAAATGCCGAATGAATCTCGGGTGACTTCCCAGGACCTTTCCCGAACAGGGACCCAATCCAGGGGTTTAAGCTTCTTTATGTGCCGCTTAGGAAAGTCTCCAGAATGAATATACAGGTGAGTGGTGCTAACTGGAGCTTTACGTTGACCTGAAGGAGACAGACATCCTCTCTGTAAAACGCTCTCTATCAGATAATCTCACAAACTCTTCTGCTTTATTTTTTATACATCTCTATTCCCCCCAGAGAGCATTCAGTCTTTAACCCTGGGAACCCGCAGCACTTTCTGGGTATTTTTTCAGCTGCTGTCACTGTAGGTTCACTTTTCCCTGGAATCTATAAAGTCCTGCACCTCCACGGAAACAACACAAACACAGCTGGAAGTCCAGAGAACCCACAGCTGTCTCCTGTGCAGTTATGCTGCTGTGGATCAAGAAAAAAGACACCGAAGTTAAAAAACACCTACATTTTCCCAAGTGTTTTCTATGTGCTCTGTGTTGGTACAGTCTGCAGTCCAGCTGATTTTTATTTTTATTTTACGGAATCGAAATACAGCAGATTTTTTAATGACACATATAGAATGAAGCTACTGATAAAATAATAATAACACCATTTTAAGATCAGATTTGGCTCATTATACATGAGTAGTTCAAGGACTGTCAGGAAAGATGAAATTCTTTTGGTTTTACAGTTGAAAAAATGGTATCATTCCGGTGATTTCTTCAAAAAGATCTCTCTAATCTGCTGGTGGGTTCTGAGGTTCAGATGGTTACCACGACTGAAAAACAGCGACTCTGCATACAATAGAAAATTTACTACTTATGTTTTAATTATTTTTTAAGTGTTCAGCTGAATTCTGCCTGGACTTTTGTCACATGATTGTGGTTTTTCAGTTGCAATGAGAAGCACTAAATGTTCTCTTTTTTTTTTTTTTTTTTTTTTTACAGAATCTGATCAGAGCAAACGGTTTGTGATTTGATTTAAAGCTTAGATTTCATTTTTCCAACAGAATACTCTGTTACAGATGGGTAGTTCAAGGACCATCAGGAATATTGGAATTATTTTGGTTTTGAAGGTTTCTTACCCCTGAAAAGCAAATGCCTTAATTTTGGCAGATTGTCAAATGCTGCATATAGAATGAAATGACTGATGTTAATAAGATGGTTTCAAGCTTCGGTTTGGTTCATTTGTGTGACAGAACGGCACGTCACCGAAGGAGTAGGTCTAGAAACATCAGGAAGGTTGAATATTCTCTCTGTTTTTACATCCCTGGCTCAGATAAATGGTGTTAATTTGTCATTTTTTAAAGATAGCAAGCCTTTTTTTGGTTTCAGAGGGCTAATGCTTGCTGGGCGGCTGTGGATCAGGTGCTGGATCCGGCTGTCCACTAATCACAGGGCTGGCAGGTCACTCCCGGTCCCCTCCTGTCCACATGCCAAAGCCCCCATGGGGAAACTAAACCCAGAGTTTGTCTGCCAGGGTGTTGCACGGCAGATCTGCCTCCACTGGTGGCTGTTTGTGTGTTAAAGGCTGAATGAGAAACACATTTGAACCCTCATATAAACACAACCTCTGTAATATTTGCCATTAAACACTCCCGTTGTCCTCATTTATGGACACCAAAAATATAGTTTCCTTGTCTGAAAAAAATCAAAAAAATTCAGCAAAAAAATTCCCCAAATTTCTGAAAATATGTAAAACCTCCAGGAAGAAAATAACAATTCCTGAAAAGATTTGCTTAAAGGTTCCATTTTAAAAACACTGGCAAGAAAATTCTTCTAAATATTTTCAAAAAAATGAGTAAAAATCTTTCAAAAAATCCTAAAAATATCTAAAATGATTACATATATATATCAGGTGAATTTCTGATATCTTCTTTAAGAACATTCACAAAAAAATCAAACAAAATCCAACAAATTTCGCTGGATTTTTTTTGTGAATGTTCTTAAAGAAACATTTTAAACATTTCTTTTTTCCACCAAAAAATGTTCAAAGATTTCCCAAAAATGCGGACATCAGAAGTTTCACTGTGAAAATAGGGATTTTTTTCCCCACATTTTCAAATTTTAAAACGGGTCAATTTTGACCCACAGGATGACAGGAGGGTTAACAACCATTTACAAGCACCCGCAAAACTGTGTTTCAACGAATATTATCCACAGTAAATCCAGATTTCTTCACTTTGTGGGAGCAGGAGGCGGTTTCTCCCCCTGCTAGCTGATTTTAATGTGCCTCCCCGCTGAGCTTCCTCCCCCCTCAGCCTGTAATCAGAGCTGGTGCAGTGGGGGTCACACAAAACTTTGTTACACAGCTTGTTCAGCAGATCTAAGTGCTCCCAGTGCCGGCTGGGCCTCAGGGATCAAAGACCACATGATGCTGGAAGAAATTAAAAGTAAAGGCAATTATCCGCAATGGCTTCACATGTATGCCAGGGGAGCAGGAGGAGGAGATCAGGACTTGGTTCAAAAGAGGAATTGTTCTTTTCTTCCACCAGCTCCGTGGAGTTATTTCTTGTGTTAGCATGTTGCTTATTTCTTTTTTATCTCTTGCTCTCCGTCTGAACGTGTTTTCAGTCCTCCTTATTCAGCTCCCCATCTCTCAGCGGTCCTCCGAGCAGCTGTCTGAGGCTGGCTGCTAACGAAGGCTCACCACGTATCCGGCACGGTGCGGGGATTTATCAGGCCACAGAGCTGAGAAATTTGGACAAATCAGATATGTGTGAACATGCCTCTATCTCTGTCTAGTATTTATGTTTATTCCCTATGTTTTCGGAAAGCTTCCTCTCTTTTATTCCAACCCAATTTCCCGTCTCCATTATTATTCTCCAGAAAGAGCTGCGGTCCACCGGAGAGCCTGGCAGGCAGGACAGCTGCTCACAAACATCTTGGCCAACTGTGCAGCTTTTATGCAACTCTAGTTTCGCTCCCAGCGAAGAGGCTGTATTAGTCTCACATGCAATTACTTTCTCGTGGATCAATTTATTTATGTTAAGCATCGAGGGTGGTTTTTCAGCGAGCTGCCAGCCTCATAATGATCCCGTAGCACTTTCATCAATACTGATGACGGGGATTTATGTTTGACTGAAACAGAGAGATAGAAGTTTAAATGTTTGATCTGCCACGAGCTGCTTCCCTTTCTCTAATTTACATCATTACAAATATATCACATTACAGCAAAATTGAATAAACAATGATCCGGGGACGCTCTGCTTAATTAGGAGCACATCAAACTGAGGTTCTGTATTGTAAGATGCAGGCGTAAGAGCAGTTGAACTCTGTCAGTCTGGGTGCATATCTTACTGTGCTAATCCAGTGCTGACACGGTGTGACAGAGCTGGCTTGGATGTAAACACACACACACACACACACACACACACACACACACACACACACACACACACACACACACACACACACACACACACACACACACACACACACACACACACACACACACACACACACTGAGCTGTGTTCTGGCATCTGTCGTGGTCGTCGCTGTCCGCCGGGCCGTGAGGGGCCTAACCTCGCTCCACAGCCCCAGACCTCCATTACATGCAGACAAATGGCCCCGGTTGGCTGACGGAGAGGGAGGAGGTCGGCGGGGATCAAGCAGCCCGCGAGGCCGCCGAAGGTACGAGTCAAACCGCAGGCGGTCGACGGATGAAGGCTGAGAGGAAGCCAAAGCAGCGGGCCTCGTGCTGCCCGATGGACCTGTGGTGAGGAAGTCGCAGCTCCTGGGGATCCAGAGAAGATGAGGGAGAGTTGCTCATGAAAACAGCCACTTGTTTTCTCACCGAGGGCACGAACTGGAGATCTGTGACTCGCCGTTCACGCTCAGGAAAACCCGATGCCCCAAAATATCCACTGACATCCAAGTAAACCCGCTTATCATCGGCTCTGATTTCCACAGAAACTCGAGTGTTTTCTTAACTCTGAACCCGCCGTCGCCATCTTCCTACCCCTGAGCTGAAAAAGACGCGTCGATTCATGGAAAACTCAACCATTTGCTTTAAAGATTTGCTGCTTTGTCGAGCAGCAGATTGACTATTCATTTTTTTGGACTACTACTCAGACAAATCGATGCATTTTATCGACAAAACAGCCAATTAATTAACTCAGAAATTGACAGTTCAATCAATCATGAAAATCGCTGCGTATCCTGTCTTTTTTTTCCCTGCTGCTTCTTCCTGCAGTGTCACACACAAACTGGATGGACTAAAAATAAACAGAGAAAGCCACTGAGAGGCTTGATGAGGGATTCGTTGCCTGAGGACTTTGACAAATCCGTGGATTTTACCAGCTTGGAACTATATCCAAAATGGACGGGGCTATTAGGCATATGGAGAATACAGAGAGAGAAAAACTGTCAGATCGCACAGCAGAAGAAATCACAAATGAGCTGGCTTAAATGAAGGAGAAGAGGTTTTAAAATTGAGTAGATTAGCGGAAAACATCATCCCTGTTCTTTCATACTGTACAAATAACAAAGCAACATCTATACCTCAGTGTACTGATGAGACACGGTTTTATATTCAGCGAAATACGCCCAACGATCAATCAAGGAAAAATATATCTTTGCCAAAATAAATAACAGACACACATTTTGGATCATACTAAGTTTCTACATA
Source organism: Acanthochromis polyacanthus (assembly GCF_021347895.1). Lineage (NCBI taxonomy): Eukaryota > Metazoa > Chordata > Actinopteri > Pomacentridae > Acanthochromis > Acanthochromis polyacanthus. The sequence continues at coordinate 1,395,123 of NC_067131.1, read as the reverse complement.
CATTTAGTGCTGAAATTGGAAATGAACCAATGCGGACTTTCAAGGTTGATGCAAGCAATAATTTCTGTAAATTTACTGAAACTGATACAATACTCAATAATATTCATCTTGCAAATGCAAAGAAAACAATAAATACATGCATTTCTTTTGATTTAGGTGAATGTTATTCCCTTTTCACTGAGCACTGCACTTGTGCAAACACTCAAAGTACAGAAAAAAGACGGAGAAGTGTGCCTCGTCTGCAGCCACGCTCCACAGTATCAGCTCCAATCAGTGGAAAAATTACAGAAAGTTAGCAATAAAATATATATTTAAACCCTAAATGAAACATTTAAGGAACCAACTTAAACTGAACAACCAAAATCCAAGATTAAAAGAGTTGTTGTATTCATTAAATATAAAAAAAATTACACGAGGTTAAACTTTCTGACAGTCCTTGAACTACTCATCTGTGAAGTGCCTCTCAATTGGAACTACGTTTTTCTGTCAAAATCATTTTATTCTATGTGTGTATATATATATATATATATATATATATATATATATATATATATACATATATATATGAAATTCTTTCCTCTATCAGAATCTGTAAAAAGAAAAAAAAAAGAAAAGAAAAAGTGACCCTTTGGGCAACAGTTCAGCCACGAGTGACTCAACTGTGACCAACAGTCACACGACAAAAATTCAAGGAGTTTTCGGTTGAACTGCAGGCTGTTTCTACAGTGCAGACATGAGAAGGTATGGAAATGTAAATAATAAAATATTTATGTCTGTAGAGGCACAATCTGTTCAAATATCAGTCAAACCCATGGGCACTGGGAGAAATGTTTGACAGACTGACTCAATATTTTTCAATTTTTTTAAAATGAATAATCAAATTTGATTCATTTTTATGTCTTTTGTTCACATTTTTGTTTGGATTTATTGCATTAAAGTTGTGTTATCCTGCACAGAGACATGTTTGAGTTTTAGTTGTGCCATTTCTATAGAGGTTTAGTACTTTATATTAAAGTGAAAAATGACCTCATAGGAAGTAAAAATGTGACATGAGTAAAACTAAAAAAAAAAAAAACACAACCTGGGGTTCAGGAGGTCACATTATTAATATTTGACTGATTATTAATAGTCGAACAAAAGAATAATCAACACTTTTGAAAACCAAATTCAGGTGATCTCTCACCTTTTAAATCTGATGATTTTGTCTTTTCGTCCTGTTTTGAATTCGTTTGGACTTTTAGACAAAACAAACTATTTTAATACCTCGCCTTGGGCTCCAGGAAATAATAAAAACCAAAGGATTACTCAAGAAAGTAATCAGAAAAATAACCGGTTACAAAAAAAAACATTATTAATTTTGGAATCCGTGGCTCAGTGATGTTCCTTTCATGTTCTTATTCCTGCTTCTCCTTGACATGTCATCCCGTTTGACCTGCAGATCGTCGGGTTCATGACGAATGCTGAGCGCTTGTTGGGAATCGCAGAGGAAGGGTCCGGCTATTCACTGACTAATGAGGAATCCATAGCGGACTGACAGGACCGAGCATCACAAGCAGAGGCCATTAATTGATCAGCGGCTGAAGCAGATTACTGAAGCCAACCGCAGCGTGTGTGTGTGTGTGTGTGTGTGTGTGTGTGTGTGTGTGTGTGTGTGTGTGTGTGTGTGTGTGTGTGTGTGTGTGTGTGGTGTGTGTGTGTGTGGTGTCAGGGATGTCCTCCAGGTCAGGCTCCTCCATGTTCCGTCTGAACAGACACCTCTACAAGGCTGCTTCATTGTAATGCAGATAAATCCATGCCAAAGTGTCGATATAAAGTTTCAGGGAGGAAAAACAACAGGTCGTGGACGGTAAGTTGTTGTCGGAGGTGAAACAGTGAGAGAACGGACTCCACTGCTACAGCCAGTAACAGATTCACCTTCGAGCACCACGATTCCTGGCAAACGCGCTCTGATTATACACCACATTAAGTCTCCAGAATAAGCCAACAAATCACAGCCGCTACAAATGCATTCCCGCTCAACGAGGGAAGAATAATGACAGTTAGCACTAATAAGTTCCCTTTCTGCTCGCGTGCTGCTTCACAGCACAAAGAGGCCTCAGGATGGAGTGATTCATGGGCGAGCATCGGGCCACGCCAGCGTCTGGATTCCAGTCCAACCGGGACACATTTTGGAAACCTGGAGAGCAAACAAGGAGGGCGCAGAGAAGACCATCAGAGAGAAAACACAAGAAGAAGTGAATCTGCAAGTTTTGTGGGTGGAAGCTGCACAGGAGTCTGTGCCGACGCCGGGACCAGCAGCTGCACATGCCACATGGCAGAGAGAGAGCAGTCACAGCGCCACTGAGACGCTGCTCTGCCAGGGGGAAACTGGCAGCAGGGAGGCCAGAAATGCAGTATTCATTAAGCTGCTTTGGGTTTCCTTTATGCATCCAGGGCCTGGGTGGTGTTCTGTGTTCAGACTACACCAGCATCCTGATGTTCAGCCGGTGCTCTGGCCTCCTCTTCCAGTACGAAATACTCAACAAATTGCAATTTCGGTGGCACAAAATAGACACTTTAGGGATTTTTAATACTGAAAACCATCATTAAACTCAAAATCACCAACGGCAAATCCAGTCCTTCAATAATTGTTGAGATATTTCATTGGCTGACCAACTAAAGGACCGTTCTAATCAGGTTTTTTGAGTTATATTTGCAACTGTAAATATTATATTCCTGTTTCAGAAACTCAGTTGTGACATTTTCCAGTACAGACGATTTAGCTGGGGAACACTGAAACAGACAAAACAGGATAAAACAGAGTATAAACAAGGTAATTCCCTGCCATTAGGTGGGCGTTACAAAAAAATGACTGGATTTCCAACCAAAATACGTGACAAATTACAATGCTGGTAGCATAAAATGGAAATTTAATGGATATTTCATGCTGAAAATCCATTAAGATCATCATTAAATTCAAAATCCCCAATGTTAAACTCAGTCCTTACAATATTTGTTGAGATATTTCAGTCTGAAGTGAAGAAATGCATTGGCTGACCAACTAACAAACCATTCCAATTAGGTTTTTAAAGTTTTCTGGGTATGTTTTGCTAAGGTAAATATCCTATTCTGGTTTCAGAAATGCAGTGATGACATTAATACAAATGAAAAAGCTGGATGGAGTACACTGATACAGACAAAACAGGACAAAATGGGATGAAAACGAGGCATTTCCGGGCCCATATTAGGTGGCTGTCACAAAAAATGACTGGATTTCCAACCAAAATAATTGACAAATTACAATTTGGTGGTTCGATATGAAAACTTAAGGGGTATTTCATTTTGGAAATCCAACAAAGCCATCATTAAATTCAAAATCACCAATTATTGTTGAGATATTTCATTGGCTGACCAACTAAAAGACCGTTCTAATCAGGTTTTTCAAGTATTCTGGCTTTGCAAAGGTAAATATATTCTGGTTTGAGAGGTGCAGTTAGGACATTAATACACACGATAAAGCTAGCTGGAGTACACTGAACCAGACAAAGCAGGTATAATGGGATGTAAACGAGGTGTTTCCCTGGCATGAGGTGGGCGTTTTACTGTTTGAAGAACTTCTCCAAAGTGAGGCCATTTTTCTCTCTGAGCAGAGCAGAGAAGCTGGTGTGAGCTTTAAGAACCAACAGGCCAGACTGCTGTAATATTCTCCTTTCTGCTCTGTGGAATGAAACAATAAATCATCAACAGTTCATTCATAATTCTGCTGAATAAGACCAAGAGGCGAGCACACGTTACACCCGTCTGAAAGTCTGTACGCTGGTTACCTGTTAGATTTAGTATTGATTTTTAGATTATGGTAACTTTATAAGGCACTGCCTTCAGTTTATGAACCAGAGATGCTCCTCAGATCCTCTATTTATTCTCTTTAAGCTGCTCCACGAATCAGAGAAATAAAAAAAAAAAAAAACCCACGATGCTACTTTCTGCCATTTTGGTCTGAGATGCTGGAATTAGAACTGAAATTATTCACATTTTTAATCTATCTCTTTATTAAGTCTCACTCTTATATAGTGTTGTACAATTTATACTTTTTTAATCATCATTACAATTTACTTCATCCAATTTTATTTTAATAAAGCATCCAGTTTTGATGCACTTAATACATTTGGTGTAATATTTAATAATTTTATGTTTATTGACAATTTAATTGATTGTGCCTTTTATTTATTCTTAATTATATAAAGTACGCTTCACATATTTTGCATGAATCCATTGCGTCAGTGTGGATTAGCCTGTTTTGTCTTTAAAGTGCTCCATAACTAAAGTTTAATTGACTGAGTGATGTGTGCAGACTTAATGCTAAAATACATCCCACCTCACAAGCAAAACAATAAATGGTGGTAATGCAGTGATGACAGAAAGTTCTAGACCATGAGTTTGTTTGAAATTATCGGGATCTGAAAGGAAATTTAATGCGGCAGAATTCAGGTAATAAAGGACCAAAATCTTTTCATTCTCATCAGTTTTGCTCACTTAGTGTCTGACATGTTGGGAAAAGCAGACTAATGTGTTTGTAGATGATCAGAAACAAGAATAAAAGTGATCAAAACCACAATGGAATTCAAACCTAGGACACTAAACCACTTTTTTTTATCAACTTGTTCAATAACCACATCTGACATTTAGCATTTTTCCAAATATCTGTATCATTATTTATCATAATTTCCCCAAAAAAAAATAGAAATGTTCTTGCTCTGATGCAGCTTTCAGTAAACACTGATGCATAACTGGTAACATTTGTTTTATAGATTAAAAAAACATCTAAAGCCAAAATAAACCAACGTATTTCTTCATTTGTGTTGTATTTTGTTTTATCCTAGGCAAATACAAATGTTTGTTGGCTCCAAATATCAGTTATCGGCCTCATTGATGACTAATAGTAGATCTTGGTTTGCATCCATCATCTATAAACCGCTTAATCCTCACTAGGGTCATGGGGGGTGGAGTCTGTCCCAGATGACCGAAGGTTCACCTGGACAGGTAACAGTCTATCACAGGGCTACACATAGAGACAAACATCCACACCTACGGACTATTTAGAATCACCAGTTAACCTCAGCATGTTTGTGGACTGAGGGAGGAAGCTGGAGAACCTGGAGAAAAGCCACACATGTACAGGAGAACACGGAGACTCCAGGGAAGGCCAGAATGCAAACGACCGCACCACTGTGCAATCCCACCCAAAATACACGAAAATGAAAACATTTGAAAGCTTTATGCTTTTGTCCATGTACTACATTTTTTAATATAATGAGGCTGCTTTCTGTTGAGGTGGATTTTAGATCGAGCAGTGATTACAGCCCCTCTGATGAAGAACGCTGGTTTCCTACCACTGCTTTGAATGCAGAGACCAGTTTATATCCATCCATCCATCCTCTATCCACCGCTTTATCCTCACTAGGGTCATGGGGGGTGCTGGAGTCTATCCCAGCTGACTCGGATGAAGGCAGGGGACACCCTGGACAGGTCACCAGTCTGTCACAGGGCAGTTTATAATCAGCATTTTATTATTTAATGTTTTGAGTTCTACATTGTAAATGTTGAATTACTGCCTTTAACAGTTATTTTATGAATTTTCACAGTTCAAAAATGTTCGTGGCATTTTCAGATTCAACTAAATATATTTAAATCGTGATGGTTTTTATGTTTTTATGTAAAACAGGACATGATACTGTGTAATAATAGATGCTTTTCTCCAAAAATGAGTGTTGTAAAACTTTAGAAATACACTCTCCCTGCTCTCTGCAACGTTTATCAGGGATTAATCATACATTTATTAATGTGACATTGGCTATTCAGACATTCTAAAGAGATCTAGAATGTCTAGAAGTTTAAAATTCTCTGTCCAGGTCAAAACTGATCTAGATCATTCTGTGAAAGTATAAAATATGAGCAGAAAGGGTTAAATGATCAGTATTTGTTTCTTTGGATTCAAAACTTGATTGAGATTTAAATAAACACTACCAAACATTATTTTTTGCGGCTGCAGTTCCAACCATGTTTGCAATCAGTTCACCTGAAGATGTAATGACCAGATGTGCACAGAGCCGAAGACTCAGCTCACTTCACAAGAGTCCTCACAGTCAACAAGTGTCATCCTCGAGTGGTTTCCAAGCTCCTGCTGCTTTTCCACGGCGACAGAAAGAAAACATGAAGACACCCTGCGACTGTGCATCCAGAGAAGAAGTCAACAACAAGCCGGATCGCGACACGGAGGCGACTGAACGCACCAACACCCGAGCCTGCAGAGCAAGCATGAATTTTATTAGCTGTTAGATTGGCTGGAGGTGATTACCGCAGTTATTTTGGGTCCGGCTGTTTCTTCCTCCCCTCCTCGTACGCTTTTCGCTTCTATTGGCGGGGTGTGATTAAGCAGAGCACAGAGACAAGCAGCAAGACGGACCCCCGAGGAGGCTGCAAATTAAAGTTATGACACCTGAGGAGGGATAGCAGGAGCTGGGGACAATGAGCGGGAGATAAAAAGAAAAAAAGCAGAGAGTGGGAAGGAAAGACAGATATTGTAAATGACAGTGAAAATGGTCACCATGGTTGTAGTCCAATCCTGGTCCCTACTTCTGCTGCTCTGTAGAACACCTGGCCTGTATCTTCCAGCCCTGCTATGATAATGTAGACACCACTGTGATATTATTTAGATCAGGGGGGTCAAAATCATCTCAGTTCAGGTTCCACAATCAGCCCAATCTCATCTCCAGTAGTAAAACCACAGAATAACAACTGAAAAATAACCACAACTTCTAATTTTTTCCTTTGTTTTGGTGCAAAAAATTACAATCTAAAAATGTTCACATTTAGGGAACTATCATTTGCAAAACATTATGAATAAACAGAATTTTTTAAAGAAAAATAAATTCAATTTTGACATTATTCCTCAGTTTATCATTTACACACTACAACCTACAGATCCCAGTATGCCTAAAACGGCACAAAACATTTAGTCACAGCTTTCTGGAACTGAACAATATAGTATTTTACTACTTTACTACTTACTTTGTAAGACAAAAAAACAACAAAAACAAGACAACATGTTACAAAAATGACACACAAAATGACAAAAAAATTAGACAAACGACAACAAATCAAACAAAAAGAGACAAAAATTTGACAAAAAAGTCACAAAGCGACAAAAACGAAACATAAACAATGAATAAAGCAAAACACAAAATGACAAAAATGAGACAAAAAACAGAAGTGAGACCAAAAGGAAACACAGAATGACAAAAACAAGAAAGAAAATGACAAAAATGTCAGATAAGTGACAAAAATGACAAACAACAACAAAAACAAGACAAAATCTTACAAAAATGAGACACAAAATTACAAAATGAGAAACAAAATGACAGAAAATGAGACGAATGACATGAAACGAAACAAAAAGAGACTAAAAATTAGACAAAAAAGTTACAAAGCGACAAAAAAAATCGACGAATGAGACAAAACATACAAGAAGAAAAAAACAACAAAAATGATATACAAAACAATGCATAAAGCAAAACACAAAATGACAAAAACAAGAAAGAAAATGACAAAAACATGAGACAAATGACAAAAAATGACAAAGTAACAACAAAAGACAACAAAAATCTTACAAAAATGAGACACAAAATGACAAAAGAACAATTAGCAATCTTGTATTTTACTTTATGAGCGAAACAACTTGTCCTAGTGTAGGAATCATTTTAAATTTATAGCTTTACTAATTGCAGTGAATATCTTCTCTAAGTTTTACACTGTAAGGGCCGCTTTTGGCCCACGGGCCGCATGTTTGACACCCCTGGTTTAATGGGACTACACAGCACTAGTCCTTGGTGAAGATTTGGTGCAGATCTTCTCCCTCTAACTGCTGAGACTTGATGCCTCTATTGAGTAAACGCTGGTGGCATGAATCAAATTCAATTAATTGATTTTCAATAAAAAAGGAAAAAAAAGGCCTCCTGTTATCAACAGTGCTCATTTGCACACTGTGACCTTGCAGTGCGTGTGGTATTAGCATTCTCAGAGCTGCAGGGTAGGAAGAGCAGCAAAGTATGCACAGCAGGAGGCCCATAATGGAGACAAAAGGAGGAGGAGAGGGAGAAAGAGAGACGTCGACAGGCACGAGAGTGAACGAGAGACACTAAAGAGTGATTTCTGTTTGCCGCAAAGATCTCACATCAAACAGCAGCTTGTAGGAGCTTCGGCGTGTTGCGTTCTCCTAACAATCATCCAGAAGTAAAGCCCTGAATTTCCACATTCCACACCTGGGCAGCCCTCTTCCTCCCTCTCAGTCGGCCCCGCTGCTCGTCTCAGTGTGATTCTAGGTCGGTGTGATTACCGATGATGAGAAGCTGATAAGAAAGATTCACTCCGACTAAGGGCAAGGTCACCTCCCGCTGCGAAGCGATGCAGATGTGATGAGATGGGATGAGTGACTTTATAGCACATTCACACACACAACGACAAGAGCACCGAGATGTGTGTTGTAAAAAATAAAAAAATAACAGTGCAATGTCAAAGACTGACAGAAAAACAGAAACACAGTATGCAGCACTGTGGGAGCAGCAGCGCCTATACACTGATTAAAAAATGACAATTTAGTGTGTTATTAGGGGGGAATTCTGGTTTAATCTGCCACCTGAGGAAAGTAATGTGCTTTGGGGGAAATGAATGAATGACGTGGGTTCAATTAAGCAGCTCGTAAGACAGTTGCAGCATCTCAAGGCTAAAAAACCCAAAATCAGCTGAAGAAAGAACTCTTTTTGTAGTTTGCAGTTTCCTCAGTTCCTTTCCTTGCATCCTCTCCTCACACCTGAAATGTGAGTGGAGGAGGCGAGAAAATTAAATGTGACATCTGCCCATAGTGTAAACACACATATATAGATTTATACAGATACATATATAGACATACTGCTGTATTTTTACCATCTCTGTTCAATAAGATGACATGGCAGTGCTCATGACAACTCACCACATGTTTACTTAATTTAATTCACAATGTGGCAGGAATGTAGGACGTGATTGATTTATGTGATGTACACACGTGTCGTGAAGTATAAAAGAGTTGTCACACACATGTAAGAGCTCTAGAAAAATAAGGAGCCTTTAACAGCCTTTAACACCATCACAGATAGAAAACAGCTCTTCCGGCAGCCGCCTCTTGTTCCAAGACTCATTTTAGGAAAAGAGACAACCTTCAAGATCCATTTCCGGGTAGAAAGATGAGAAAAGCATCGCTTCCTGGAGTTGCATTTTGGGTAACGCAGGCGTCAGGTTGTGAAGACAAAATGAGGAGGAAAAAACAAAGCATATCTGTGGACTTTTAATAATATATAAACCTGAATATATCAATATAATTCCTGTTTGTTTTTCTAAAAACCAGAGGACAGAACACACGCAACCGGAATACCAAGCGGCTCCGTTTTCTTGGGCCGATCAGAGAGAGAACACCTATTTCCCAATCCACCTCTCCACTTACAGCGCTCCATTTGAAGTGATCAGAATAGGGAAAGCAAAACAACAATCCCATTTGTGGCTGTCGGCGGGTCCAGTGCTCCTTTAGCCCTACCGGGCGCTGATTGTTGCAGTGTGAACAGCACCACTGCCGGCTGGTAAACACTGATAGCTGACCTCAGAAAAAAAACTCTTCAATTTTGAGACCAAAAAATGAAGAGCAAAAAGGAAAAGGAGACAGAGCTATAGATTAGCAGATAGAAAAGCGTTTCTTTTGAAATAAAAATAAGCAACAAGGGGGCATTTCCATTGCACACGGGGGCACAACTGTTATTTTTTTGTTGTTGGTGGTGTTTTTTACTTCATTTTTCAGCTCCTGGCTCTTGTTCTTTAAGAGATTTTCAAGCTGTCCTTTAGCACAAAATGCAGCAGTGGAACAGGCACTCTCAAGCTAAAGCACTCAAACAGCCTCAGGAACAAACAAAAGAACAGAAAGGCACTCATGGAATCAAACACAAAATAAAAGACAAAAAGACTCACATGCGGCTGCTGGGTGGAATCTTGCGTCCGTCTCTAAACCAGGTAACTTGCGGTTGGGGGAAGCTGCGAATCCGTGGCGCTGGAACGACGGCGCCTTCGCCCTGAGACACCGACTGGGAGCGTTCGCCCTCCTCGAAGCTGCCCATAACTACAGACAAACAAACAAACAAACAAACGGAAAAGAAAGTGAGGCAAGAAAACAGGCAACAAGTGACGGGAAACCAATTCATCTTCATCATCCTCTTTCTTCTCTGACTTTCGGTGACCGCACGGTTTTCGCCATCTGCTTTCTCTGAAATGTTACACGGAGCCACTTTTGACGGACAGCGCAGTGGTGTTGCCATGGTTTCCACGGTGCATCGGGACGAGGCTAGAAGGAAGCGGGATGTAATGACTCACAGAGGGACGCTGGGAGGACGTTCATTTGACTCATTCATATTCCATACATCCTCCGGTGTGGATGTAATCAATCTTGATCACGTCCTAAATGTGGAGTAACACAGTACGCTATGTTGCTGTTACCCTACCTCCACACACATTTCATTAGAGAGGTTTCCTTCCTCTGCTGCATCATTATTTTTGAAAATACTGCACTAATATCTTCCCCTCTCCTGCCTTGGAAGTGAGTTTTGCGAGCAGGTTGATGGAAATTTACTCAGTCGGCCTCAACTCCGGCTGTTGTTTCAGTCTCTGCCGTGCAATTCTCTGATGCAATCCTGCCGGCTGTAAAACCTTTATGGAACAGCAGCAACAATCAGGCTTTGTCTTTCCCTTCCTCCAACAATGAAACAGAATTTTGAAGAGCTGAAACACTTTTTTCCCCCCTCTTAGCTCTGTAAAAAGTGAGAAAATGATCATATATTAGCTGCTTCCATTCAAGGAGAGACAATAACTCTGCAGAAATGTGTGAAAAGTCACGTCGAACACTCAATTAGGCTCCAACACAGTTTCGTGACAATATCTTTGAAACATATGGGGATCAAGGTGTGGGGACTTTGAACTAGGCGTGTTGGAGTGGTTGTGCATCGATGGCAATCTTATTTTTCTCTCTGGCTCTCTTTTCAAATAGAATAAAAAAGGTAATCTGGCTTTGTGGTGCAGCTGTGGTGCTTAGCTTAAATGAAAATCTGGGAAGTGTGCAAATCCCCTGACTTTAATCTGCAGTTTCGGCGATGCGATGTCCTCCTCCCCTTGTCTCCGCAATCCTAATTGTGCCGCCTCAATGGAATCGCTTCCAAAAAAAGAGATCTCCTCCATCTTTTTTCTGTCCCTCCCCCTCGTCCATCTCATCCATTTCTTCTGCAGGTGTCCTTAATTCTCCCTTTCTTTCCTTTTTTCTTTCTTTACGGCGCATTGCCATCCGTCCCCCTTCATGAGCGACTGATGAGAAGGAAGAGGAGAATTATGGAAATGGGAAGAGGTGGGAATAAAGAGGAACCGGATAACAGTGGGGTGGAAGCCAAGAAATAAATAGAAAGCAGTGGTGGCCAGACAACAGACAAAGTCAGGAGAAGGGGAAGGAAGCAAGAACAGAAAGAGTCGGCGACGGAGAAGAGGAAGGAGTTGGCAACGGCCACGGCATATCTGCTAAAGAAGGGGAGTCCTGGGACTGTTAGGCCTTCCTCTATCTACCTCTTATCTTGTCTTCTCTTGTACTTGGCTGAGTCAAATGCTACTCGACTCAAATGTCGTTGGCACAAGGGGAAGCCAATGAACCTGGCCTACCCCAGGAAGGCAGGATAATGGTTGTGCATATGCGAGGAAACGAAGTTGGTGAATTTGACGTGACAACACACCAGACACCTCCGCGACGTGTCCGTAAAACCTCTTTAACAAGACGAGGGAGGCAGGAAGAAAGAAACGCGTCACACGGGAGCCTCCATTTTCGCTCGAGAAACGACAGATGTTGTTGACAAAGAGGAAGCGAACAAAATAAGCGGCGGCGGTCATATATGAACGAAACGAAAGTTGGGGGAAAAAAAGAAAGAACCACGGCAACAATATCAATCTAATGAGAATGCTGAGTGAACAGCTGTCCGGGTTGAGAACACTCTGGATGAGATGCAGGTAGATCTTTCACCCTGCCAGCATCTGTCCCCTCCTCAGCCAGTCCTTCATACAAAGACAAGCGAACAGTGTGGGCACACTGTGTACTCTGCATGCAGTTGAGCACACATACGTTTATCTATCAACCATGCATCCATTTATTTCATCCGTGCATTCACTTACAGGCCACTTGTACTTCGGTGCGCCTCTGCAGAAGAGCTCCGACTCGGTTCCTCACGATGCAGCGGTAGAATCCTGCATGGGAGCGGTCCAACGACGGAATTAGGTACCTTTAATAAACACACAAGAAGGGAGAAAATGAGCAGCAAGTTGACAAATAACAAACCAATGAAGCCAAAGCAGTCAAAAAGGGTTTGTAGGCGTGAAAAGCATCTGAGCACACACAAACTTAAGACCATCTCATAGAAGCGCAAGGGCAAAGAGGACATCGGAGCTTAGCTGCTGTTTATTCCGACGATGATGATGCTCGAGAGGCGACACCAGCGAAGCTCTTCCCCCAAGACGGCAAACACTTGCATTAACATGTCTTCAATGCAAACATGCTCACAAACGCACAATCCCCTGGGTAAAAGGTTGAAGCTCCAGGAGTTGACACACTCTCCCTCTCTGCATGACCTTGGCTTCCAGCTGTGGAGGCAGTTTGGCCTCAGAGCCATGTGGAGGCAGCGTAACCTCCACTTCATACTGCTCTGCACTGTCCCACATCTGGTAGATACGCCTGACTTTTAAAAGCGACAGTGAGGTCGGTTAAAGCGCCGGCTCTCCTAAAGCGTCCGACATTATCCCCCATTTTGCACAATTCATTGCACTGAGATTGCAAAGGCACACATGAGACCACGAAGCTGCCGGAGGGAGAGCAGGCAGCTCGATGCAGCCAGCAGCAGTCTGTAATGATTTTAAGTGGTTATTCATAAACGGTGCACACTTTGGGCTGGACATGTAGCACACACAAGAAGCACTCATGTTCTTATACAACTGAGCTGCATTTTCAGGGATGGTCTTTGACATTTATTTAATTTCATTTACCACCAATCAACTCGGGACGGACTAACTATCAGTCTGAATCATCCATCCATCCTCTATACACCGCTTTATCCTCATTAGGGTCGCGGGGGGAGCTGGAGTCTATCCCAGCTGACTCGGGCGAAGGCAGGGGACACCCAGGACAGGTCGCCAGTCTGTCGCAGGGCTACATACACAGACGAACACTCACACTCACATTCACACCTACGGACAATTTAGAGTACTCAATTAACCTCAGCATATTTTTGGACTGTGGGAGGAAGCCGGAGTACCCGGAGAAAACCCACACATGCACAGGGAGAACATGCAAACTCCATGCAGAAAGATCCCAGGCCCACCCCGGGATTCGAACCAGGGATCTTCTTGCTGCAAGGCGAAAGTGCTAACCACTACGCCCAGTCTGAATCAGTCTTAATTTTATAGACTATTATTGATAAATTAAAGGCATTATTTCAGGACTGATCAGCCTCCTCTCTCTGCCCGTCGTCACTCTCAGAAATGACTCTCAAACAGCAAAAACTGAACAGGAAGTGCGAGCTGTTGCCACAAACCAGGAAATTAGCTTCTCTCACAGTGGCTAAGGCTATGCTAACGGCGAGTTGCTAAATTAGAAGGCAGCTATAATTAATTGTGCTTTAAGATCTGGATGTTAGTGGGCAATAAAAATTATAAAGAAAATAGAAAAAAGAGAAGAACAGCAGACAAAACAGCAGGAGACAAACTGTTAAATCTCAGTGGATCCAACATAAAACGAGGACAATGTCCTAATTTATTCACTACCATTTCTATTTTACATATTCAGTTATCGTCCCCCTTATTAATGAAAAAGTCTACTTATGAATGACAGGTTCTCTGCTATCACATGTTGTTAAACCTTACTTCTAATACATATCAGTTCCAAATTACCAATAATCAGCCCTGAAAACACCAACACTGGCCGATCTCTACCACCAGATTCAATCATCTTGTGAAAGTTTTGTCTTTTAACTGAACCTGTGCTATTTTTCGAAGCCAAATGATGGAGTTTCGGTGTCAAACTTCATGAAACTGAAAACTGACAGTAAACAACGAGTGCAGACACAAGAATAATGGCTCCACATGGGACAAGAGCTCTGCCTCCTTCCTCCATCCCAAGACTCACTTCTCAGTGAGAAAATAAGTTATTGTAAATAAGTTCTAGTAGTATAGGACCATATTTCTTGGGGGACCAAAGCTCTAGAGGTGTCTTCAAAAGTAGCCGTTCAAAAGAATCACTTGTGGACAAACATGCAGACCCTCAGGATTACTCTGACTGTGCGTCTTTTCAGTACCTCCAACAGACTGGGGTATACCTGTGAGAGATAACCTCAGCAGCACCAGGATACTAATGACTTTATTCTGAGTCATTCATGAAATCCGCTTCAGAGATCAGACACCCGGAATGCTCGGAGCAGAACAAATCAACATCTTAAAAACGTTCCAATAACTAATAAACGGCGGTGCAGTGGGAGACACACGGAGCGGCCAGCTATTAAGACGGTCTCCGGTGGCGTCATAGACATTGGGACGGCACGTAGAAGTCGTGAATTAGCCTACAGCGAGTTGTACGTGTTTAATTTGAAAGTCCTTCTCACAGAACACATTCTAGTGAAAGTAAATGCTTCTTGTGGGAGGTGAAGCTGTTGCCACTAGGAGTGCGTCTGCCGTCTTTGCTGTCACATTCCTGCATGATATGCTCTTCAGAGTCCTATCGCACAGTCAGGCAGATTGTCTGAGCGTGACCTTCGGTGACGGGATGTGCTGGTTTCTATAGTAACCACATGCAATTTGTTTGAAAAGTTGTGGGGTTTTTTGTGATTTAACCTTTTGTTTATGAAGTTTTTTCTCTCCCGAATAACCGTTTGCGGAGAGCATAAGCGAGTGGAAAGAGACGAAAAAGAGAGCAATTTAAGAGTTCAGAAGTGCTTACAACAAGCTGTTTGCAGCGAAGTTGGACACTTCCAGAACTAAATATACTATAATAATTACAGAGGAGCCAGTCACATAATACAAGCCATCATAGGAGACATACATCCAATATAGTGATTTTATTTTATTTTATTTTTGACTTTTCGGCTTTATTGATAGGTGCAGTGGAGACAGACAGGAAAGGAGCGAGAAGAGTGAGCAGACGACATGCAGCAAAGGGCTGCAGCGGGAATCGAACCCGATTGTCCGCTTAATGTGGCATATTTGTATAAGATTGTAACTTTTTGGGTTGGTCTCTCAGAATACACTACGGCTCAAAAATTTGGGTTCATCCAGATAATTCCATGTTTTCCATGAAAACTCCCACTTTTATCCATGTGCTAGCATAACTGCACAAGGGTTTTCTAATCATCAATGAGTCTTTCAGCAACATTAGCTAACACAATGTAGCATTAGAACACAGGAGTGATGGTTGCTGGAAATGTTCCTCTGTACCCCTATGGAGATATTCCATTAAAAATCAGACGTTTACCGATAGAATAGTCATTTACCACATTAAATATGTCTACACTGGATTTATCATTCATTTAATGCCATCTTCATTGAAAAAAATGTTTTTTTTTCAAAATAAAGACATTTCTAAGTGACTCCAAACTTTTGAATGGTAGTGTAGACTCTATAAAGTATTTTAAGAGACCTATTCTCACAATCTAATTAAATGCATGGCTGCAAACTACAAATTCCAATTTATTACTTTGATTAGTTATTATAGTTAGTTGCTGTAAACATTATTTATTAGGCTGGGTTGACATAATAATGATGGCAATTCTGACAGCTTAATATTGTGTGCAATTTAAATTTAGTTGCATTAAAAAATAAATTCAACTTGAGGCAATTTAATGAATTTTTTTTATTTATTTTCAGATCAGGTTTTCAAATTTTATCTGCTACCGACTCTGCACTGGAGCAACTTAGCTTGGGAATTTTTAGCTTTTGTCATGAAAATTATGTTAATTAACCCTCCTGTTGTCCTCATTTACAGGCACCAAAAAATATTGTTTCTTTGTCTGAAAAAATCCAAAAATTCAGCAAAAAAATTCCCCAAATTTCTGAAAATTTGCAAATCCTTCAGGAAGAAAATTCCAAAATAACTCCTTAAAAGTTGTATTTAAAAAAAATCCCCCAAATTTGGCAAGAAAATTATTGTAAATATTTTCAAAAAATTAGTAAAAATCTTCCCAAAAAAATCCTAAAAATATCTAAAGTGATTACAGATATATATCTGTCGAACTTCTACTTTCTTTAAGAACATGCACAAAAATGTTTGTGAATGTTCTTAAGAAACATTTTTAACATTTTTTTTTTTTGCACCAAAAGTGTTCAAAGAAATGTTGAAAATGTGGACATCAGAAGTTTCACTGTGAAAATATATATTTTTATATATTTTTTTCCCCACATTTTCAAAATAAAACGGGTCAATTTTGACCCGCAGGGCGACACAAGAGTTTAGTATTTTACACTCAAAGATTCCCTTAAAAACCCTGAAAATACTGCTTGGATCAACTAGATTTTACAGCTAATCAACTCTGCCACCAATCAGAAGCAGGGATTAAAAACAACTTCAATTTGCCAGGAAAACTAATAGTTTGTTGGTTGTCATAATTTCATTAGAAGTTGTCACAACCCATAAATATTGATGCAAATCATAACAAATATTACCTGTAGAGTGTATAAAACCACCACCTGGGCTTGTTATTAGGGCAGAAAGGAACAAAAACAGTCATTGATTTTCACCGTTGTGGTCCTTTTCTTTTTATTTCAATGGACCACTGATGCTTTGTTGATGCTGAGGTTTTTCTCTGTCTATCCGTCTGCGTGTGTCACGTATGTGTCAGGAAACCCAATTTCTGGCCACCTTTCAACGGCCAAGATGAATGAGCGCATTTATAGCAGCCACCTGTTGGGTTCGCTCTGCCATCTCCATGTAAAGGGGACGTCGGGGCGCGAGTCGCTTGTCATCTGGTTCCAGACCTCTGAAACGCAGAACCAAACGGGTGTGGCTCTGAGCTCGCTGAGACCCGTTTCTCCCCGATGGAGAACCCAGAGATCAATCAAAGCTGCCTATACAGGCTCCAGAAGATAAATGCCATCATGCTACGTAGCGGGGAAGAGCCTGGTTAGTGCAAACCAAACCAAAACGAACCCTAACAGGCCTTCAGATTTAGCTGAAACTGAATGCTAATTAAGCCTGATTCATTTAATGAGCCACATTATGAATGTCATTACAAGTTTCTACCAGTGGTGTGAGAATGCCTGGAAAGCTGCATGTATGTGCGCTTCGGAAAGCAGCTGAAATGGAAATGTGATGTAAATGACTGGGCGTGTTGGAAGGCTGTTAATATCTATAACAAAAAAAAAAGAAAATTAAAAATGAAAAAAATGAGACTGTATCAAACCTCATTACCAGCAGCGTCAAGTTGGGCTAAATGAGTTTCGGCCCAAAGTCTGCTGAGGCTTAATCAACTAATCAGGAGGCTCCATTAATGATGTGTGACCACTTTCATACGTTCCATCGACTAAATTAACACAGCGAAGTGTACGTGTTATGCATAGGTGGAGGGGAGATGAGCTGGAGGGGGGAAATGTTGGTCACTTCAGGGTTTGAAAAGCAGATATTAAGAGAGAAACGGCTGACAGGTGGTGTCGCTGCTCCAGGTTTAACCTCACAGAGGCCTTCAGAGAATTCAGCCGAGAGCCAGAAACCTTCAGGGTGACTTTAGGCGGCGTTCTCCCTCCTCTCTGTCGCTCTCTGTCGCTCTGTCCCTTATATAATGAATACAATTAACCTTTTGCGAGAGTTGTGCGCGTTGGCAGCAGGTTGGGGGAGTCAGCGGGGGCTCGCTGTGTTGGACAGAGATTGATTGATGTTCCTGTGGTCAGCGCACTCCGTCAGATCCCCTTTAATTAGCCCCACTCAGGAGGAATGATTAGATGGAGGAGTGGCAGGGACGGAGACGGAGGACCGGAGGATGGAAATATTGGAAGGGTAGAGCGGTAGAGGGAGGGTGAAAGATAAAGAGATGGTGGAGGGATAACTGGTAAAACTCTAATCCTTGATTGAAGGTGGCTGCTTCACTGAGAGCGTTTCCTTTAACAGCGTCATACCTGTTCCCAAGGTTAGCTCCAATAACGCTAATTTGCTAGCTAAACAGTAACATTATAAAGCTTCATCCGCACCACCGCAAGGACGCTGTAATTAAACAGCAGCCCATCATAAAAGTAAAT
Source organism: Acanthochromis polyacanthus (assembly GCF_021347895.1). Lineage (NCBI taxonomy): Eukaryota > Metazoa > Chordata > Actinopteri > Pomacentridae > Acanthochromis > Acanthochromis polyacanthus. Next base: position 1,376,775 of record NC_067131.1, on the reverse strand, counting down.
CAGGATAAATTATAAAGCATCATAAATTTGGGATGAGCAATGACACCCACAGCTGCTGTCCTACTGTCTGCATTTGCTTTAAAGACATTTTTTTCTCTTCCTTTTACTGGTTTCATGATGTAAAAGTGTACATGACACCATGACAAAGATAAAACCAGACGTACGGCACAGCAGGCACAGCTCATTTTTGATTCTGTTTCTTATTCTGGTGTTATTGTTTGGAGTAAACAGAAAGGTCATCGCCTCACAGAACAGTGTGCCGTCGCTTTGCCTTCATTAACGAGTTCTTTTGTGGCACACAGTAGACCTCAACAGTCTGGACATTAAATATCACATACACTGTAGAAAAAATAAGAAATTTGACACAGTTTATCCTTTGTGTGCTATTGATTTTTTCCGTACTTGGGAAATACACAAAAATACTAAGAAAATTACAAGACTGTAAATGTACATTTCTAATGTAAAATCACATTAAAACCTGAAATTTTTAACAATAGCATTTCCATTTTTTCTTAAGAAATACATTTTCTTTTTCCACGAAAAAACTGTTAAAATACATTCACAAATTTTAAATTTCACATTTTTTCTGTTTTTCAGTAGAAAAACCTGTTAAATTCACATTTAAAAGTATATATATATTTTTGAAATTAGATTCGGTTAGTGACAATTATCAGAAAAAATAAACATTGGTTTTGTAATTACAGATGTTTTCACAACACAGATGCAGATTTTTTTTGGTCTTCATAAGTGTTTAATATGTATAAGCATAGTTAATCAGTAAAAATGATTTTTATTAATCTATATATTTGACAAAAAATGTGTTTTTACTAATTATTGCGATCTCTCCATTTGTCTTTCTTATTATAACAAACTGTAAAATATTTCATAATTTTTGCACAAGTAAGTATCTTTCATTAACCATTAAATAAAGTACATATGCTTTCATGTAAAATTAAGGCCAGAATATGCATTATAATTGTGGAATTTCTTTTTTCTTTTAATAAAATGGCTGGTTTTCATAATTTTATTGTATTTCTAATACTCCAGTTGCTGAAATTTTACATTTAAATTTTTATTTTAGTTTTTAAAATTGATTTCTTCAGTGTAAACAAAGGCAGCTACAGTGGAGAAATATCGGTTTTGACAGCTTTATCTCTTATTTATCCCATGGGCATGACAAATTGATTAGTGTCTCTATTATCATAAGCTGATTTTAAGCGTGCACTGTGCTCAAAATATCCATCACAGCGTCATAAAAAGAAAAAAGCTGCAAATTGACACAGGATCGAACCTGCACATTTACAGCTCCATGCTGAGCTATGGGCGGCATCTCTGGAAACAAATCAATAATGTACTTTATAGTTTGAAGAGGTGTCCTTTGAATCTGATTTTAAATCTGGTCTAAATCAAATGGGATGACAGAGTTCATTCTGATCTTGTTCTAATAGCCACCACATACAACACATGACAGGTAATGTGGACTTCTGGCTTAAGCTACTGGAAATCAATAGGAGGTCATTTGTCTGGAGGCTCAGGGGGGAAGCCTCCACAGGTTAGCAGCATTTTTTAAGGATAGATGTCTGATAGAGGCGATTTACACAAATTATTACTATTTTATCTTCATTTCTATCGACTGTTGAAGCTATTTTCCCTCTCAGATGACCAACAGTGACTCAAAATACCAATTTTATCACACATGCATAAGAAATAAAACCTTATGCATTTGCTTCCATAAAGGCTGGTTCAGCTGGATCATCACAAGTCTCTGCAGGGACCGATGCTGGCGTGCATAAAAGAAAAACAGGAGCAAGGAAACATAGCTACACATAATGCAGAGCGACTGAATGGTGCATTCTCAGATATTAATGGCATCGGAGTAGATGTGAACATTCAGTCTGTCTGTTAACATAATCAGGTGTCCTTGCGCTCACACAGAAACGTTTCATAACGCCTGCTGTGGATCACCCATTAGAGAGGCGGCCATATTTGCCGACAGCGCGGTGACACACACTCATAAGCAAACACGGTGCATGCGCATAATAAAACAAATGCAGTCTGCTCGCTTCTTTTTTTTTTTTACATCTTGCACTCCTGATTCACTCTCTCCCTCCGCTCGGCCACAGAAAACAAGGAGTGAGTGAGGGGAGAGGGGGAGAGAAAGGTAAAAGAAAATCTATTGTATCTGGGGGCTGTGGAGGAGAATACCAGGGAGACAGAAAATGGACATTTTCAGCTGCAGCCGGGAATCCATTAAGGTCATCTAGAGAGATGCTGCCTCGCTGACTGTCTGGATGGTCGAGTCTGAAGCATGCCAGTCTCTTACAAGAAGTGATTCAAGTGCAAATCCAAGACAAAATTAACTACAACTAATTAAAACAAATAATCTGAATTAGGGATCACTAATATCATTATTAGTAAATCAACAAAGACTTGTAACCAATATTTAGAAACGATAGACACTAAATGTAACTAGTGATTGATCGATTATCAGCCTGGTTGAATATCGTGGCCGATATCTGGCATATTTCTGATTATCAGTATCTGTATTTTTATTGAATCATTACTGATAAATCTAATGCTCTATGTCAGGTCTGATGGAGCCTCTTCTCTCTGTCGGTCATCACCCTTTGGTCTCAGAAATGTCTCACAAGCAGAAACTGATCAAGAAACTCAAACCAGGAAATTAGCTTCTCTCACAGTGGCTAAGGCTACGCTAACAGCTAGCGGCTAAGTTAGAAGGCAGCCACAGATTATCCTGAAACAGAGTCTGGGAAATGATAATAAAGCTTTAAGATATGAACCTTAGGGGACAATAAAAGTTATAGAACAATGTAAGATTAAGGAAATAGAGAAGAACAGCATTTAATACGCATCGTCTTCCATTCTTGATTACCAATAATTGGCATCAATATCGACCCTTAAAAATCCATATCCGGTGATCCTTAAATGTAATGGTTTAACAGCATGTGATAGCAGAGAAGGTGTCATGCATAACCAGGTTTCTTCATTAATAAGGGTGATTATGACTGAATATGTATAACAGAAATACAAGAGATTAAATTAGGATGATCTTCGTTTATGTGGGATCTGAGATTGATCAGTTTGTCTCCAGCAGTTACATCTGCTGTTCGCTACTATCTTAAACTTTCACTGTTCTATCACTTTTATTGCCCACTAAGGTCCAGATCTTAAAGCATTATTAATTATTGTTTCCAGACTTTGTTTCATGTTAATTTATGGCTGCCTTTTAATTTAGATGCTAGCCGTTAGCATAGCCTTAGCCACCGTGACAGAAGCTAATTTACCGGTTTGTGTTTCTTGTTCAGTTTCTGCTGCTTGAGAGACATTTCTGAGACCACAGAGAGAGGAGCTGCATCAGACCTGACATAGAGCATTTAATTTATCAATAATCAGTCAATAAAACACCAACACCGATATTCAGAAGCATGACAAATATCAGCGACCAGGCGGATAATCAGTCTATCCCTAACCTGAATCAACCAATCAGTGGAACCACTCAATTAAACGATGCATTGACTTCTGTTTTTGTTCCGTTATCACTGTTAAAGTTGACGTAATCGTTCATTATGGGGTAAACGAGGTAAACTATTAGTGTTTCATTTAGATCCCGTCAATTTATCTGCAGAAGTGGCTCTTCACGCTTTATTATCGCTTCATTCTCTTTCCTTTTATGGCTTTTATTCTCCATCGAAAGGCTCTTCACAGCCTCATTGTGAGGCCTTGGAGAATGGAAAGTGGAGCGGAAGTAGCGCAAGCAGGCCACAGCAACAACATCAACAACAACAACAACAACAACAACTACATCTACAACAACAACAACAACAACAATCATTGATTTGAATCGGACAGTGAAACAACTGAGTAACAATGAGGAACGGCAGCAGCAGCGAGGATTTGTAGGATGTGTCAAAAGCAAAAAACAACAACATTCAGTTAGAAAGGCGAGATGGAAAATGAAAGTGAGTGAATGGGCTAATGGGAATCTCAAGGTTTTATTTGCTGCCGTGTTTATTCCTCATTCCATTTCCCTTCCCGCACACATGCACTTTAACCCTCCTCCTGATCTATACACAAACCCATTTAGGTTATTTATGGAGACAGCAAACAGAATAATATGAAAGGAAGATTTTTTTAACAGTCTTCAATTTGTCTGGGTCTGGAGGAATCTGCCGTTTGGGGATTTTGGGATTGTTTACGGGAAATGACTGTTTAATGGCAGTCAAAAGGTGGGTTCCGCTTTAGCTTGGTTTCTATTCTCGCTTAGACTACGCAGCTAAAGTTAGAATCAGAACACATTAAGAGTCCGGAAACGGAACGGTGAATGGTAATACATTATCCATTATACTGTCTCAGCTTAACCCTCTGAAATGGAAGCGGCTTCTTTCTTTGCTCCTGTCACTTGTTTTCTTACTTTGAGCTAATTTTTCACGGTTATATAAAGTCTGGCACCTCTATGGAAACAGCACAACTATGAATAGAAGTAGAGAGAACTCAAAAACATAATACAATTAAATTATAATGCCATAAATCATAAAGAAACTAAGAAAAAACCCCTGAAATCAATATGTACATCATTTGTCCATGTGTTACCAAAGCTGGAACAAGAAACAATGTCTCAACATACTGCAAATATTGTCTTATTTACATTTTTATTTTGCTTTAATATTTATCTCATATCTGCTGTGCGTGAACACCGCCTGCAGTTCAGCCAAAAAAATCAAAGAATTTTTATCAAGTGACTGTCGGTTACAGATGAGTCGCTAATGGCTTCACAGTTGTGCTGAGGAGTGCAGAACTTTTTGTTTATTGTTCGAGCACATGCTTTTATTTTGGCATATTTGCATTTTCCTGTAGATGGGTAGTTGAAGGACCTTTGGAAAGTCAAAAATCCAACTATTCTTTTAGTTTTCTCCATTTCTAGCTCTGAAAAAAGGTGTAATTTCTCAATTTCAAAATATAACTCACCTTTCAAACTCAATAACAGATGTGGGGATCCAAGGGTTAAATTTGGAAATAATATCTATCCTATTCTATAAATTGTTTGAAACTCAGTCATGTCAAAGCCCACACACATACTCTGTCGTCTAGCAGTGTTTTGCCCCCTGCTTTTCCTTCATCTCCATCCAGTTAGCACGCTGAGCTTGTCATCTCTTCCCCCAAGACATGGAATAATATTGTATTGAACTTGTGTTAATTTGTTCAGAGCAGCCATGAAATTATATCTGCGTAAAGGAAAAAAAAAGATACGGATGCCTGATGGTAGTTCACATGAGAGTGGAACAAAGAGGAGGGATGAGAGAAAGATCAGAAGTGTGAAGAGAGACTTTTCAGGAAATACAGAAAGCTTAATTGTAAATATCTACCTGTAGTCTCTTGCTTGATTTTCAAACAATATAAATGTAATACTGGTCTTATTAGAACACAGTCACACATTTTAAAGAGATCAGCCTTCACTGGAGCGACCGATCTTATTATGTTAGCTGTCAAAATGCTAATCTCATTTTCTATGTATTTTTTCTGTCTTGTTTTAAAAACCCACAGTTGCCTAAAAAAATAAAACCTTTTGTTGTAAATTGTATTGCAGAGAAAACTAATTTTCACTCCTCAAAAACTGACAAGAGATGCAAAGTGGATCAGTGCGGACCGGTGATGCTGTGACCGTCATGTCTTCTCCATCATGCTGTTTCATTTTCCTCTGTGACTGACTGCTGATTAGATGACATGTCCTTTTTCTGTCTTTGCAAAGTCCTTGAACATCTTTTCTTTCTTTCAGATCCTGCCTGTCCATCTCATTACAGCATGAAAACTGCGGGAAAAGTTTGCCGTTCCCAGAAGAAGAGGCCACACTTCACTAACCCAGCCAAGAAACCAATTGACAAACAAAGATGACTCTTGAGGTTTGATTAATAATTAACTCTCTTAATTAAGTTTCTAGGTTAATTGGCAGCATAAAGGCTGGTGCAGTGCCAGGTAGTCGCCTCTTGAGGATTTGGTTGTGTGATAGGAAGCTGTGTGACTCTGCTGTGCATTTGTAGGCCATCGAAGTGATCTGGATGCTTACGAACCAAAAAAAACAAACAAAAAAACAACTTTAATTGTATCGGACGGGATCTTCAATCTTAACTTAGTTGAATTCTAATTTGACGATAAATCTATCCGATTTCTCAGGAAGGAAGGCAGGATGGTGTGAATACGTGTAGTGAGTTGGCCATTGGATGCCGTGTCGGTCATGTTGCTGTTGCGTGACAGCAGTCGATGCTGAGCCTCCTGAGAGTGGCACTCCCAACAGCAGATCACTAAAACTGTGCCACTTGCTTACCTCTTCCAGCAGCACTCTTTCTTTCTCGCGCGCACACCTACATGTTGAATAATAATGCCCACACAGGCCTTGCAGTATTGATCGTTTGCCAGAGGACACAGGGTCAAGTCGCACGGTGTCAATATTTAAAGCAGCACTCAGCACTGGGGACCTCTACCATAACCTCATTAATATGGGGGTCTGCGCTGCTCAAACACTCTCCTGGCACAAAAGAAAGGCCGACTTGAGGAGAGAGGAGGACTGCATACCCACACACATATATAACGCCATTTTTGCACACAGAAATGTAAGGAGGAAATGAAAGGATCTCAATCCCAAGTCACAAAAAAGGCAAACAAAGTGTGACAAAATGACATTGGTCGCTTATCATAAGATTCAGCAGCCACACAATAGTAAAATATGGCAACACTTCATCGCCCCCTGGGGACAAATAAAGTTTTCTGAATCTGAATGAATCAATTGACCCGTTATGTTTCTTTTCACAGCACCAGTCATTTGCCCTCTGTTACAGAATAAACCTCCAGCAAAAAACTAACATCAGATCCAGGAAAAACTCCAGTAGAGCCTCTTTCCATGCTGAAGACTGTGCAAAAAATGTCCCGTATATGTGTCTATGAGTTGCACAAGAGGTTCAGAACGAGGCGGGATGAAGTTGAGGATGACCCAAAACCGAGATGTCTGTCAACAACCAGAACCAATGCCAACATCCACAAGGTCAAAGAACTGGTGCAGAGTGATTGCAGACTAACCATCAGAATAATGGCTCAGCAAGTAAGATTGAAAACGGAGTTGGTCAAGACCATATTATCAAACAATCTTGGATTTTGAGGCTTTCTTTGGTCTAGGTGACGCCAGTGTCTTCCACTGGAGGCTCTAGAGTTTGGTCTCAGAAAGATCTAGGTCTCATCTCTGGTGACGACATTGTCCAGAAAGTCTTGGTTGCCCTCGAGCTGTTCCACAACATCCTGACTGACTACCGAGTCAATCCCATTTGCTCAGCCGTCATTCTGATCATCAGTCTGCGATTATTCCACACCAGTCTGTTCACCTTCTCGATATTTGCATCGGTTCTTGTTCTTGTCCTGGTTCTGGGTCATCCTTCACGTCATCCCATCTTGTGCCAATCATAGACACGTGTACAGGACATTATTTGTTCTCCGTACACAACCTTCAACATTGGCAGAGGTTTCTGTTGGAGTTTTGTTTTTTTTAATTAGTCAGAAAATGTTCTGTTTTTCCCTTTGCTCAAGGTTTATTCTGTGACAGAGAGCGCCTGACCAGAGCGAAAAACCCACCTGTGAAAAGAAAGATGCTTTTGTCATACAGCGCTGAGATGTTGGGCAGGACTATGATTTACGTCTTTACTGTGAGGCTGCAGAATCGAGTGATCAGCAACCGATGTTTCTTCTTTGCCACACCTCGTACGTGTTGCCCTCTGCAGTGTTAACTTTACTTTCTGTGATTACCTTTCGGTTTCCACACACTCATGCAGAACCGTGCTCGGCTTTGCGCCTGAGTAGTTGTTTAATCACCATCACTCAATCACTCACCCAATAGCACAGTCAAAGCGGCCCCGAGGCTGCAACAGACAGTGTTAATCTCAAGTACAGTCCATTCTGATCAATTGTTCCAGCATCCGTGTGTCACTTCTGCCCTTCCTTCCCTGCTGTTCCCACTCTGGTCTTATCTGTCTCCAGAGGTTGTAAAGAGAAAGGTCCTCCATCAACGAGGCTGACGTTGCCTGTACGTTCGGCCTCTGATGTTTCCACTTTCTCGCATGTGAACACAACAGTTCAGCGAAGATCAGCTAAGTGTGTGTCAGCAGGCTTTCTTTCAATCCCCCAGTGCTTCATTTACACCGCCGTCTGAGCTCGCACATGCACACACAGAAAACGCTCGGTGCAGACACACTGCTCCCCCAGATAAGAGCAATGTTTGCCACACGATTAGGATCTTCCAGTTACCATTAAAGACGGTTTATCTCCTGCCCCATCCCTCATTCACGCCTTTCGCTTGTTCGCGGCCTCTCCAGAGAGAGTGATGGAGGTCACAGAGCCACGAGGGGAAAGGAGAGGCAGAGGCAATAACAGAGAAAACAGCAAGCGCCATTCCTTTGTTATTGGGCTGCTGCATGATGAATATACTGTACAACTAGCGAGGTTTAAAAATGTGCAAGCAGAAAATTATACGGCCCTACAGAGACAGAAAACAATAACTATACTAATATTAAAAGTGAAAAATGGTAGGATGTTTAGAGCTGTAGTGCTGTTTCTGCACTCTGAATCTGCAATACATGATTTCAAATTTGACAACCCGAAGTTCATAAGAAACAGATGCTGATGTGGCAGCTACTGCTCCACGACTGAACCAGGTTAATGTCACTGACTCCACTGTTTTCATTTATCACAGTCTTCCTACTGCCTGACCTCTGTGGCATCTTAATCACAATTAACAGCACAATGCAGATGGGTTAGATATTTTTCTTTTAACTTTTAGAGCTGCAAACCCTGCTGATGGGTTTAAAAGGCATATTAAGTTTAAAGGAAATTACAGTGTTTGTCAGACCCAAACACTGCACGCTGCAGAACAGAGAGAATCATTAGATTTTCAAACGTCTTTGAACAACTCATCTGTGACTACCAAGCCATCTGGAAAATTAATCAAATCTAAAGCTAAAAATCCTCATATCTCATCAAAATCACTTTATTCTGCATGTCTCATTTAAAAATTCGCCAGAAATAAAGCGCTTGAACTAATCAGTTTCTGTAAAAAATAAAAAATTCCGCTCTCCTTGGCACAGCGAGGAAGCCATCGCTCGCTAAGCTGCAACCAACAGTCCCATGGCAAAAATTCACAGACTATTCAGCTGAAAAGGGCTTGATTGCACTGAGATTTAGAAGACGAGTGTAAAAACTAATCAAAAAACGCAAACAGTTAAACATCCACCATTTATTTTTTCGAGCATGTGGTGTGCGTGTTGATTCTAGGAGTTTTCAATTTTTGTGAAATAAATAATGAAGAAATTCAACCTTTAATCTCACTTTTTAACGATGCGCAACCTTTAAACCATCTCATATTGCACTAAAGACATTTTTGAGATCTTTCTACTTCTAGCAATGGTTGCACTGTTTCCATAGAGATGCAGGACTCTATAATGCAGCTAAAAATGAGCCCACAGTGAGTAACAATATGCAAAGAACGCCCAGAAACTGCTTGGGGTTCAGAGGGTTAAGTTGAGTTCAAATTATAATGCTACGTATGTCAAAAGATCAACCAATTGTTAATTTCCTTCTGTACATTCACAGCCAAACTAAAGTGAGAATGCAGTAATTGCTTTACTGTGGTTTGTTCGGCTTTTCAGTCCATTTATTTCAGACAGCGTTGTGCAAATCTCAGAAACTAAACATTCGGGATAAAGATTTTCTGGTATAGAATAGCAAATAAAGGCATAAAGGTAAATACTGGCTCAGTTTTGAACAAATGTGTATATTGCCTTTTGGATTTCAGAGCAAATTCAGACTTCTGTCCCATTTAATGTACTGCTATTCACCGTATCAGTCGGCCTTTCTCTCAGACGTCTCTATCTCCTCTGTGGATCAGAGTGAATCACTTTGTGCTCACCTGTACTCCAGAGAAAAGCGTGTTAACTCTGTGCTGTTGTGGATCCATTTAAACTCCAGCGGCCAGCTTCCCTCTGCCATACAGGTCAGCACCAGCCGGTTGCGTTCCAGGTGGAGCTGGCTACGAACCGGTTCCGTCTTGAAGTAGGGAGGCACATCATCTGCAAAGAAAACAGTCTGGAATTAATCTTTTTAAATGACACATCCTGCTTCTAAATCGAGCCAGCACAAAGCCCCTCAGTAGCATCTGAGTAAAGAAGAGTCACTCCTAAATCCCACATTGATGTGATCCTGGAGGCATAAATGTGAAAATGTGGGAGTTTTAGAGATACATGAAAGAGAAGAGCACATTTATTTGTCATGAACTTTCGTTGTGAAAAGGTACTCACAGATGAGGAGCAAAGGGTTCTCTGAATATGTGAAAATCATTTAAATGGGAGGACTTGAACAGAAATGTAACTGCAGTCGATGCTTACATCTACCTAACAGACTGTATACGGTCAGATGCTAAGATCTCATCTAAGACGAGGCAAATTCTGCTGCCACTGGAAAGCAAACACCAAGATGCCAGGCTGCAGATGGAAACTCTTTGTGAACACGTCCCAACTGGAGCCACCTAATCTCGTGTGATGCACTGCTGCCTGTGAACGGTGACTCTGACTTGCGCTGGGAGTGTCAGAGATATCTGGCAAACAGGGAGGAGGAAGCAGAGGCATCAAGTCATGAAGGATTGGCCCTGCATCTTCCTGCTCTGTGTATTTGTGTCACTAACTCATTGGCAAAGCGCAGCACTTTCCTCTGGGCAAGACGGAGCAGACAGGAGAGGAGCAAAGCCAAGGAGGAGGCATGAAATCCTTTCATCATTCGTTCGCCTCCACTCCGTTTCGCTCTGTCTTTCGCTCCCTCTGTGTTTCCCGAACACGCTCTGTTGAGTGTGAAGGAACGGATTGAGGAAGACCAGCGAGAACCTCACCGCAGGGCGAGGCACGTATCGAATGTGGCAACAGACACGCACTGATTTTTATATCTCAATCAAAAAAGCCTCACAGACAAACTGTCAGGGACCATTCGCGTTTGCAATATCTCACCCTGAATAGATGATGCAAAAATGGGGAGCTTACTTGATGATCATTGTAAATATAGAACACATTAATTGGATGGTTGGATAATACAATTATCAAATTGACTGATAATCAGGCATTGAAATTAAACTGTCAGAATGATCTACAGTGCTGATATTTGGTTCGTCTATTTCGGGTCGACAAATCCACTGGAGGTAGACTGACAAGAGTGAAGGAATGGGCGATGGGAGTGAAACAGAGTGAGAAACCTGAGATGATTTACAAGCTTTTCGCTTTCAATCAAGGACTCAGATTTACTACCGAGGCCTCTGGAGGAACACGCTTAATTTCCTGAGAACACTTCTTTGTACAGCTCAGTCTCCACAAAATTGCATACCTGTACAATCAAACTGCATTTACATTCTGAAAGGTGCATGATTGTGTTTGAATTTTCTCACTGGAAGGTACGATTGTGATGTACTAGGAAAGACTTTCAGTTAAAAGGAGTCATGTAAGGAGGAAGGATTAGAGGATACAGTCAGTAACAGGACATTTACCCTGGAAACCAGTGTTCCTGTGGGAGACTGTTATCCTTAGACATGCGTTTTTTACTCCTTGTTTTCTTTCTTCTGATTCAGTTATGTTTAAAGACCCAAACCAAGTGGTTAGGTTAGGTTTTAGGTTATAATTTTTTAAGCTTCTCCTTTGTTTTCTGGGTCACCAAGACTTATGAACCATTAAATAACCTCCATTTAACAATCACTTTGTTCTTTTTGCTTGCACTCATTCTGGTTGCACTATTCTGTTCTGGGAAAAATGATGACAACCATTTTGCTGGCTCTTTTACTATTATTATTATTATTATTGAATTTTAAAATAAAATTTTAAAAATTATTGAATTAAATTTAAATTTTATCTGTAATGACTTTAAGAGCCAGCAGGGGTCAGTGTGGAGCGACACAGCAGGGGCACACCATCAGCAAGGCGGGGTGGGGGGGTGGGGGGGTGGGGGGTGGGGGGGGGGTGGGGGGGGGGGCACCGCAGCACCTCACGCCCCCCCCCCCCCCGTCACCGATAGATACAGGCGCCCGAGGGTGACAGTACAGACACACGCTGATGAGCCCTCCTTTGTATCATAATCATGTTTCTTCTGCTGTACCCATGAAGCCGTGATAAATTTTTTTTTTTTTTTTGCAAAAATTTGATCCGGGCCAAACGTGGGGAAGCTGGATCAAATTTCACCCTCAGGCGCCTGTATCTATCGACTGACGATGGTTCTTATAGGACGCCAGGACCTGATTAGCTGGCCTCCACCTGCACATGATCTGCTGATGACAGATGACACACACCTGGGCTCCTCATCAGCACAGCACACACCTGTAGGAGAGAGAGAGCAAGGCCGAGGGAGGAGAGAGCCCTGCCACAGCTCACAGCCTAAGCTGTGCTGTAACAAACGTGACTTTGCATGTTTTAACACCTTGTTTTGCAAAGAAATGAACACATTCTTGCCATCTGCAAATTGCACTTTAAAGAAAAGGGCCTTTATTTGTCACGCTGAGATAAAACGGAATAAAATGTTCCCTCTCCAGACTTTACAGTAGAGCCTGGAAGTTGCCTGATCTCAGACCAGCTCTGTGTCCCAGCAGGGCCATACATTCATCATGCCTGTTTGCCTGTAGTGGGAAAACAAAATATATGTAAATATAAGTAAACAGAGTGCCAGATCTCCCTGGTCGATGGAGTGCTCCGGCTGTTATAAAGGAGGCCCGTGAAAAAGAAGTGATCGCTGGATGTGATAAAGATGAAATGTAATAGTTTACGCCACCATGAATCTGATTGTAACGTCCAAACTATTAGAAAGGCCAATAAGAGCATTTATGACTGTTTGCTTGGTGTCATGAAGGGAAGTGGGCTGTTTGATTAATACGAGCAGCTGGCCGGCTCCAGGTTCAACACATCCTGATGTTGCATAGAACCTACAGAGGTGGTAATGGGCCGGTTTATTTACTGAAATGTGATCTGTCACACATGTGAGAAAAGCAGAATTATGACTAACACATTCTGCATTTCCCCCAAGTACTGCGTTTGATGTGCACGCTGTGTAAATGTGGGTGAGTAATGCTTTTGTTTTCACCAAAGAAATATTCACTCGGGTGACAAGATGCTATCTGCTAATGTGGTTTATACAAAAGTGTAAAACTGGCTGGTTTCCTTATTCAAAAAAAACAAACATATAAATCTTGCTCAGATTTACGCTGCAGGGATGGATTACACCGAGACTTCACCCATTCAATCAGTGTATCAGCTCAGCAGTTTATCAGACACGCCCTTTGATGATGAGTCACCATTTTCTCTGGGAATCATCATCAACCTGTTTAGGCTTATGTCACCAAATTTAAGGTGAATCAGATCAACCTGCTGACAACAGTACATCAAAGTGTAAAAAAAAAAAAAAAAGTGTATTTCCTGATGCCACCAGGTGGCGCTATGATTGTGAATGTATACAACTACATGGACGTCGTCAGGGCAGGACTCTGATCATACATTTCAAACAAAAAAAAAAATCAGGTAGATTGGAGCATGTTCAGGCGAGTTAGACAACACTTCTAGTTTGATGGCAAAGGATCAATATTTTTGGGAGTCGTCATGACCACGCCGTTTGACTTTTGCAGAGCATTTTGATAACTTTTCATCAGGAAGGACTGTTGCATATACTGGCCAAATTTGAGGTGTCTCGGACTTACCCCCGATGAGTTATTAATCAGAAAATACTTACAGCTAATTCAAGATGGCTGACTTCCTGTTGGGTTTAGGGCGTGGCCGTGATTGACTTTTTTGTGTCTCCTGATGTGTTTCCATATGCCCCCCAAATATTGTGGCTGTAGATGAAACGTCGTGGCAGTTGGCCGAATGACCACTTTTTCAATTTTACAGGGGGCACTATGGAGCAATTTTGTCACACATGCACAATTCCCATAAAATATCAAATTTTTCGCCAGTCCTAATGTGCATGCCAGGTTTGACGCGTTTTGGGGTATGTTTAGGCCGCCAAAGTGGAGTTTGAAAAGACGAGAAAAGAGTGAAGAAGAAGAAGAAGAAACCCTAGTGCAGGGGTCGGCAATTAGATGTGGCTTTGGGCCAAAATATTTGTAAACAATCGAACAGCGGGCCAACCTGCGGGGGGTGCGCTCTGATTCCGCGAGCGTGGGGGTGGGGTGGGGGGGTGGAGCTTCTACAGCTGATCGCTGCTGCTTGGGACACACGTCTCAATTCTGATCACAGATGTATTAAAAATGACTCCCGAGACACACATGTTTTGCACACGTGTTGCTCAGTGAAATCTGGCTGGTACAACCGTGTCCGACCAGTAGTGCAAACGCAGAAATGCCCGGCAGCAGCCGACCACGCGAGTTTCGTGTTGCGGACTGGCTTGGCTCTGTGCCAAATCAAATTTTCAAAACCATCTGGTGGGCCAGATATTATTCCTGACGGGCCAGTTTTGGCCCACGGGCCGCCAGTTGCTGACCACTGCTCTAGGGTTTCAGTGTGGTCCTTCGGCACCGTCGGTGCTCGGACCCTAATTACGATTACGTACAGAAAGAAGAACGCGGTAAAAAATATAACGCATTTAATCGAATGTTTCTCTATTCCCTAATTTATGGCACACCAGCAACACTGCTGAACACTCCATCCCAGTAGGTGGCGCTAATGTACCTAAGGTCTGTTTTCCAGTGGCAAAGAAGATCCACGGGACACACTGAGGGAATCAGCACAGAAACATCGGATCAACATGGCCGCTCAGTCGCAAACTTTCCCTTTTATTACGAAAACAGTTCAGTAAAAAGTATTTCTGAAAACATTTGAGGCAAGAAATAAGCTGCTGAATCTGTCCTGGTTTTAGTTTTGTGATGTGTCAGACCTCCACTCCCTGCACGGCATTTTCATAAATGAAACTACGTTATGCAAATGAGCTCCGGGGCGAAGCAACATACATTTAGCTACAACAGTCCTGGTACCGACTAACGGTGTCGTTATCCCGTAATAGACCACTTTTCCAAACACTGAAAGAATAAAAAAGAATCGCTGTAAATGCACTTTGAGTTTGCAGTAATCTGTGAATGCAGTAGACAGATGAAAAATGCAGATAAACAGACATGAAACAAACATTTTTGCTGTTTAAGGTCACATGTGTATTCATCCATTCAGTCGTCAACCAAAATTTAAGTTGAAAAACTATTATTACTACTATTGTGTCAGATATTGTTATTTGACAAAAATGCAATTAATTGTGATAAATTAATTACAAGCCTGCACTAAATTAGAGTCATTTCTTTAACTGCGTCCCACCACTAATACACATAGGAGTGAAAGGATTATGATAGGACTTATGTATCAGACTGTATTTTAGCATCAGCAGACGTACTTAATGAACTTGCGACAACGTGAATCTCCAGAGAAAGTTATGAAACAACCAGATGACTAATGATGTTATTTCAGAGAGCCACATAACAGGTTCAACCACTCCATTAAGTTGTGTTGAAGTACTTCAGAACAATTTCTCAAATCTATAAGTGGAAATGCTTTCGCCTTCACTAAACAGAGACCCAAGGTGATTAACCACGGCACACACAAAGACACATCATGAAGAAAATCAAGAGAAATCAGAAGCAGATGAACACCAGTGCATAACACATCTCAATAAGATGAATATTCATAAATTACAGCACCTTCTTAATGCATATTTATAAACAGCTCTTTGGTTTGACTTCTGACTTTTGATAACCTGAGCGCGGCGCCAGCCTGTAGACCGCATAAATAAATATTTATAGCAAACACGAGAAGACAGAGGAGACTCAATAAAACACCACACAGTATTGATCCATTAGATTCAACTCACATCACTACCTCTACTGTTTTCAAGTTCAAAATTGGGCCCCTTGCCATTCTGGCTGTGCTGTGTTCTGTTAAAATCTGATCCCTTAAGCTAGTCAAACATGAAGAAAAGCCTTCACACAGCAGAAGCGTCGAAAAAACAACAGAAAAACAAGCCAAAACACAGACACAGCTAATCGGAAAGTCACACTGTGAGGCGAAGACTCTGGTGCAGAGGAAGTACACACAATGAACCAGAAGAGAAAATATGAACACTTGGGTTAAGTGATGTAAGAAAATATAAGTGAAAATGATTTATGAGAGAGCAAACATGGCAGGCAGAGGGCTTAACAGATGCAAAATAGAGATAAAATGTAAAATAGACTCTGAGCTGCCTTTAGAGTTGGAGTGCTTGGGCATCTCCCAAAGCAGTGTGGGTTAACGGCAAAGAGGAAGAGAGTCTGAAAATGAGAGAAATTGAGACGTGCAATAGTGATCGGAGATGGCCGAGACTAATTGTTCCCCAGCGACGAGCGTTCGGCTTTTATCTTTGACGGGGAGATAAAAAGAGCACGAGGTGAGAGGCGGTGGGGAGGGAGGGAGGAAACAGTGGAGAGAGGCACATGCAAACAAGCGCAAGTACTGTATCACCCACAAACAGATACCCGCTCACCCACAGGGAGGCGCGAGGCCAAAGAACGCATTGATCACTGATGAATATCTCCAGCAGTCCCTCTCATTAGGAAGTCCATGAGAGCTCATCACTGTTATCTAACTGTGGAATCAGCACACAGAGGCAGGAAATACACTCCGGGTACACAGCGGCTGAGGGCTGCGAGCGATGATTATTTTCATTAACGATTAACATGTCAGATAATTTCCCCCTAATAAAATTACTGCATATTCCATGAAAGTTAGAAAATACTGATAAACTGAGTCTCACCGCCACTAAAAGTCCTCTGTAATGGTGCTACTTGACTTAAGTGCAGCTTCTTCTGTGGTCGACTACTTGATTTCTTTAGACACATTTTCTAGTCTGAATGGTCCATCCGGTACTGGTTTAAGCCTGGATGAATATTCTATTAAAAGCTATGAAATAACTTGAGGTGTTCCTCAAGGTTCAATTTCAGGTCCTACATTTTTTAACCCTCACTAGTTGCTACTTGGAAATGCTTTTAGGAGTGACTGCTTTTCTGGTACTGGTTCAATCTGTTCAATTCTTAGAATACAGAACAATAATTTTATGTAAACACGAATGAATATTCTATTAAGACTCATAAAATGCCTTAGGGTGTTTAACAAGGTTTAAATTTAGGTCCTGTTAACCTTGACCTGCTGCCATTTGGAGATGCCTTCAGGAGGTGTGGCATCAATTTTTACAAATGGTAAATTGCCTATCTGTAACTGGTTTAATTGGTTTAAATTGTAGTTTATCAACAGGAAATTTTATTTAAGCATGAATGGATATTTATCTAAAAGCTATAAAATGACTGATGTTCCTCAAGGCTCTATTTTAGGTCCTACAATTTTTAAAAGTCACATCCTGCCAGTTGGAGATGTATTTAGGAGGCATGGCATCAAGTTTCAAAGCTATGCAGATGATACAAACCTACACACTGTCGCGTTTCCTGATAAATTTGGTCAGTCAGTGCCTTTTATAGCTACTTTAAATGCCAAGTTATGAATGGGAAAGGACTTTCTATAAATTTAACTATGACAAAATTGAAACCTTGCTCAATTGTGGAGAAATTTTTAAAAATGAAACCTGACTCAGATCTTCATTTTCACATTAAAAATGGGACTAGGGAGGCATTTTATCACTTGAAAAGCATCGCCGGATCTGCAACGGCTTCTCTCTAAAACCAATATACGGACACTACTGTGTGCTTTTATTACAGGCAGGATTGACTAATGCGATGCTGACAAAAATATATCTCAAGTATAACTTCTTCAGAACTCAGCTGCAGGTGTGTGAAGGAGAGCTCATATTACCCCGATTTTAAAGTCTCTGCTCTGGCTACCTGTCTGCTTTGGAATTGATTTTAAGATTCTTTTATTGGTTTATAAAATGCTTAATGGTCTCGACCCTACCTATTTATGGGATTTACTTTTATCGTATGAACCCTCCTGAAACCTCAGGTCTTCTGGTAATGATGCCCAAAGTCTGAACAAAAACCCACAGTGATGCATCCTTTTGTCATTACAGTCTGTGGAGCAGACCTGAGGGCAGCAGACAGGGTTTTCTTAAATTTTATCAAGCCCTACCTTGTCAGTCTGGCCTTCAATTGATTGTAATAATAAACCTACAGAGTTTTAGCACCGGACTCTGTAGAACATCAGAGTTACAACTTTAACTCTTGCTGCTTTTACTAAACTTTACTGTAACTGCCCACCATGAAATGCTAATCAAAATGTGTTCACTTCTCATGTTGTTCCCCCTAAGTGGACAAAAAAGCTCTTATTATTGTGCTCTAATTAACAACAAGCAATTAGCAGCATAAAGGTACAAAACACTCAACAGAAGAGATGACCCACTGGAAAAATTTCCTGCTAACAAGTCTTTTCTTATTCTCATCAGAAATAAATCATCTTGTAATTTGGAGCTCCCCCCCAAGGACAAATAAGGAGCAGAATAATAAATCAATCAAAGACAAATTATCATGTCCAGTTTGAGGGTAACAGGAGAAACACAACAAAAGCAGCGGTTTCTGTTTTGCTGCACTCATGGGCTTTTTAAAGTTTTCTCCCTAAACAAACTTACCGAGCAATAAACACACAAATGAGAGAAAAATCCAAGCTGATGCTGGGTGAGAGGTGATGCACACCCTTGCATGGGCGTAGCTTTAATATGAACACAGAGGTCTTTGAGTGTCAAACACTTCATTTCCTGCATTCTGGTAGATTTTTATACACCAATTCAAGAATTTTCTACATCAATTAATGGTGGAAACCGCATTAATTTTGAAAAGGAAAATATACAATTCAGGGATCAGGCTGCAATTCAAAATATAATGGATCATATGTGGCTCTAACTGCATTTTCCAGAACAGACAAAGTGGTTGTATGAGCTCATAAGTTCTGTTTTTATGTACTGCAGTAGGAAAACAAGAAAAGCACTCAGAGGTGTCAGTACTCCACCAAGGCTGCTCAGTAATCTGACAGATAAGTCTCGATAAGTCCTCAGCGGTGGATTTGTAGTAGGATCACAATCATGTGATCGTCAGCAGGCAGCTGATGTAGTGTTTACTTGTTGTTATGGTTACAGTGACGCTGTGCTGCTATCTGGCAATGATTCAGAAATCTTTAACCAATCCATGGATCCAGACTATAAGCTGCATCACTGCCAGAATCTGATCACCTGGTCCACGAGCGGAACAAATCAGAGCCGGGCCAGGGGCGGGGCAAATGACTGGGCCCTTTAAACCCAAATAATAAAGCTCATGGTCACATCATTTTACAAGATACACATGCCAACAGCGGGGCTTACAAGCTTCAGCACCATGGAGAGCGACTATGTCATTTAGAAGTCCATCAAACGGACATGAAGTATAACATGTCCGTTATACTTTAGGCCATATGGTCACTCTTAATAAAACAACACAAATTCAAAGCAGTTCAGCACCACGGATAGCGACTGCATCATTCTGACACCCACTTTAACTATTTCAACTCAGAGCCTGTATCAGTAGCTATAAAGTTTAGTAAGACTGGCACAGCGGCCCACATGTTCACAAACACAATTTCAGTGTGAAGTACTATAGGCCTACACACCACTATTTGAAGGGCGTACGACGAGCCTTGCGCTCCGTGAACTCGTCCACGATGCTCTGTAGGTCCATTTTCTTTGCTCTCTCATTCTCTATGGACAACATGGCAAGTCCACTCAGTCTCTCTTGTCCCACTGTGCTCCTCAAGTGGTTTTTAATGAGTTTTAACTTAGAGAGTGAGCGCTCAGGGGTTGCAACGGTGATGGGAAGAGTCAAAAATAAAAGGAGAGCAGTGCAAAACTCACTGAAAGTAGAAGTTACTGCTGGGTGGTTAACAAGGAGAATTTTTGCCAGATCTGCAACAGACTTTTGCTTTGTTATCTGGTCCCTGAAACAAGTTCTAAAAGAAAGCAACTGGCCAAGGAAGCTGGGGGCGATGTCCCGATGGTAGTGCTCACAAAGCCGCCGGGCAGCTTGGTATAACTCCTCATCACCTGCTCGCAGCAGTGTGTTGGGGTAAATTGCCTCAATGGTCCTTGTGTCATTTCTGACCTTCCCTGAAAACTTCATCCAAATCAGTTAGTCTGTTTTTGATTATTGCTGCCCACAGACAGACAGACGGACAAACGTACACCCATCATCACATAACTCCGCTGCATTCCTTGGTGGAATAAAAAGTAGAAATAGTGCTGAATAAATAGTAACAATTAACGCCCTTATTGGAGGCTGTTTTTCCCCCCAAAATAAAAGTCTTCTCTTCCTTGTATGCTTTTATTGGGGGAACAAAGACACCAACAGATTCAAAACTAGAACCCTCTTGCTGCACCACCATGTTGGATTATGAAGCCATAATAATGCACAATATCTTTATTAATAATTTAAAAGACACACAAATAAAACTTCCATTCAAGTAGATGTGCATTGAAATGGAAAAAAAAAACAAGCTAAATATTCCATATTTGACATTTGCTCAGCTGCGACACACCAACACATAAAGAACATCACCAAGTAGAAAATGAACAAAACTAGTGGCACACACTGTCACAGGCATCAGCAAAGCTAGACAGTGATTAAATTCTGAACTCCATAAGTGGCCAGACTCACCTAAATGACTTCAAACTCAACACTGCACCTCCTCAGGTCTCCAGCAATACATTCACCAAATTTAAAGCAGTTTTGATGTATGGTTGTTAAGACATTTGGAGAACAGACACACACACTGACAGAGATTTCCTAATTTATTGGTGGGATTTGTGACCAATCAATGAGAAACTGAAGTTTTCATGTAGCTCTTAGAAGTCAGACAACTCGGAGAACAGAAAACAAACGGATTTTCTCTGAGATCTGAATTTAATCACTGATTATTTCAGATCACTGAAGTGAGAGAGAGAAAGAACATTTTAACATCTTACTTTGGAATCAGGCTGACATGAAAGCAAAACTATTTCTCAGGGGCTGAATTTAAGAGGTGTGAGAAAATGGAGAAAATTTCATACTGATGTTAAACTGAGTTCAGTTACATTTAACAGAATGAACCTGGCCAAAGAAAATAAGTTACTTTTAAATTTCCTTCCCTCTGGGTAAATACAATCAGTGTAATATGTAGAGCAAATAATAAAAGACAAGTAAAAATTGGACTGAACAAAGAAATCAAAGATTTCACTGCAGTGCTAAGCTGTGTTGTGCTATGTCATGTTATTCTATGCTGTGCCATGCTATGCTATGTCAATGCATGTAATGCTATTCTATGTTATGTAAGGTATATTGTAATGCACATGTTATGGTTATGCTATGTTATACTATGCTATGTTAACATGTTATGTCATGCTATCCAATACTATACATATGTTAATGGATGCCATTAAGTACATGCTATGTTATGCTATGCTATGCAATTCTATGTTATGCTATGCTATGTTATGCTATATTATGCTATGCTACGTTATACTATGTTGTGTTGTTATTTAATGCTATGTTATGCAAAGTTATGTCATGCTATGCTATGTTTTGATACGCTATGCTATGTTATGCTATACTACACTATGTTAAGTTTTGTCATGTTATGATATTTTATGCTGTAACACACTATGCTGTTATGTTATGCTATGTTAAGTTTTGTCATGCTATGCTATGATACGTTATGCTATGCTATGGTATGTCATGTTGTTATGTAAATGTTATATTTTGCAATGCTACATTATACTGTGTTATGTTGTTGTAAGTTGTGTCATGCTGTGTATTGTGTTATGCTTTGTTGTTATGCATATGCTATGCTAAGTTATGTAATGTTATTGCATGTTATATTATGCTATGTTGTCATATATATGCTACGCTACGCTACGTACTGTTATGTTATGTGTGTTACGCTATGCTACGTTATGTATATGGTATGCTGTGCTAAGCTATGCAAAGTTATGCAATGTTATTGTATGTTATGTTATATTATGCTATGTTGTTATGTATATGCTATGCTACGCGAAGTAATGCTATGTTATGCTACGTTGTTATGTATATGCTATGCTATGCTAAGTTATGTCATGGTATGTTGTGTTCTGTGTGTTATGTTATGCTATGCTATACTATGCTATGTTATGACATAATATGTTATGCTATGCTACATTTCATTATTGTATGTTATGTTATGCTATGGTATGCTATGCTATGTTGCTATGTATAGACTGTACTATGCTGTGTTATGTCATGTTGCTTTGTATACATTATTATGCTATGCTACATTATGCTATGTTATATTATGTTATTGTATGTTGTGCTATGTTATGCTATGTTGCTATCTATATGCTATGCTAAGTTATGTTATGTGTGTTATGTTATGCTATGTTAATGCATATTATCCTACAGTATGTTGTGTTAAGTTATGTGTTAATTTATTGTCCTAGTTTCAGCTGTCAGTGCCTTAAACAAAATATACATCTTTCTCATATTAAGTACACAAATGAAACAGAAATTGCTTGTTTTTTCAGTGTTTTCTGCATAATAATCAACACTGGGAATTGTGAGGCGAGTCCAGTGACCAGCAGCACACAGCTCTCATCTTTACTCACCCTTATTGAGAGAGGAAAAAAAAACACAGTCCTCCCTGCCTGGAGGCATTACAAACAGACTGATGCACAATTACCCCACACAGGAATCTGCATCACCTCCTCGCATGACTGGCTTCATATTCAGCACTTCAGCAACACAACTGTAACAACAATTAAAGGTCTGAAAATGGAAAATTGTAATAGCACCACTGTGGCAAGACTGAAATTATCTTTTCTTTTTTTTGAAAAGTACTTCTTATCTGAGGGGGAATTAATCTGTCACACAGCCAGAGGGGTGTAAATGTGAAACATGTAGATGCTGGAGAGTATAAGAAGGTGATGATTGCTATATCGTGAAAGAACAGTGCACGCTGTATACAACTATTACCGCTGATTAAAAAGCTAAAGTAACATCCTATATTATCCGTCTTGGGTTATAGCTATGACATGAAATACAAAACACACACCCACACTGACCAATTAGTGCTAAATACACTCCCAGTGAATGCGAACAGTCCTACATACGCGCTCACACACATACAAAACCCGACTTCCACTTCTACAAAGGAATTATTGTGCGTTAGAGGCCCCTTCATTAGCATACAGCGCAGCCGATGCTCCCTGGGGCCGTGGCCGGGTCGGCTGGAAGCTGGGACGTGCTCGTGGATGTGTGCGCGCATGTATACGTGGAGGTTAGTGTGTCAGACGGACTCTGGCAAAGCGAGTCTGCAGCACACAGTCAATTAAATCAGCTCCCTCATTAATGAGAACAGTGCCAGGTACAAATGCCTGCCCCGGGGTGAGAATTCATAATTGAGGAGAACTGGGAGAATTCGCTTCTAAAATAACAAGACATATAGTCGGGGAATGTTCTTCTATTTCCCTGCAAACACTTAGCTTTAAAAGGTCAAAACAAAGTACCGGTCTTTAAGGTGGAATGTCACAGACGAGAATACACTGAAATAAAACCACAACAAGCTTAGGAATAATGATAAAAAGCAAGTTAGGCCAATTATGTTCATTAGTTTAACTTTTTATTATTACTTGTTTATTATTTCATTAATTCCTCGCTGCTGGTTTCTGACTTCACCCGAATCATTGCTCATTATTGTATGTTTCGTTATGAAATGGTGTGCTGTGTTGCCATGTGTAGACTGTACTATGCTGTATAATGCTATGCTGTTATGAATACATTACATTATGCTATGCTATGTTATGTTATTGTATGTTGTGTTATATTACGTGTGTTAAGGTATGCTATGTTGTTATGTATATGCTATGTTTTATGGTGGAATGTCACAGACTGGAATACATGAAAATTAAATCACAAGAAGCTCAGGAATAAAAATAAAAAACAAGTTAGGCCAATTAAGTTAATTAGTTTAACTTTGTTGTTATTATGAGTTGTTTATTTTTTAATAATTTCCTCGCTGCTGCTTTCTGACTTCACCTGAATCATTGCTGATGACTTATGTATGCCACTCTTGCATGATAATGTCCCCTTGACCTCAGACAAGAGTTGTTTTTCTCCGCCACTCAACATCGTGTCTGGATTCTATTTATATTTTTATTTCTGCAAGGAGTGAACACACACTGGAGCGAAGGTAACGCGGGGCTGAATAGACACTCTGAGCAGAATTAACCTCCCCCGGTAATCACTTATGTCCATTTTCAAGGCAAAACATCCTCTTATGCGTGCTCACTGCAATATATGCAACTTCTCGATGTGTCTGAGGGCTTGACTTGCTTCGCAGATGACATGTTCCTCCAGACTTTAGTGTGCCTGGTGTGCAGAGAGCGCTGCTGAATTTTTACAGATAAGTCAGTTACTTTCCGGCTCCCAGAAGGCTGCGGTGCGGCGGCGGTGGCAGCAACCTCCCTGCTAGCTCGGTCCTCAGGGTGCCTCATCGCCACCGGACAGAGCATACATATTTCAGCTGCAGCCTGGGGGCCACACACACACACACACACACACACACACACACACACACACACACACACACACACACACACACACACACACACACACACACACACACACACACACACACACACACACACACACACACACACACACACACACACACACACACACACACGTGTGTGTCTTGCTATCATTGTGGGGACATTGACTCCCATTCATATCTAACCCCTAACCCTTACCCTAATCCAAACCCAAACCAAAACAATGGCTAACCCTAAAGAAACATTTTACTTTTTTCAGTAACAACAACATGGCCAAGAAAACACTGTTTAAACTTGTGGGGACCAAAATGAGGTCCCCACAAGTGACATAGTTTTCGGTTTTCCTACAGTTGTGGGGTCATTTGGTTCCCACAATATAGCAAAAACATGGGCACACAGGCACACACACACACACACACACACACACACACACACACACACACACACCACAGACACACACACACACACACACACACACACACTGGGGTGCTTCCTTATACTTTAACACTATAAAAACTCCGGCAGATTCAGCCAACTGTGCACTGATTGCTAATGTGTGCTTGCAGTTGAATTGGCATTTATGCACACGGGTGTTGTAGTGATGTGTGTATTCCTGCATTGTGTAACTGTGTGTGTGCACGCTTCAGTCTTTGATGGCAGGTGTCAAAATGTGCTTGTGATGCTGATGAGGATGGAAGTTTGCTGGTGGTCTAACAGAGCCGCTAATGGTCCCGCTGGGTGTGGAAATCTGTTCTACTGTCTGTCTTTATTTAGCACACTGGTCTGGCTCTCTTGCAGAGTGTGAGAGTGTGTGTGTGTGTGTGTGTACATTGAAATGTGTGTCGTGGATGGGAAATGCTCCAAGAGTGCATGCATGCCAGCACACAACTGTACATTTTGTGTGCATGCATCTACTGTGTGTATGTGTGTGTGGTCAGGTTTGCCAGACATTTCTATGAGTGTGTGTGTGTGTTGAGTGTGTGTGTGTGTGTGCGCGCTTACTGATATTTTACTCATCCCTGAGAGACACTCAAACCCAGGCCAGCTGCAGATTTCCACTCGCCTGTGTCCACACGCTGTATATATCAGGGAGATTACTCCAAACCAATCAGGTGCTCACTATTCTGCTCGTATGCGTCCACAAACACACACGGAGCTCGCAGCTTTTGGCACATCTCCAGTGTATTACTGTTGGCCCTTTTTGTTCCATTCATGGTTCAGCAACGCCTCCTCCTCTTCCTCGCCTGTAGCACTGCATTTCCCAGGAGACCATGCTGCCGGCCACTAATCTCTCTGCTCTAGCTGGTCTGCTCTCCTCTCACGACTCCAGTTCAGCCGGCTGTCTTCCAGTGCTGCAGGTCCAAAGACCTCGGCACCGTCCAGGAGTCCAGCCCTCGTGGCTGAGAGAAGTTGTCCCGGCTAAGGTCAAAAGTTCACTACTGTTTTTTTTTAATGTTTTATTTGTCATTTCTGTTGAGATTTTCTTTCACAGAAATGTTTATCTACCCAGACCTCAGGAAGTCACAACCAGAACATTGATACGTTTAAACACTGTCATTTATGTTTTATGAAATGGGATTTTGCTCAACTTTTCTCTCTGAAAGAAAGTAAGAGAAGGCTTCAAGTTTGAAAAAGCCACAAAGTCCATTCAAGGATGGAGGCAACAGGACATTTTCCAAGTAAATTGAGGGTTGTGTCACATGGGAAAATTAGCCTTAAGTTTCTTTTTCACTTGCTGTTTGCTTGCTAGCTGATTTTTAATGGAATATCTCCATAGGGGTACAGAGGAACATTTCCAGCAACCATCACTCCTGTGTTCTAATGCTACATTGTGTTAGCTAATGGTGCTGAAAGGCTCATTGATGATTAGAAAACCCTTGCAGTTATGTTAGCACATGAATAAAAGTGGGAGTTTTATGGAAAACACGGAATTATCTGGATGAACCCAAACTTTTCCACAGTAGTGTACATTTTTAGTGTATTTTTGTAATATTTACTGTATTGTTACTGTATTTTATTGTATTTTTACAATATTTTTACAATAATTTTACTGTATTTCTTGTTGTACTTTTTCTGTATTTTTTCAGTCAAAAGTCTGGGGTCATTTAGAAATGTCCTTATTTCTGAAAGAAAAGCATTTTTTTTTAAAAATGACGATAACATTAAATTAAACACATGACTTGTGCATCTATTCCGTTGGTACTATGTATTATGGTACTATCTATGACACATCACAAATAAAATATTCCAAAAGAATGCAGCTTAGTTGCTGGGAGACAAGGCTGTAATAGTCTCACTTAGCAAGCGGTCACAAGATAAATCTGAGGCATCACACCATAATAAGCGCTCTGAACTCCGAGCAGTTTATGGGTATTTTTTGATTCTTTCCCCCTGTCACATTTTCACTCACCGTGGGCTCATTTTTCACAGGAACATAAAGTCCTGCTCCTCTATGGAAACAGCAAAGCCGTAGCTAGAAGTAGAGGGAATTCAAAAATGTCTTTTGTGCAGTATGGCAAAGTTAAAGCATCATAAATCATATAAAAAGTACAGAGAACTCACAATGTCTTCTGTGCAGTACAACAAAGTTATAGTGCCATAAATCATGAAAACAGAAGACATGAATGTTGAAACTCTTTAGTTATTTATTTCACAAAAAAATCTGAAGTGGAAAAAAAGGTAGCTCCACATTCTATAGATATTCAACTTATATTTTTACTTTGTTTCTGTATTTATCTCCTATCTGTAAACACAGCCTGCAGTTCAATCTAGCGTAAGCTCCTGAGTTTTTGTAGTGTGTTTTTGTCACAGCCGAGTCACTAATAACTTCACTTTAGCACCAAGGAGAGTAGAGTTTTTTGCTTTTATAGAATCCTGCTTGTGGCAAGGGTTAATTTTTGGTGAATAAAAAGTGATTTTGATGAAATATCCAGATTTTACGCTTAGATTTTCCAAAAGAGCAGCTCATCCCACATGATTCAATTTAGGCAAGAACTGCCAAAAAGTTAAAAATCCAATTATTCTTTCTGTTTTTACAGTTTCTGGCTTTGATAAATGGTGTAATTTTGGTGGTTCTATAAACAATCACATGCCTTTCAAAGCGACCGGGGGGCTTTAGGGTTCGGAAGGTTAAATAAAATCTATTTTTTTCTCAGTAACCTGAAACATATGAGACACTTTTACATACAAAGATTGCAAAATGACAAGGTGCTGAAAGTAGCTGTCTTTGTTTTAACGGGTTAACAAGCTGGAAGCCCGGGAACCACCAGTCTGGAATATCAAATTATGTCTCAGGTATAGACTGCACCAAGTCAATATAAAAAATAAAAAGTTTGAAAAGTGGTATCAGTTGCTGTCCTCCGCTCTCGTCTCATCCAGTGTCGGCATAAGACAGCCAAGTCTGGCCGCAATCAATCAGAGCAGCTCAAATATTAAAAGTGTCTACCTCTTTAAACAGCTGGGGCAGAGAGGGATGGCAGCCGTAAATCTACGAGCTAACCTTTAGCCACGACAGACTAAGCTCTCAGCTCGCATGCCTGCCTTTATCACTTAACCCACAGCAATCCTTCCGCCGCTCCAGTAATGACTTGCAAAGCTCGACTAAGCAGGTATTGCCATGAAACAGGGCTACACAAAGAAAAAAAAAGTTTTAATACACAGGTATGGGAGAGATTATGTGCCATAAAAATGAAAGGAAATATGATTTATTGTATGCCGATACAAGCCTCTCCATCCCTGTTTGTGCAATCGTCTGTTTCCTCGGCATGCAAATGTGTGCATTCGTGTGTCTTTGTGTGTGTGTGTGTGTGTGTGTGTGTGTGTGTGTGTGTGTGTGTGTGTGTGTGTGTGTGTGCTTACTCAGGAGCAAGCTGGTTTAATTTCCCACAAGATCCAGAAAGAAAAATCTCCTTAGCGGTGGAGTGTGGAGCACAGTACACTGAGCATATTATGCTATTATGTTTATGGAGGCAAATCAATTCCTGCATTATGGGACACAATAAAGCCGGGAAGCATCTCATGTGTCAGGATCATATGGTTAAAAATCCTGCATGAAACGTCTCCGATAACCTTTGCTGTGCTCCACTGAGGTCACATTAAAAGAGGCAGGATTAAAGCACACCTCTTTCATTCAGAATTCAAGGTACCAACGGAATTCCTGTCAGGTAACGTAAAGAATTGGGTCATTTTAAAGACGCAAAAGCATGTGATGGATTTAAGGGATTACTAGGTAATGCAATAAAAGACTTGTATGAGGAAAAGAAGTGCAGTCAGAGGAAATAAGGAAACATGCACAACTCTGTACGAGACGGTACGCATCAGTGACCCGACTAACCCGTGGCTTGAGGATGGGGTGTGTCTGCAGTCCACCCCTGGCCTGCTGAAAAATTAAACGCTGTGGAACAATGTTCTCTGCTGCTCAATAATGCATGTGCAGGTTGCAGCAGGAGAATCATACACAAAGGAGGAGAAAAGAGGAGCGCTGCTGCTTTTGCTAACTTTCTGCATAGACTACAGCCGGTGGAAAGTAAACGCACATTCACACGTACCTATAACCAACACACACTGACACACACAAGTGTTGGAAATCCAGTGTTTGCCAACCAGAACTTGAATGCAACACTGAGCCAAGTTGATTCAGTTCAGTGTGTGTAATTGAACCGAGCAGGGTGTTGCTCGTACGACGACGACACGTCATCCACAGAATGACACGTTTCACACTCGTCTTGGCCGCCATCATTATTGCACTTCAGTCGGCCAAAAAAACTCACGTGGTATGGATTTATTTGAATCAGAGGCTCACCAGCGAGTCCTTTGTGTAAGTAAAATACTACTAAACGCATGTGCAAAAAGATGCAGAGATGCCAAATAACTACAGGACTGAATCAGAAGCTACAGATGGATGCTGTGATGAGGTTCTTCCAGCCTAAACTCCCAAAATTAGATTCCTATACAATTAAACCGCATTTTCCTTCTGGAAAGTGGGAAGTAAAAGGGGGAGGATGGAGATATAAATCACCAAAAGGGCTTTCATCCAAGAGACCGGGGTTGGACCATTAGTCTTATATTCAAGCCTTGTTTTCACTGGATGTTTGCTTTGCTGGAGGGAGGCACCAGAACTGTGCTAGATTTAAGAAACTGTCATGGTTTAAATGACATTTTTGCACTAATAACTACATGTTAGAAGCTTGTTTATGGACGAAAAATCACTTGTAGTAGTAAAAGATCATCAAAATGAAAAAAAACAAAAAACTCTTCCTGTTCACCTCTTAAAACGCAAAACACACCTCAGTAGCACCCTAAACTAAAACTACCAATGGGTTCCTGTTTTCCTTTCTGAACAGTTCAAAGGTCCCTCTCTATCTCCCCACTCATCCACCAACCACTGGAACACATCTCCAAAGTTCTGCTGAAGCTCAGCTTCCCCTCAGAAGAAGTGCTGTCAGATGAAGGAGCCTTTTGAGAGGCAGCTGGCATCGTGATTGGACGGTACTTTGGTCTGATCCAGTCCAGCTTCAGCTCCAGAGACGGCAGGCGGGACGAGTCAACGGAGGACGGGTGGATGAAGTCATGAAGCTGAGAACAATCCAGAAAACACCAGAGGAGGAGAGCAGGGCCCAGGGAACTCACTTCAGCAGAGTCTGAAGCTGTCCCACTTGATTCCCCTGGAGAACTTCAAACGTCTTTTAAACACTGTGGAAAAATCATCTTTTAGAACTTGTTCTTGTTCTTAGTGTTTTTACATTTTAACTTCATTGCTCAGCGCTTTGCACATCCATTTTAATGTCTATGTTGTGTTTTGTCATGACCCTGTTTGTCTGGAACTCACTGTTTTGTTGTCTAGTATAGGTCCCTTAGTGTTGTTTGTCAGTGACTCAATTCTGTCTCGTAATGTTATTTAAGGACAGGTCTCTCTTGAGAATGGCACTCAGTGTCTCAATGAGATTACCTGTATAAATAAAGGCTAAATAAAATAAAAATAGAGTAGCATGTCTCTTAGAAAACATCATAGTTAGCCTTTGGGATGAAAAAACGCCTTCAACTCCAAGATTTTAAACACTTTCCTTTAGTGCAAATGAATATCTGCTCCAAATGTCTCTCTAATAATCATTATCAGCCTTAAAAACCCACAAACACCCCTCTATACTGGACCACACTTAGTACAGTCTGGTTCCCCCTTCTATAAATCTGCTTGGAATCTTCCACTTCCTGTTTGTCAAAGTGGCCTTCTACCTGGACAGGTTTTGTTGGAGCTCATCAACAAACATTTTGGGTAACTGAACTTTAATATGGATGTGTTTGAAGCTTTTCTAGATTACCAAAATCCCCCCCATCTAATATGTGACTGGTAGGATGTGATGTAGCGGTAGGGCTGCATTGATTTGAAGCATATTTTTAACACCACATAGAAAACTCCTTCAAAACACAATTTTCTGTAAGTAATTGTGGTTCCTCCACTGCACCAAGCTTCTACCATTTAGTTATCATGTGAAAACCAAAGGCTGACATCTTCCTAAACTAAACCACACAGTTTTGGTATCTAAGTCCAGTTGCTATTTATCCATCCTCCCCTCTTACCTCCACCTTGTTGGAGAGAAAATATGAATGGAAGTTAACTGTGAATGAATGGATTTTTTGTTCCACTTCATCATACCTCACAAGTATGAAGCTCAATGCTACATATGCTGTAATGTATGTGCATGAACAGCTGTTGTCTTGGCAGTTGTGCAGCAGAAGATGTGGTGAAAAGAAGCAGAATTAGTTTGTAAGTGGACCCTGAGTTTGGATTTTTCTTTGTCAAACCATCTCCCAGTACTGACGTGATCGATCAGCATTGTTTGTACACAAAAGGAATAAAACGAGCCAAAATTTTCAATAGCCATCAATTTAGAAACTTTTGTTTTGTTAACTACAAGTCAGACCTGTAATTAATATGGTCCAAAGAAAGTTACGTATTGAACCTTTCAGCCTTTTTTTAATTAAATGTTCCTAAGACGAGTGTGGGCGCATTGTGCTGGATAATATGAATTCATTCGAGAGACTACTTCCTTTAAAAAGAGAAATTTGGGGGATAATTGTCTAAATTGCCACTTAGTGAAGATGATTACTGCAGGTCAATACGCGGAGCATTTGATAGCTGAGGTAGTTTGAAGGAGAGCCCATTATCCGGCATTTCGCCCGATTCGACACTTGTTCACCGTGGAGTACAGCAGGAAACAATTCCACTTCATGGCCTTGTTAGAAGGCTTTTAATGCACCAGAATGGGCTTTTTAGTCCGCCTTTGCTATTGCCACATAGAAGTTGTTTGTTGGATAAAAAGGGAGACTTAATGCTTCAATAAATGTCATTTTAACATGTGTGCCTCTCTGATAATATTTAGTTTTTTGGTTTCCTCTTCCCTCCTCTTTTGGATTTCCACGTCTGTTCTGAAAAATTCGATCTGGATGATGAATGCCATGTATTAATGTGCTTCTTTTGTACAGCATGCACAAGGATTTATCTCTGTACAACCATGTATGCTTTTTGTGTAAATGGAAACAGTGTTTTTCTTGCATAAACACACGGGGCGTGCCGCTGGGTTCTTGACAAAGTCTCCACACAAGTCGAGCTGCATGCGCGCACACGTCGCCCACCTCATCCATCTCACCGCTGTCTCTGTTGGCGGCTTTACGCTCATCCTCTGACGCTCACACTGAGACAAAGGCATGTACATATAAACAAGGAGACCCCCCTCCATCCACACACAGCCTACTCTACCTCCCCTTCAATAAATGCGATCGTTCCTCCGACCCCTCTGTACTCACCTAATGAAGGGCACGTCTAAATAAAGCCGGGGGAATGGATGGCGCCGGTTTCACTGCTCAGCAAGCCAATTAGCTCCTTCTTACCTCACCCTATACATTTCTCTCTGACCTCCTGCTGTGTTTTCTCACAGTAATCATCGTTGGTTGAGCCCTTGCTTTCCCTTCACTCCCTTCTGATTGCGTCTATGTTTTAAGGGTTTGGAGATCCAAAAATGGAGAAGCCAAGCGGTCGGACATATCAAGCCAGCTTTTCCTGTATTTTCTTCCATTATTGTTTTTTTCTTCACTTACTAGCAGGGAGGTCGTTCCCTCTGGTTCAGGCCAGGTCTGCAAATCGCCCAGCTCTGATCTTTCCTACTCCTGCAGGGGTCAATGTTTGTTCCTTTTGTGTTTCCGTTCTTTGCACCGTATATATGACCGTAATGAAAAGCTCGCCGTGACCATTCAGGGAGGCCGTAATCTTTCATTAATGAGCTTTCAATTTAAGTATTATTTGCGATTGGGCCACGGCGCATTGTGCCGGTACAGCCGGGTCACAGCCAGAGAAAGAGAGGAAGAGGATAAAGCACAAAGGAGGAGGGATGAAAAGATGTTGGAGGAGCAGAGTGATTATAAGGCTGGAGGTACAAAAACCTTCCCTAAACTGTATAATAAAGTCCAAGGATTAGGTCATGGAGGAAAACAAGGGCTTTATTTACATCAGTGAGCACAGAAACTGTTTAAGCCCGAAGCCTCGGCTGGCTATTAGGACTGGTTCTGTTATTGCAAAAGGGCCTGCAGGCAGCGGACAGCAAACAAGGTTTCTATATCCTGTTGTTATGTCAGTTTACTGTCAAATTATGAGCTAAACTCTGAGAGACAATCTGTTGTGTCTTGTAGCAAACAAGAAGCAAGAAGAAAATGTTGGAATACAGAGAAATAATGACTGTACAGTTATTATTTGAACAAACGTCTCTGCCTTTATGCCAAATATGCACCAGATTTCCAAACATGAAATATCTCAAACTGTAGTCTGATTTATCCGTGCACCACTCTGTCACCTCTAAACTTTTTACCTTTTTGTGCAGCACAGTGGAAAAACCACTCGCAGCAAAGGACAACTCGAACCGATCGCAACTGTTCACAGCGTGCACTCGATGGAACTAACCCCGTCACAGTGGGAAAATAAAAGTGGAAAAAATAAACAGAAGAGCTCCATTTGACACTGAGGTGAAGCTGTTCTGTTCTGGCTTCATCCAATGGTAAGATCATGCTTCAAAAGTTGTGAAAAAAATAGGGATTAACTGGACATCTAACCTATTAGTGTCCAAAAAGGAACCGGCTAGGTGATTGAACCGTTGTGGACAGGCTCTAGGTGGGAGAGATGCTTTTTATGCAAATGCCAGAGAACAGAATGAGGCTGATGGAATATTATGAAGGCGTCTACATGACAGTTTACAGGTTCTGGTGAGGAAAAACGCTTTAATCTTTCAGACTATCCTGAGAAGAAGTGTTTTGAAGTGCTAATCTAGGCCGAGGCTGCGATCAAAACCAACACAGATTTCTACAATGCTCGGAAACAGATTGAGGTAATTAACGTCATGCACATATGTATGAGACTCTCTGTACTGTTTGGTTTTCACTAAAGTCAGTTTGGTAAAATCCACTTTTGGATGTTCTACAAACAGTTGGGATCCCTCCAGTGCAGACAGGTGTGTTTATTTATGAAGCCATCATAAAATGAATAGATGAGACAGATAAGTTGCTGTATTCTTTGCTTTCTGACTGGGCATTTTCAAACCTGACTTTCTAAAACACAACCTCCTCATTCATAAAAGTCAGCAGTTCATGTGCAGCAACTTTCTCCCAAAGTAAAGTTGAGTCACTAAAGTCAATATGAAGCTGTTTATTATTGGGATTCTGTTTTCTTTCTTTTTATTTTTTAATTCAGTTGAGGTTAAAATAGAACCTTTTTCTCCTCACAGGAGCGGCAAGAACTGTTTGTGGTAAATAAACTTCTTTAAAACCCTCCCAAAAAACAAATGTGTCTAAAGGCTAGATGGAAAGTCTAATCTTTTTTTTTTTCTTACACTTTCAGTCAACATGGGAAAGGACTGAAAGAACTTTGCACAAACAGAATTTTGGTCAGTGGAGTCTTGACAAATATGAGATGTTTTGGGATAAATACAGAATATATTCAACACAAACCATAAGATCTGTCCATGACCTGCGGCTCAAATAAGTCTCTGAACACCAAGCGGGTTCTGTTTATTTTTGTTTGTTTTCTGTTGTCACATTTTTATTCACTGTGAGCTCATTTATCACTGCAATATAAAGTCATGCACCTCTATGGAATAAATAACAAAAAGAAAAGAAAAACATGACTTAGCATGCATACAATTATTTTTTTTTGTGACACAAGGACTCTTAAAATGCTGTAGCTTTGGATTCTTTGTTTTTTACAGTCTCTGGCTCTGACAAATGGTCTAATTTTGAATTTTTAAAAAAGATAGCCTATCTTTTAAAGCTGCAGTTGGACACTTGGAGTTCAAAGGGTTAATGTGGAATAGATTATTATTCCGCCAAGGAAATGGAGCCTCGATGGAGTTATATGAAGATTTATGTCTGCCTGCCTGCCTGTCTGTCTGTCTGCCTGTGTGTCTGTCTGTCTGTGTGTCTGTCTGTCTGTCAGCAACATTATTCAAAAACAGATTTGGATGAAATTTCCATTGAAGCTCAGAAATGACACAAGGACCAGGTGATGAGATTCTGGCAGTGATGCAGCTTATAGTCTGGATCCACGGATTGGTTAAAGATTTCTGTATCATTGCCATGGTTCAAAAGGTTAATGCAATGTACATTATTTTAATAATTTATCGTAACTCTGCTGTATGTTGTTGTAAGGGTGTTCCTTTGAAATCACACCAATTTACTTTAGACATTCATACTCTTTAAATGGAAAAACTACTACAGGAACAGAGCCAGATTAGATGTTTTTCATGTGCTTCTGATCTGTTCCCTTTGTCATTTATCATACTGACATGAAAGTGATGTCATTCTCTCAATTTCGTAGCAACAAAGTGAATGTATTTCCCCCTAAAATGTTACAATTACCACTATTCTTTTAAAACTATTGGAAAAAGAGCTGCACTTGGAGCCCATTTCTCCAGCGTTTCTAACAGGAGTAGCCTCGTAGAAATGTCAGCTTTTATTCCTCTGGTATACTAAGTCATTTTCTCTCCCTCCTCTTCCTCGAACCTTCTACCTGGTCGCTCTCTTTCTCCGGTGCCTCCGCTGCATCTCTCAGGTGACTGACAGCTTCCTCAAATGAAAGTGCATTGGCTGTGCTGTGACTGACAGACCTGCCTCCCACCTCTGTAACCACGTCTCCCACTGTTTGATGAGTATCTGTCTGAAAGTGGACACTCCAAACACACACTCAGCCTCTCCACCGCTCTTAGCGAGCTGCTCTCCTCCCCCACTTTATATAATGACAAAAAAAAGAGAAAAAATAGTTTTTCCATTCGATTTATGTAAGATGCACTCCAGCTCGCGGTGCCCATTTCCAATCACACTGCATAATGTCCCAGCAGTCATGAAGAAAAAGCTCATACAAACCAGGCCTGCCAGTCTGGAGATACGCTGACCTGTGCCAGATTCATTTCTGCTGGGTGGACATATCTGAATTTTTAAGTGATCGTCATTGCACTTGGATGAAATGTTGTAAATTTTCTCCTGTAAATCACAAAATCTATCAATTAGACTTTATTCAACAGAGCAACAATTCCTTCTCTTCAAACTAGATATTTGCAGTTTTTTGTTGATGAAAAGTCAGGTCTTTTTTTTGCCAGCACGAAGAAAACAAACTAAAAAAACAAAGCAATATTCGTCAGCATCCTAATCTGCTATAAGCCTATAAAACCGTAAAATTCCTCCCATCATCCTTTGAGGGTTAATGCCCATCAGTGGCAGGAATGAAAAAAAGATTTCACGTCATCTGAGCCACATGTGTGCGTTTACGGAGCTTCTGTGGGATCAGTTCAGCTGCAGAAAATTAGTTTGCCCCCTTTTGCTCTGCATCTGTGCCATATTGTGGCGTCCAATTCATACAGAGCCGAGATAAAACCAATTCTGGAGGCGGGTTAGGGCGTCTCTGAGTGAGTGAGTGCGTGAAGGGCTGAATCCTAATGCGATACCTGTGGAAAGCCACTAAATCCACGTCAAAGTCGAGAGTTTGAGTTAAAAATAGACGAAGCTGACAAATTAAAGGAAAGTCCTACATGTGGGTGCCAGTTTTCCAGACACAAAGTACACTTTATATGAAGATGTATTAATTTAAATTCAGTCTAATCCAGGCCGTGGCTCCATCTATGTTCAAAAAAACCATCCATCCATGTTAGTAAGGTGTTTGTCCACCACATGCTACCATAACAGCTTCATACACCTCAAAAACTCTAAATCTTACCAAGTCTGTTTGTCTTATTTTTAGTCAAAATGTCTCATGCCACTAGTTTTATGATACATTCACTCAACAAGTGGCATTTCAGCATATGGAGGGACTTGATTTAAGACAATGTATCTTAAATATCTTGATAAGTCAATCAGTCTTGAAATTATCTTGTTTTGAGTTGAATTTTACAAGAAAACTCAAAATAAATTTAACCTTCCTGACATCCTGCAGGTCAAATTGATCAGCTTTAAAGTTTGAAAATGTATAAATGTATGTATGTATGTATGCATGTATGTACACACGTGGACAAAATTGTTGGTACCCCTCAGTTAAAGAAGGAAAAACCCACAATTCTCACTGAAATCACTTGAAACTCACAAAAGTAACAATAAATAAAATTGATTGAAAATTAAATAATCAAAATCAGCCATCACTTTTGAATTGTTGATTAACATAATTATTTAAAAAAACAAACTAATGAAATAGGGCTGGACAAAAATGATGGTACCCATAACTTAATATTTTGTTGCACAACCTTTTGAGGCAATCACTGCAATTAAACGATTTCTGTATTTGTCAATGAGCGTTCTGCAGCTGTCAACAGGTATTTTGGCCCACTCCTCATGAGCAAACAGCTCCAGTTGTCTCAGGTTTGATGGGTGTCTTCTCCAAATGGCATGTTTCAGCTCCTTCCACATATGTTCAATGGGATTCAGATCTGGGCTCATAGAAGGCCACTTTAGAATAGTCCAACGCTTTTCTCTCAGCCATTCTTGGGTGTTTTTGGCTGTGTGTTTTGGATCGTTGTCCTGTTGGAAGACCCATGACCTGCGACTGAGACCAAGCTTTCTGACACTAGGCAGCACATTTCTCTCCAGAATGCCTTGATAGTCTTCAGATTTCATCGTACCTTGCACACTTTCAAGACACCCTGTGCCAGATGCAGCTAAGCAGCCCCAAAACATTACTGAGCCTCCTCCATGTTTCACCGTAGGGACAGTGTTCTTTTCTTCGTATGCTTGCTTTTTGAGTCTATGAACATAGAGTTGATGTGCCTTACCAAAAAGCTCCAGTTTGGTCTCATCTGTCCAAAGGACATTCTCCCAGAAGCTTTGTGGCTTGTCAACATGCATTTTTGCAAATTCCAGTCTGGCTTTTTTATGAGTTTTTTTCAGCAGTGGTGTCCTCCTTGGTCGTCTCCCATGAAGTCCACTTTGGCTCAAACAACGACGAATGGTGCGATCTGACACTGATGTACCTTGGCCTTGGAGTTCACCTTTAATTTCTTTGGAGGTTGCTCTGGGCTCTTTGGATACAATTCCAACGATCCGTCTCTTCAATTTGTCATCAATTTTCCTCTTGCGGCCACGTCCAGGGAGGTTGGCTACTGTCCCGTGGGTCTTGAACTTCTGAATAATATGAGCCACTGTTGTCACAGGAACTTCAAGCTGTTTAGAGATGGTCTTATAGCCTTTACCTTTAAGATGTTTGTCTATCATTTTTTTTCGGATGTCCTGGGACAATTCTCTCCTTCGCTTTCTGTTGTCCATGTTCAGTGTGGTACACACCTTTTCACCAAACAGCAGGGTGACTACTTGTCTCCCTTTAAATAGGCAGACTGACTGATTATGAGTTTGGAAACACCTGTGATGTCAATTAAATGACACACCTGAGTTAATCATATCACTCTGGTCAAATAGTTTTCAGTCTTTTATAGAGGTACCATCATTTTTGTCCAGGCCTGTTTCATTAGTTTGTTTTTTTAAATAATTATGTTAATCAACAATTCAAAAGTAATGGCTGTTTTTGATTATTTAATTTTCAATAAATTTTTATTTATTGTTACTTTTGTGAGTTTCAAGTGATTTCAGTGAGAATTGTGGGTTTTTCCTTCTTTAACTGAGGGGTACCAACAATTTTGTCCATGTGTGTATAATCACTAGATATTTTTAGAATTTTTGGGGGGAGATTTTTGCTCACTTTTTAAAAATATTTAAAAGAATTTTCTTGCCAAATTTGGGGGCTTTTTTTTTAAAAAAAAAAAAACATTTAAGGGAAACTTTTAAGGAATTACTGGAATTTTCTTCCTGAAGTTTTTGCAAATTTTCAGAAATTTGAGGACTTTTTTTTGCTGATTTTTTTGGGGATTTTTTTCAGACAAGGAAATAATATTTTTTGCTGCCAGTAAATGAAGAAAGCAGGAGGGTTAGTGCATCTCAAATTAGGAGGTTACATGAAAGTGAAAATTTATTTTTGAGTGAAAAACTGCTTTTTTTTTTAAAGCATGTCTGGCTTATTTTAAGACACCTAAGCTTTAAAATCCTGGTAGAATAGAGCTTAAAATAAATTTTTCCAGCTAATTTTGAGATCTCAAGATTCAAATATATCATATTTCAAAAAATCTTACCAAGCCATTTTTCACTTGTTCTACTGGCAGATTTTTTCACTTATTTCAATGTAAAAGTTCTTTGAAATAAGTTTTTTTTCTTGTTTTGAGAAGGGCATTTTTCCTAGAGTATTGATGCTACAAACTTCTCTACCGAATGGACGGAACACCATTCTACCAAATGATCTGCCCACATTCAGTGTTTTGATGATGGAGGTGGACATTTCTTTTACCTGTCAAACCATTCAGTGGCCCCTGGTGCCCCATAGATCGGTTCATTGTTATCCTGATGCCTTTCTGATAAAAAATGTTTCACTCAGAACAACTTCGTATTAATTTGCACTGACTCAGCCGTCTCAGGGGGCAAATGGACCCAAACTATGGCGACTAAATGCCCCCAACAGCACAACAGAACCACCAGATACCCCCAATGTAGAGCAGGAGCCCGAGGTGTTTTTGTCTAGAGGCTAGAATTTGGAACCTGACATGTGAAGTAAAAATGACAATCTTGGTATGAAAATCGTGTTTATTTAAAGAATTTTTCCACATTTGTCCTTCAGTGGCAACAGTCTGCTACTCGTGACGTGCAGTCCACCAGCTGTGGGCAGGACGTTGTTCATAAACCAATTGGGCAGCAATTAATGAGTGTTTCCACTGTTGAGTAATCTGTCAATTAATTTCTTGCTAAACTAAATGGTTATTTGGTCTACTAAATGTCAGAAAATGATGCAAAATGTCAATCAGTGTTGCCCAAAGCCCTGGATGATGCCTTCAAATGTCATGTTTTGTCCAGCGATTTTCAGTTTATTGCCGTTGAGGAGCAAAATAACCAGAAAATATTCTCAAATCTGGAAGAAAGAAGTTGGAAGCATTTAAAAAATAAATAAAAAAATCAAGAATAATCAATAAATTGATGCAAATCTCGAGACAACGGAGTACGTACAACAGATGGAGAGAGGAAGAGAAATTAGCAAAAGAACAAATTAGTTTATTTTGCTGAGAATTGGTTAAAACGCTGAATATTGGATCCAATAACTGGTCGACCCCTATTGTAGGAGTCAAGGGATCAGGTTTTTCCTTTAATTTGTCACCCGTCTGTAAATGTGCAGCACCATGCTGGTGTGAACCAAGAAAAGCCAGAACTGCACTGTGAGTTCATTTAATCAAAAAGTCTCCTTAGCACCTACACCACAGTAAAATTAACGGCTGCTGCGGGAGGTCATGACTTGTAAATTACCCGTGTCAAAGTCCTCACTTCCTATAGAGCTTCCACACCCTTGGAAGCGTTAATTCTTTGTGGTTTCAGCAGACACAGCAGCCAGGTGATGAATAGGTAGCAGCACCGTACGCTGCATTCAGACAGCCCCTCAAACCTCTCGGCCTAATGACACTACGAAGCGAGCGGCGGTCGGACCATCCATCAGAGGTCCTGAGTTCATCGCTGTCTACGTGGAGATCACA
The DNA here is from genome assembly GCF_021347895.1 of Acanthochromis polyacanthus. Lineage (NCBI taxonomy): Eukaryota > Metazoa > Chordata > Actinopteri > Pomacentridae > Acanthochromis > Acanthochromis polyacanthus. The sequence goes on along the minus strand of NC_067131.1, from coordinate 1,336,090 downwards.
CCTCCATCATACGACCCTTTACCCATCCTGAACTCATCCTACATTTCCTTTTACCACTGACCTGCTGCCATTGCTCTTAAGCTGTCCTGCTATTCTGCTATTGCTTTGCTGCCACTGACCCCTCGCTCTGCCGCAGTCTTTTTTCTTTTTCCTTAGCTCTGCATTGAACTCATATTTCACACATGGCTTCCACTTTTGAAAATAAACCCTTACTACTGCATCTTATTACCCATCATCACCTTACAGCTCTGACCACTGCTTTTGTTGGTTACGACAACACTCTGCTTACAAACGCTCTTCTCACAAACAACACTGCTAAAAGTGGGTCAAGTGAGCAGATCTTTATGTTGTAAACAAATCATCAGATTAAATCCTGCTTTATGAAATGCAAAGTGAGCAGCGCCTGTTTCTCAATAACAGGTTGACATTACAGGGTGGTGTATGTACAGAGCCTCTAAAAAATACTGTCCTTCCTGGAAATTTTGCCCTTTAATTACTTTTCAGGACTGAATAATGGTCAATGACTCTGTAAAGGAATGTTTGTCCGTTTGTCTGTCAGCAATTTTACTCAAAACAGATTAATGGATTTGAATGAAATTTCCATTGAAGGTCAGAAATGACTCAAGGACCAAGTGATCAGATTCTGGCAGTGATGCAGCTTATAGTCTGGATCCATGTGGATTGGTTAAAGATTTCTGTATCGTTGCCAGATAGCAGCACGGCGTCACTGTAACCATGACAACCAGTGAACACTACATCAGCTGATTGTGATCCTACTACAAATCCACCTCTGAGGACTTATCAGGACTTATCCATCAGAAATGATCCAAGGAACAGCTGATTAAACTGTGGGGGTGTTTCTCCTGCTACATATTTAGGTCACGTGATCCGGTATCCGTACATAACGTACACATGCAGAACACACGCCTGTGCTCAGAGGAAGGTGATTTTATTTGTGGGTAAATCTATGTTAAATGGACACATTCTATGTTGCTTTGGTTTCTGATCATCAATAACTAATAAATAAATGCTGCATTTCTGATAATCCATATTTAGGAATGAACAGCCTTGACAGAGTACTGCTCTCTCTTTTCTCGTTTAACCTCTAATTTTCTGTTTTTATATCAAGAATTTACAAAAAAATGCGAAAACAAGTGACATAAATTCACGAAAAATATAAAATCTGAAAATAAATGAGTGCATTAATATTCATCTTGTTTAAAGTGTCTCAGCTATTACAAAACAGATGGTGCTAGAAATCACAGTTATTGAAATATAGATAACCTTAGTGCAGTGAATGCGTCTCAAATAACTAGTATAAAGACACCTTCATCTGGAAGGTACAGTCGCTGGAGAATCAGTTCTCTGAGATAAAACTGCACAATGAAAACAAAAGAACTCTGTGAAAAGGTTCCTGAAAAGCAAAAATCGAGAGACGGATACAAGAAATTCTTCAAAAAGCTCATTTTAAATCTCAGCTAGAGTTGGAAGGCATAAGGGAAACTCTGAAGAAGATTCTTTGGTCTGATGCGACCAAAATGAAGCTTTTTGGCCAGATAACTAGATGTTATGTTTGGTGGACACTGAATACTGCATCACAAACACACCATGCCCACTGTGAGGCACGGTGGTGGCAGCACCATTAAGTGAGGATGTTTTTTCAGCAAAGTATCAGGAAAATAACTGATGTGGGAAAAGATGTGTTTTTCACCAAGACATTGACCCTGTAGCAGACAGCCAAAGTACACTTTAGAGGTCAGAAATGATTAAAAAGTCAAAGCTGATGGAAATCTATTCACTCAGGCTCAATGCTTTAAACTGCAGCCAAAGGTGAGTCTACAAAATAATGACTTGAAGGTGATGAATATCTGCACAATCACTTATTTTACGCATTATATTTTAAACAGATATCATTACTTTGTGGAAATTTGTTTTCAATTAGACATGAGAGTCATTTATTTGTGCAATCTTGTCTTGGCAAAATTATATTCAAGATTCAAGACCTTTATATATATATTTGTATAGATATAAGCAATAAATACACTATCTACCATTCCATTCCATTTGGGTTCATTCAGACAATTCCATGTTTTCCATGGACACTTTTATCCACAACAGAACAAGGGTTTTCTAATCATCAATGAGCCTTTCAGCACCATTAGCTAACACAATGTAGCATTAGAACACAGGAGTGATGGTTGCTGGAAATGTTCCTCTGTACCCCTATGGAGATATTCCATTAAAAATCAGACGTTTACAGCTAGAATAGTCATTTACCACATTAACTATGTCTACACTGACAGGATATCTGATTACTGTAATGCTATCTTCATTGAAAAAAAATGCTTTTCTTTCAAAAATAAGGACATTTCTAAGTGATCCCAAACTTTTGAACAGCAGTGTAGGTAAATCAAAGTGTTTCAATTTCCCTTAACCCTTACAGGGAATCCTACCACTAGTAAACCTTTTTCCAATCCATCCTGGGCTTATGGTTCAGATTGTGTCTTGTACCCATCTGAATGTTGCACTCATCAGGTGACATTGACCTGTGGGTGATGAAAGCAGGTGGGCGTGGCCACAGGAAGGTACTCAGAGGGAGAGTCGGCGGGATGCAGAAGTGTAGTCTAATTGTGCTGCCTGGCTGCTTTGTCACCGCTGAAGGTCAGAACCATCCCTCACTCTGTCACCGGCAGCGGCGCCAAGAAAGGTGAAGCACCTGTGATTGACATCCTATCAGCTGTCTTTTTCCAGGTGCATTAACATGCCGACGTTACACAAAAAGCACATGTGAATGCACCCACAGGAAGTTTTATAGCACTCCTCTAGCTCACACTCCTGTCTTTACACACACACACACACACACACACACACACACACACACACACACACACACACACACACACACACACACACACACACACACACACACACACACACACACACACACACACACACACACACACACACACACACACACACAGCGCCTATCCAGCCTCACCTTCATATATCAAATTGGTCTGGATTCATTGTCGCCGTCTCCCCACACGGCCCTGACAAGACACACTCTGCTTCCCTCCCGCCTCATGCACAGGCATGATCAGGTGCCGGCGAACACGCATTCACCATCGCATCACAAAAGAACACCCTTGTCTGGCTGCCATGAAGAATAATGACTCCCTTTAACGGCGTATAAAAGTGCTCCCTGTGTAGTCAGCCTACAGTTGCTTTGTATTACCCTATTTGTATTCATTCGAATGCACAAATGAAGTATCAGTGCCACGACAAGAAGGTTTTAGTTGTGCAGTAAAAGGGAAATAGATACAAAGTGGGAGCTCGAGGGAACAGCAGCGAAGCGACGGAAGAATCTCAGTCCTTGAATCTAACAGCAGCTCGGGCTGGAGTACTGTCGGTGCGCTATTTTTCTGTGAAACACTGCAAGAATATATTGTACTGCATGCACAATACTATGACTCATGTATTTTCACTGACAAGGAGCTGCCATGTCCATGCTGGAGTCTTGAGTCATTCTGCTTTATGAAAATACAGATACAGGACAACTTGAGCCGCATTTTGCATGTAATAACATCATGCGTGTCGTTGCTGTGATCGAGGGAACACGGTGACATCACATTGAGCTCCAATGATACCAGATGGGTGAGAGGAAAAAAATGCAATTTAGATATTTTAAACCAATCGAAGAATGAACTCAAACAAATACACCTTTAACTAGAGAAGAAAACGGTAAAAGGTTTCAGCAAAGCATTTAGTGCGTTATAAAGAAGGAAAGGCAGCAACAAACACAGGAGCAACGTTCGAATAAACTAGATTTAATACTCTAACCCTCGGAACCTCAAACAATTTCTGGTGTTTTATGCCGCTGCCACATTTTTACTCACTGTGGGCTCATTTTTCACTGGAACAGAAAGCCCAGCAGCTCTATGGAAAGAGCACAACCATGAACAGAAGCAGAGAGAACTCTAACATCGTTTTGGTACAATATAACAGTTATAACGTCATAAATCATAAAAAAAGAGAAAAAAGAAAACTAGAATTTAATTTCTTTGATTTTTACTTACTTGTTTAATTCAATAAATCCACAGGTGTCTCCAACACTGGGGAGAAAAGGTGACTGTGCAGACTGCACATATTTTACTGATTACATTCTTAACTAGATGAGCCCTCAGTAGAGGGCAGAACCACGCATTCTGCTGGCGAAAACCCTGTCCTCCCTATACAACTGATGCAATATCTATCAATTTTGATCATCCTACATATCTCCCTCCCTACTTGATCTGCTGACCTGTAACTCCACAACTGAGCAGGGGACCTTAGACTGATCTTCAGTGCCAAGTTTGATTATCCTGACTTCAGCGGTTGCAGAGATATCGGACCGGACATAGCCACATACATACATACATACATACATACATACATACCCAGCCAGATACCGCACCGAATGCAATAACCCCGCCGATGTACCCGTCGGGCGTGGTTAATTAGTTTCAATACTCCTGATTAGGGATGTCCGATGATACCGGCCCGCTGATATTACTGACCCGATATCGTTACCGTTTTATTTTGTTGCCTGTCGTGAAAACCGATCAAATAATGCCTGGATTTTGCCGGCATTTACAAATGATGACATCATCAAACTGCGCCGTAAAGCGTGTAAACAGTGTGGCTGCAGTAACTCGCTTGCGGTGCCAGACTAACAACATGTTTGTGGTCTGAAATCATTTCCAAGTGTCTCCTTCAGATTTTAAATTTATGATTTGCAATAACTGTAAAGCGTTGGTTATGCAAGACAGAACCAAGGCTTCTTCCTTTAGGAATTTTAATTTTATGATATGTTACCTAAAATTTGTTAAATAGCCCACATGTATTGGTATCAGTTAGTATCCAAAGTCCAACCATGACCTGGATGAATGAGAACCTACACAGACATCGGCTGATATCGTAATTGGAAACTGAGAGGTGGACAACATCAGCAGCATATTGGTTATTGTCAAAAAGCCGATGTCAGACTCCTTCTGCATGCACAGCCTGCAGTTCAGCTGAAAAGTCCCTGAATTTTTGTCCCCTGAATAGTGCCCGAGGCTGATCAACAAATGTCTTTCTGCTTCCACAGAGGAGTCGAGAATTTGTTGTTTTTGTCAAATCTGTGTAGTGCAAATGAGTCTGGTGAATCTGATCAAAGCCAATTTGATGAAATACCAACAATTTCAAGCTCAGATTTGGGTAATTTTTCAACAAAACTGCACGTGTCAGGTGAGTAGTTCAGTCTGGGAGCTGAACATCTCATCATCCGTTTAGTTTTTCACAGTTTCTGGCTCTGGTAAACGGTGTATTTTTTGCCAGTTTTGGAAAAGACGATGTGTCTTTTTAAAGCTTTCAGTGGGTTTTGTGGTTCAGAGGGTTAATATGCTCACATCACAGGTGGATTGTACCAAGTCATTCAGGGACTTAACTATGCAGTCATTTGCAGTTTTCCTAATGATTTACTCACAAAGTCTTCACTTGTGTATTCCTAGGTTTTATTGGCAGCTTATTTACACTATTACCACACTACAGGAAGAAAACCAAGCCAGCATCCTTGACAGAATTACCCCCAGCCTGTCCTATTCTTACAGATGCATCAGGCTTCTTTTATAAGGCACATCAGAGCCAAGCTCCGGCCTGTGATGCTTTGTCCTGGAAAGGAGAGCGTTGTCATTGTGAGAAAAAGGGCAGAATGGCCTTTGCCAAGCTGGGCGGGCAGGATGAGATGAAGGGCTAAGATTCTTCAAAAGCCAGATACCAGAAGCCACTTGGCTTTGGCATTCATGTCCCACACGGAGGTCACACAATGCTGAAGCGCTTTGCTTCCACTTTCTTTGTGCTCCCACTTCACCAACCCTCTTTTCACTCCATCACTTTGTTCTTGTTTGTGACCAACTTCCACAGTCGTCTCCACTTTTTATTTCTACTTTTTATACCCACTTAAGCAGGAGAAGAAGCGAGACTTTCTCCTTTATAGATGTAGCATCATTGCCAAGAATGGAGAATTAAACACCCCTCTGGACAGTTACGGGCAGAAAAAGCAGCATAAAGCATTCATCTTATGGCGGTGCGGTAAATCAGCGAGGGCTCCCCTCCCTCTCAATGAATTTATTTCTCTAAGGTAAACAATGTCAACAATGCAGCTTTGATTGGGAGGTGCAGATGAGCAAGAGCGAGCGCCGGTGTGCGTTCTGTCAGTACTATTTCAGCAGCCGTGTCGACGAATGTCAACCTATACTTAACATTGATGAAGATGAGAGGAGGCACAAGACAGACACTTCTGGAGCCAATTTGAATGAGTGTCTGGAGCTGCTCTGAGATACAAATACAAATGGAGTGGAAGTGTTCATTAGTCATCTCAGGTCTACAAGGAGACGTACACCTGGAGCAGCAGCAGCCTCCTCGTACACTCAATTACTGCACAATGCTGTTCTCTTCTACATTCTTCCATCTCTGTTTTCTGCTTTTCCCCCCCGTCATATTACATGTATGCAAAGTGAAAGAACTGCAGTTGAGAGTGAAAAATATCAGCTGTACATCATGGAACGCTCAGCAGGAGTGTGTTGGTTCTTGTTGAGTCTTCTGGATTCAGCGGTCTCCAGCAGCACAGACGGGAAAATCATCTGTATGAACAATGTACACTCAAGATGGATATTTTTAGATCTGCACTGCTACAGTATGACATCTTTGTTTAATTGCATTGTACTCTTAACCTTTACGTCATATCTTATTCTGTCTGCAGCATCCTCATCTTATGCACTTCGGGGCATTCGTGTGGAGGGTTCACAATGTCGACGGCTACTGCAAAGCATTTAAGGAGAAACGGAGGCTTTTTAGCAAATCAGTGCATTCGTGTGCACGTGTGATCCTACATTTATGAGCAGATTCAAGGTACCGTGTTCAACATATGACCTTATAATGAGGTTAGACGTACCTTTAAACAATAGTTTGAATGAATCAGTACGAGTCTTAAACGTGGAACCAGTAGGGGAGAAGTAATACTGCAGGATCTTTTCAGTGAGCCTTTGAAAAAATTAGATAATCCATCCATCCATCGCTAACCCTCATTAGGGTCGTGGGGGCTGGAGTCTATCCCAGCTGAGTTAGGGTGAAGACAGGGCACACCTGGACAGGTAGCAGTCTATCACAGGGCTACATATAAAGACAAATAATCACACTCACATTCACACCTACAGACAATTTAGAATCACCAGTTAACCTCAGCATGTTTCTGGACTGTGGGAGGAAGCCGGAGAACCTGGAGGAAACCTACGCATGTACAGGGAGTAAAAATGAGGTAATGTGAAGAAAGAAATGCAAAAAATGGAAGAAATTGAAAGAAAAATTAAAAATGGGTGGAAGACAGCAAAAAAGAGAAATCAATTGGAAAAAATGGGGCAAAAAAAGAAAATGAAAAAGAGGAAAAAACTGAGAAAAGTTTGAAAAAAATTAAACAAAGATGAAACAACTTACATTGTCTTTGAATAAGATGCATGAAATAACCATGTGGTGGAGTACTGCACCTCTGTAGCTAATGAGCTAAGCTAAACTAGGGTGAGATAATATGAGCTAAAGTAAGCTAAAATAAGCTAAGATTACATTAGATAAAATGAGCTAAAATAAGCTAAGACTAGATTAGATAAATTAAGCTAAAATAAGCTAAGATTAGATTAGATAAAATGAGCTAAACTTAAGCTCACACCAGAAAGAACTTTATTTATCCCAAAGGAAATTCTTGGTAAGGATATTTAGATTTATTTTTATTTTTTTAATGCTAGAACATTATAGGAAATTTTACATTTGGAAAATTGATGTCTCGGTGCTCTGATGGACAGACAATGTTTTCTAAATGATCTCAAATCTTATTCTGCATCTTCTGTACTGCAAATCCTTGTTTCTTTTTGACCACTGATACATCTGCCATTAACTAATACCAGCTGATACAGTAGCCCTGACAATTTACTCTGTACTACTTTAGTAGAAAGACTAAACCACACTAGACTACTAGCCTACCCTTATATTACATCAGATCACTGATGGACACCCACAGACAGAAGACTCTCTCATCTTCCCTCTCAGTTTAAATCTCCACTCGTTATAAGCATAATCTGTCATCTATTCACCTTATTCAGCTCCGCCCATTTTCCAACGGGCGGGACTTCCTGTTTTGAGTAGCACTTCCGGTAACTCGATCATGCCGGTGTTTACAACTGAGAGAGTGATGTGGGAAGAAACGAAAACCTCTTTAAAAAAACAGAAATGGATCAAGTCTGCCGCATCCGCGACTTATTACAGAGTGGGAGGATGACATGAAAAAGTGGTCACAAGTCACGTATGGCGATATTTTTAACTATTTCGTGTTGTCTCTTGGCGTTGAACGCTCGGCTATGAGGAATTATAAGAGCACTGAAGCCTATCAATATTTGCACAGTGGTAAAGTCGGCGCTGTTCTGTTACATCAAGAACGGGAATATACGTTTCTTAAAGCTAACGTCAGCCCGAGTCAGGCTAGTACCTCCTCACACATGGTGGGTGTTGGTGACAGCTGATGAAGCGGTGGAGACCACGTGATGCTCCTGTATCGCTGGGTTGGGACGGTCCTGCAGTCACACTGCTGCGATATTATGGAAGGTATGTTGATTTGAATAAAACTTTATTTGATTCATGTATATACGATGTGGTTGTGCAAACGTAGGTTGTTATTGTCATTTCTGAAACAGCTCCTGCGGTTTACTGTGTTATTAGCCCTGTCACAAGCTAATGCTAATTCCCTGGAGCAACAAAAAACTGATTCTGACCAAACCGCAGTCATAACAACGTTTCAAAATAGCAGAGAGTATCTTTTTACCTCACTGATGGCATAGCTAGGTCTTTAGTGGAAACTGAACTTTGGTAGAATCGCTGTAGCTGCGCTGACAGTGACCGATGCAAGCTGTGTGTTTACATAGCCATGAGCTGGTCCGCAGCATTCAGATCGAACCTTTCCGTGCTCTAAACAATTCTGAGAGAGAGAAAGCGTCATCTTTCCCCAGTTGTTGTGGCACCCACGGACAGCACAATTGATGCCAAACATGTTAAAATCGCTTAAAAGATAAGTTAAAAGTAGCTACAGTAGCGAGAGGACTCGATGTCGTTGTAGTGAGAAGACGGTCAACCGGAAGTCAATCTCAAAAATGGCGCCGCCCTGCCTCACTTCCTGAATAAGGAGAATAGTACTGCATGTGTGCTTTCCACTCAGACCTTATAACTAATACATAATTCAAATCTAAAATCGCACATTTCCATTCTTCTGTGGGTCATCCTCTCTTATTAGCGGCATCTGACCGGAGCACCTCGGTCATGAACGAGCGGAGCATTAGCACATCAAATGTTACACATGCACAATGAGGTGGAAAACAGTGGGCAGCTAGGACAAAAGAGCAATAAACCCATGCATAAAGTGCAAGTTAAAAGAAAAAATCACACATTTAACTGCATTTCTTGGGGGCTTTGACTGAAAAATCACAGTAATTTTAACATTAATCTCAAACCAAAGCAACAGCCATAAAACAGCCGCCATCCTAAAAGTGAAATTTTCTAGGTAAAACACAACAAAAACCGCATTTTAATTAAAGAAAAACGGGTTTAACAGCAACCTTGGTCGGCGGCGTGTGCATGGCATTTAATGATAATGCAGCATATCATAACGAGAGAGGCTGCTCCTGAATGGGAGCCTCTGGTCTCACACTGCTCAAGGTCATTAGTGCTAATGCCATGGTTTTTGCCATCTGCTGAGATTGTTTACACTTTGCCTAGATAATTAGCTCCTAATTAGTAGTGGATGGTGGGGAGTATATGCTCTGTCTGCGTGTGCATAAATGTGTTTGTGTGCGTTTAAGGGATGCCGTGTGCACGTTTGTTTTCAGTAAATATATGACCGTTATTAAGAGAGACAGGTTGATTTGAGCAATTACAGACGTGCTGCAGAGATGGAAATACACTCAGAGAGAGGTTGTACGATGAATGAAACTGCAGTTTTTCAGCACTTTACTTCGATGTAGGAAATACTAGATGAGACTATTTTTTCATTGTCGCTCCAAAGCATCAATCTACATCCCAGTCTACCCACCTGTGTGCATCACGTGACTTAAAAATGTGTAAAAAGCTTTTTAATTAGATTCAAACTCTCACGTACATTCAGGCAAATAGCAGCACGGACACATGAGATGTACTTGACCTCTAACATTTTGTTTTTGCCCATTCAGGGAGCTTTTTATTCATTGATGTCTCTCAGTTTTCACTATTGTATCCCTAAAACTATTTTAATTGAATATTTTTGACTGCACATTAAACTGAAGCACCGTAAATTAAATTCCACCGTACTATCTTGTACCTTTGCGGCCACAGTTTCTTTGCAGGTATTTCAAAACCTGACCAAACAGATCCAGAACTTTCAGTCTTCCTCAGTGCCACTCGGGGTGAGTGCAAGAAAAGCTTTTGATGGAGAGGAGATTTTCTTTCACTGTCATTGAACCTGCCCCCTGCGGAAGAGTAATGCGGTGCAGCAAGACCCGCAAACAGATTGCACACTTGTGCAGCAAAGCTGTTATTTACTGGCATTTTAATTAAAAGGCAACAAAACCACAGTCTGGTCCCCCGTATCCGAAGAAACACACAATCTATCCGACTGTGCCTTCTCAGCATTTTCCCTTCAATGATTTCCCTTCCTGTTTTCCACCTCTTTGTTCTCCTCTCCCAGTTTGCATGGGGAGAGAACACAGATTCTAATCACTTGATGAGATTACATCTTGTGCCCATGTGTTTGTAACAGAGCATGAGGTTTCTCCCATAATCTCCATGAGCCTTTATAGTAAAACAGATGTTGTGGAGGGAGATGGCCCTAATCCAGTGATGTACCATAATCCACGAGGCCTCTGAATGCTATCACAGAGGATATTGTGTTTCCCAGTTCAGCGGTTGTTAGGTAAAGAGAAAAGCAGGGCAGTTAGAGGTATGAACTGGAGGTTAATGGGTGAAAGCTATGCAAACTGCACTTGAAAACTAATTCAGCGTAGAAAATTGTGCGTTTTAAGGAAGCTAATTCCAAAACAAGGGATTCCTGAGGACGAGGTCAGGGGTTGTTTTGTTGGTTTTCAGACTGCTGCATGTCTGAGTAGATTCCAGCAGCGGTCTGACTGAGCGCTGCGCCAAAGAGAACAGAAAAAAATAAAAAGCAGCCTCCAAATCAATTGTTGGGGAAAAACACAGCACACGCCTTTGTTTTACAAAATAAGGACCAAAGGGGAATCAGAGACCCACAGCCTCTGTGGTGTTTGGGTATTTACTGGCATATCTGAAGTGTAGCCCGGGGTCATATGAAAAGTTGAAGCCGGTGCTGTTTGCTCCTTTTTTTTTTCCTTGTCAGGCATAAGATGTGACAGCCGAGGGGATGGAAGCGCAGGAGCTGAGAAACAGCCGCACCACATCGGTTCTGCTGCTTGATTAAAACATCGGTATGGTCTAACAGACGAGGAGGGCATAACCTCCAGTTCATACTGTCAGATGGAGCAACAGAGCTCATTGAGCTGTATGAACAGCTTGAGTTCTGACCCTTTATGCTGGGGTCTGTTTTGTGGACTTGACCAGCCTTCATCTAGACTGTGACAACAATACATTTCAATTCCAAAATTCTGTAGTCACAAACAGAAAACCAATCATTTCAAAAATGTTGTCGAAAGACGACAATCATTCTCCAAAAAATGACATTCCTGTACAAGTAAACTGCACTTTAATTACATTTTAAGACACACATATTGTCTTCCTGGACTTCATTTATCACTGCAAGTCAACGTAAACGTCTTATGGGACGTAATGTAACATTTCTATCCTGATTGTAGTTGCACCAGGAGATACTGAACGGTTTTAGTCAACAGATCTCAACCCAGAGTTTGGACGGATGCGACAGCTCTCCGCTATCAAAACAGGAAATAAGGCAACATATTTTTGGAAGAAAAGCGTTTGTCTCTCCAGTAGAGACTTGGGAAATGAATGTCATGGTGCATTGAAGTTAGTCAGGGGAAACATGGTGGCCCAACTCCTTACTAAGACGCTTTCAGATGATTTCACCATCACAGGCCTGAACTGAACTGAATTTTAAAAAGAAAATCTTCATACTAAAGTTAATTTGTGTCTGCATGGGAAACTAGCACCAGATGCACTTTATCTCTGCCTTTTCTGTGGCTGTGAAATTTATAACTCTAACTCTTTCACATTGATTTAGGTCAACCTTGGAACCCCCCAAAAAATGGAGTAGTAGTTTGAAACTTGTTGTAAAAGAGTCAATTTGAATCTGCTCTTGTATAGTTAGATTATTCTGTGTGCAGAATGGTCTCACTGCACCTCACTGCCATACCTAGTTTGTGTGTTTTTAAACCAACACTTATATTGGGTGGAGCTAAGCAAAGACTGGTAGCAAAGCATCCCCACAAGATAGTGATGGAGGAATATTTTGGGAGAATATTCAGCATGAAATTGTTAATTCTCCAAAAATGAACTAGCAGGGCAGCCTGCCTAATGGTCCAAATCTTAGGCAAAACTTGAGATTTTAGGCGTCCTTGGTTGTTGCATGGAGGTTGTAGTTTCTTGTACTGAAATGGATTTTGAAACATGTAGATTAGCAAAAGGGGAGGAAAAAAACACAGATTTCTTGGCCAGTAGTAGGCTTATGTCTGCAATCTATATGTGGTGAGTCACACTAATTTTAACCAACAGCATGACACCTCTCTAGACAGTGAGTTAAAAATAAAAGCAATCAATGTGTTATAGTTAGACACGGGATGCAAACCTCAGTCTCCAGGGTAAATATCCAGTTACTTTGTGGTTCCTTCAAACTTAAAGCACCTGCTGAGACGTCACACTCATAGCTTTTGGGGAGAAAATATGTATTTTTTTCCCAAAATGTGAATAAAAATACAGGTTATAGTATGTACAGGGATTTTTGTGAGATGGGCTTGAAGATCAGGATGGATATTCGAGTTCAATTCCTACACATCCACTTTGATTCCTTTGTCGATACCCTGACTTTCCTCTCACTCTTCATGCACATCAAATGCTGCCCACTTCCCAGCATCATGACTCTGGGCTATCACTGCCTGTGGACTGGTGCAGAGTGCTGTTTACTGTACACTGGATGATGCAAACCTATTTCGAGAAAGGGTTTAGCTCAATAAAGCCAGCAAAAACACCACGCTGTACTGGACCGCTACGCCGCAAAAAGGGAGCCGATTCCGCACTAATCACTCGTCTTGGGTAATGGAGTTTGTCGTCCGCAGAGTATGAATCTCCGGCAGATGGCTGATGATAATACAGCCTCTCCACTGTTGATAAGAGGCTTGAAAACTGAGAACAATGTAACAGTGAAAAAAGGAAAAAAAAAGAAATCTTTCTTCATCCTATTTCAATTTGGAAATAAAAGTGTATATTTTTGGGAAGGAAAAAAAATCATATTTGGAGATGCGTCTGAAAAAGCGAGGACTCTTCTTATGAGGGAGCATCATTAATATTATTATGTAATAGTTCCAGACAGATTGTATTTCACTAAAATACAAAAGATGTGATTGCGGGAATATGAGTTTTAGAATAATATCTGGCCTGGGGCCCCCTAGAGGCCCGAACCGGCACTGTTCACAAGTTCAAGCATGTTATTGGCCTCCATGATCTCCTCTGGACTGGGACTGGGAAGAAAATCAATATTCATGTTTTTGCCAGATCAAAAGGATCACAGCTAGAAAATAAACATCCTGTCCACTGCATCTACTGCCTCTCTCCACTTTCAAATGTCTTCTTCCAAGCTTGAAAAAAATTGTAGTTTTCACAGCAACATTAAGTAACCTCCAGCTGATTGATCTCTCCTCAGTTGGTCAACACTCAGTTGGAGGTATTCAGATGTGATACATGCAGCCGAAGCGAGGAAAAGGTCAAGCTGTTCTGACGCTCACCAGGATTAGAAAAAGTCAACACCCACGGCCGCGAGGCTCTCGGCGTGGAACAAACCTTCCCCTCAACCCATCTCTTCCTCAACGCCTCCTTGTGTGCTCTTTTAACTGCGCTTTGTGTTTTTTTGCATGCCAAAGAAGGCGATGTTTTATCCCGAGGAGAGATGTAAAGACGAGGAGCAAGGTTGTGCGAGTGTCAGATAGAAAGAAAAGGTCACCGGGGTTTTGAAGGTGAGGCTTCTGAGAGCTTCTCTCTCCTCTGGCAACGAGCAAAAATAAGAGAATGTCGACTATTATGTAAAACCTGATGACGTTTACATTTTTTTTCTGCAGGAGCTCCTCTATAAAAACTTTCAGTCATTATTTCGAGACGTCAAAAGGTCGAAGCTGAAAAATGCTCAACCGTTTTCTTACTTGAACTTCAACGTTTAACATTTGCAGATAATAGTGCATGACTAATATCTTTACAGAACCTTAAAGTCTGAATTCAGAGGTCCTTTTTCTGCTTCTGTCACTGACAAATCTAACAGCAACCGTTTGGAGATGTGAGCTTTTAGGTTGTAGTTAATACCTTTATATTTGATTGTTTATGATTTTAAATGATTGACAGCAAGACACGATTTAAAGTGATGTCGCCTCCAACTAAAACGTTAACTCCAGATTTGTCAAATCTACAACAAATAGTAGATAAAGTTCTATTAGTGTGTACACAAAAGAACCACAGAGGTTTGCTATGTTGGCTCTTATGATGCAGTTTACACCGAAGATGTTGGAGAGGAGATTGCTGCTCATCAAGGGCATCGAAAAGGCAGAAAAGTTAAGCTTGCAATCGGTATTTTGTCTTCCCAGTGTTTAACCAAAAAAGGTTCTACAGGGAGAGATTTTGCTGTCAGAAAAGTTCCAGACCATCCTTAAAACACTCTGCAAGTTCCTGCAGTGGAAAACAGCCGGTGCCTTCTTGTGTCAATTTAAATGAAGATGTAGATACATCTATAATATCTACACACTAAATATGAAGCTAAATCAAGCAGGCAGTTAGCCTAGCTTAGCATAATGGCTGGACGGTGGGCAAAAACAGCCTGTAAAGAACCGACAGCACCCATTATCTTCTTGAATCAAGCTAGATGAAGATATAAATGTATCTCTAGTGTCTACATGCTAAATATGATGCTAAAGCAAGCAGGGAATTAGCTTAGCTTTGCATAATGGTGAAAAGGTGGGCAAAAACAGCCTGTAAAGAACCTGTATTAATACTTATCATTTTACATCAAGTTCCATGAATACATTGATGTATCTGCAATGTCTACGTGGCAAATATGATGCTAAAGCAAATGGACCTTTAGCTTAGCTTAGCATAATAACTGGATGGTGGGAAAAAATAGCTTGTTAAGAAGTTAATTCTTATCATTTTGTGTCAAGCTACATGAATACATTTATATAACTGTGATGTCTACATGCTAAATACAATGCTAAAGCAAGTAAGCAGTTAGCCTAGCTTAGCATAATGACTGGAAGGTGGGAAAAAACAGCTAACTTTACAAACCTTCTGTCAGTGTGAGAAAAATGTCTCATCACTCGCTCTAAATGAATCATTAGGGCCACACAGCAGAGCTAATCCTCAATTATTAAAAGTCCTCAATTAAGCCACAACTCACGGTCTAAAATGTGCTGAACTTGGAAACTCAGGTACTAAAATAAATTAAAGAAAAAATTATGCAGCACTCAATACAAAAACAATAAGTCCTGTCAGGCTGTAAGGTGCAGGAACACGACGCAGGAGGGAAATGAGCAGAAGAAAAGCCGCCGCAATTACATCTGTCAAGGACAGAAGTAATGCAATAAGACCCTGTGTCACGGAGGATGTCTTCCCACTGTGAAACATGGCCGCCGACACAGTGCGTGGATCAATAGTCATCCGGCTGGAGCTCGGTTCGTAGGCCTAATCAAAATAATAGCAACAAAAGTAATTGTAAAGGCCTGGTCACACAAATAATATCCATAAGAATTTCAATAAGTTACATGCTGTTCAATTGGAGGTGGAGGGATGGTGGTTATTAGTGGGTGTTTAGAGGCTCTGGTTCTGAAAAGGATCTGTAATCTACGGATCAGACAGCGATGAATCACGGTACAAATTACATCACAACTTGATGCAAGTCAAGGTGAAGAGACGGAGCAGGTAAAGTCCAGGAGAAGGAGTGAAGAGGAAGGAAAAAAACAGTTTAGGTGAGGACTGTAGGGGAAAGTAGCATTAATACCCATTTAATGGACTGTATCTGGCTAACCGTGTGAGGACAGCAGGGATCCGTGCACGGGAGTGTGTTTTTTTGTGCGAGATGAGGAAGGCTCAAGGTTTAGCGCTTCTATGGAGAGCCATTGTATGTTAGTTTAAGCTTCAGATTTAACCCAGCTGCACGAGGAGCGAGATCAGCTCTTTCTGTCAGCAAAGTTATTACAGCTACACAACAGTTGTAGGATTACTCCCAGCGCTCGCGTGTGCGCCCGAGGGAGCGCGTGCGAGGAATATCAGCGGGTTGACACAGGAGAGCAGATGTGACAGTAAATTACATGTTGTTTGTATGCTGCTGCCAGTGTCCAATGCACTCCTGCATGCAGTACAACATGTAGGGCTGCAAAACATGCACTGGGCTCTGAGCTCACCTGTCCTAACTATGCTCAGGTACGCGCTGTTCTCTGCAGTGCTGCCGCCGTTACTGTGTTGGCATTTTCCAGACCGAGTGTAATTTCGCTGACGGCAAAAGCACGGATGATTGGCTTGATCGGGGTCGGCATTCACACATTCTGATCGATGAATGAAGCCAAGGTGACACGGCATGTTTTCTTAAATTAGTTGTGACACAAACTTTAAATGAACCACTTTTGACCGACCTCGGCAGACCGTATACACACTGTGTGTAGTGTGTGTGCAGCAATGGGGAGAATTAGTTTGCTGGCTAGCATATCTTTATCAAACAATAATTTCATCCATTGTTCCGTCATGAAATGGTGAAATACGAGGATAAATTATGTACAGCAAAGCAGCATAAGTGATGTGCTGCTGTGGTAATGCTGGTTTGGATTACTGTATAAATGAACACTCTGAACCCCCAGCTAGTTTATGGCTGTTGTTTGCTCCTGTCACATTTTTCACCACTGTTGGCTCATTTTTCACTGCAATAAAGAGTCCTGCACCTCAATGGAAACAGCAGAACAATGGCCAGAAGTAGAGAGAACTCAGATATGTGTTTTGTGCTGCATGGCAAAGTTAAATCACCATAAATCATATAAAAAGAATACCCAAAGTTGAGTTTCTTTGATCAGCATGTGCAACATTTTTCCAAATGCCCACAGGTTTTTAGCAACAAATATTTTGCTTCTTTTTACTTCGTTTCAATGCATTTCTCCGATGTGCTCTGTGTAAGCATTGCCTGCAGTTCAGCCGAGAATCATTTTTGTCACATGACTTTCGGTTGCAGCTCAGTTGTTGTCTTCACATTAGCAATAACAACAACAACAAAATCAACCTGTTCTTTGAAATCACTGCCTGCAGATCAGCCCAATAGTCCCAGAATGTTTGTCCCATGACTGTAAGTTAAAACTCAGTTACTAATGTCTTCATGTTAGCAAAAAATCTGTAAATTTATTTATTTATTTAGTTTTTTACAGAATCAGGTGTGTCCAAACACTTGATTTTTTAAAACCATTTTCTTCCAGAAACTTAGAAGAAAGTGATTTCAATGAAATATCACGTTTTTAAGAGTAGGTTTGGTTTAATTTTCTCGACAGACATGATGGTCAGGTACATTAAAGGACCCTCTGAAAGCTAATCATCTAAGGATGTTTTTATTTTTCTTTTGATTTTTGACCATTTTTTTGCAGAAATTTAATTGATTTTGCTGAAATATCGTGCTTTATTAAGCCTAGTCTTGGTTTCATTGTCCCGGCAGACGCGATGGCCACAAGAGGCACATTAAAGGACCTTTGGAAAGCAACAATTCAGGGATTCTTTATTTTTTTCAGAATCCAGTGCGTCCACTTGATTTTTTCCCCTATTTTTTTTAAAACATTTCAAAAACATTTGTAAGAAAATGACTTTGATGAAACATTACATTTTTAAACCTAGATTTGGGTAATTTTCTTGACAGAAGTGCTTGTCACACATGGCATGTTAAAAAAAAAAACTCTCAGAATGCCAGTAATCCAGTGATTCATTGGTTTTTACGGTTTCTGCCTCTGATAAATGGTTCAATTTCTGCATTTTTTAAAAAAAGATAAGATTCCTATGAAAGCTGCTGGCAGGTTCTGCAGTTCAGAGGGTTAATACAAACAGGATAAATGTGCATTTTCTGTTTGCAGCTCTGCTCTGCTGCATGTACACACTGTTTGAAGTAACTTATGAGTGTGCATGAGGCTTCGGCTGACACAGCATGGGAGATAACTGGAAGACGACGTCAGGATTTCACGTCTACGCCTTAACTTCTGACCCAGACTGTTTCCATCCTACATTCCCAGAGACAAAAAATACAACCACAGCCAGACACAAATTATCACAAATGATCCCTCCCCAGTCTCTTTTCGCTCAGGAGCTTCCAGGTAAACCGGACTGGACCTTCTGCCCGTTGTTCCACCTCCGTCCCTCTATCCAGGCCTCTTATCTGCAGATGTCTCGTCTCCCGACTCCTCAGAGCGTCTATTTTAAGAGCCGACTCGCTCCGTTCGATCACTCTGTCCGTCTGTAGGTCCTCCAGACGACCAAAGGAAACAGAATCTGTCTGTGTGTGTGCTACGTCTTTGTTCGGGTCTTTGTGCATGCACGGATGTGTGTACGTGCACGGCTGTCTCCCTCTTTGTGCTATGTGACTATTTAGACAACCTACACATCCCCAGACCAAAACAGAGCGTTTCCAGATGGAGACACTCTGCAAACCGCCGTGGCCCATCCCTTCAACCACAAAACACACACACACATACACGCGAATGCATCGGCACACAGAATGGAAGCCCGTCCTGCCGGGGCTTACCGTATCTCAGTCTCCTGCTATGTTTATCTCCAGTGACAACTTTCTAGGCCAGGCTTTTGTTTCACTGTTTATCTGAACCCCAGGCTCCAAAACCAGCAACGCTGTGATTCACTCTTTCTACGGCCTTTTATAGACCGTGGGTATGAAGTTGGAGGGAAAGCGGTTTGGAAAGGAATGAAGTGAGGGAGGAACCATGCTAAGAAACGAGTGTTTTGTTCAAGGTCTGTCCAAGGTCTTATTATTCAGAACTCATCAGAGCCTGACAGGCATCGACCAAACTGGCGATAAAGTGTTTCTGTAAACATTTAGCAGGCTTCCAACATCGCCTATTATGGAGATTTAAAGGTGAAGTATGATGCACAAACTTGTTTTTAATTTTTTATTTTTTTTTGGTTAAATTCAGTCAGCATCTCCTCACAGCCCTCCAGTGGTCCATTCTGACAGAGCTGGAAATGGTGCTACTGCACTGGCTCTGTAAACGGAAAATAAAGGCTCAGACTGATCCATCCAACTCTACTACAGCGTGTTCGTGCACGCTCGTGCTCATGGACAGGACTTGGGGTAAAGAGATACAGGAGATAAAGGGAAGAAAGGGGCAGGGGGAGCAGGAATCACTAACTCTTCTTTAATCCTCTGAAGACCAAAAATCTGCTGGTGGGTTTGAGGGGCATGGGTTAAAACCACAAACTGTAAAAAACAGACAGAATCATCAGATGGCTCTTGAACTACTCACATTTGTTGAGCAGTCAGGAAACTTAACCAAATCTAAACTAAAAATTGAGATATTTCCTCAAAATGACTCTGCATGCCTCATGTTTTTATATTTTTGTCAAAAATCACCCATTCCCTCTAATCATATTCTGCACCAAAAAAAGAACAAAATATTCTTTTTAGTAAACCTCGGCTGAACTGCAGGCTGTGCAAACTCAGAGCAAACAGAATATAACGATAAGAAAAATCTAAGTAGCAAAATAGATCTAGTATCTAGAGGCACCTGTCTTTTTCCCAACATTGGTAACACTTGAACAAACTGTTGCATATGCCGATCCTCATTGTATTTTTAAATTACACAATAAATAATCACAGAAATTCTCTTTCATATTTTTTATGATTTATGGCATTATAACTGTATTATACTGTATTGAAAAATGAGTCCACGGTGAGTAAAAATTTGACACCTCGGAACTGAATTCAGAAAGAAATTATGATCAGCAAGACACCTGATTCTCATACTCTGTACTTCTGCTAAATACAATGCCAGAGCCACTAGCAATTAGCTTAGCTTAGCATAATAACCGAAGTTCAAATCTGGAAGAAGCAACCAGACAAAAATGTCGACCTTGTCCTCTTGTCTAGTAAGACTAGCTAAAGAGCACTTGCTGATTTATTCCTTCACTCCTAGACAACAGTTTTAGTCTTACATGCTGATTTTCTGAGATTACCACCTCTGAAAGCTCTGTGGCTAAACTACTGAAAAATGATATGTGACAATCTTATCAGCAGTGTGCTCCTCTAGAACAACCACGGACTTTGAACAGGTTTCCTAGGAACCGTGTCCTCAGTGGAAAGCAACTCTACAGAAAAGCCGTCTACACTGAGGTCTGCATAGCAATAAGTACACTGTGAAGAGACACTTGAGTTTTTCAAATCATTTTTTTTTTCAAACAAACTTTCATTCGCCTCCACTGATGCAGACAAAAACTCTCAGAGAGACACAGCAAATCTATCTGCATAGCCAGACGCCACAGGAGACCTCTTTACTTACAGATGTACTTTTCACATTATCCACTCTCACTTTGCTTCCTTCTGTTTTCTTATTTTTATTTTTTTATGACGTCTTGTCATTTTCTCCTCCCATTCTCCCCCCTAACCTCCCTTCTCATCCCCCTCTCTCCCACAAGGCCTCATTGCGGTTACCAGATTGCAGGGATGCTGCTGTTTTTGTGGAATCTGAAGCCAAGGACGGCCCGACAACAGAAACAAGGAAAGGACAAACCACTGCACACAGTCGACTGGGATAAGCAGATTTCACAACCTCCTCCCAGTATTTAAAAAAGAAGAAGAAAAAAAGGCGATGATGAACGAGATTTATGAATAATTTGGCATCTGACAAACGTGTTAATAATTAAACAAAGGCGATGCGGCTAATGAAGAAATGTTTTTTTGAAACGGAAAGAGGAAACAGAAGGCTGTTCTGGTCGTCGGTGGATGGGAAGCTCGCTCTCTGTTCTTGGGGAGCTTTGTTAAGCTTAGAGCCCATTTCGCTCTGTTTCACTTTAACAAAGTAGATGTCCTGAAAATCCCCCTCTCCTCCTGCTTCTTCTTCACTCCACACCGTCCACAGGCCTAGCTTAAAGCCCCGGCACTGACTAAGAAGCCGTCAGAAACACACATTCTTTTTAATCCGCTTCTTCTTTTGGTTTTGCTGTTCCTTCAGCCAAAAAAGAAAAAAAAAAACTCATGCAAGTGAATTAACTTCCAGCCGCTCCGTTTGGCTGTTTACCCCGTCCAATGGGCCAATATACCAACGGAGATGGCTTCCATTTGTAAACCGTGATAATAAAGCCAATTTCGTTATGCATTTCTGTTCCTCACCTTCCCCTTCCTGAACGCAGAACCAGGCAGATTCTGCATTTGGAGATAACGCTAACCCAAGAGCACTCCTGAAGCTTAGAGAAAATGCAATATGGCCACGGCAAACAGATCTGCCGCCATCTTTGGCTGGAAAGTGCCAGCGTGGACTTGTATCAGTCTGCTCCCTCATCCAGCTGGCACGGTGACTCCTTTAGCTAAAACCCTCAGAGAGATAGCCATGTACATACATCTGAGTGCGACAAAGGGTTCATAGAGCTGCCATCTGCGACTCGAGGCGACGCTTCTCTGGTTTGCGGAACGATTGGAGGAAGACAATGAAAAAGGCAGTTCTACGCACAATACGGACGCCCTGGTAGCTATTAAGACAGCATTTGGAACCAGAGAAATTCAAACCTCCGAGCTGGAATGTACTTATTGTGTAGTGGAGGTAATAAAACATCCCCAGACAAACGTATCTCTATAATATGAGCATGGCATGCCAGAGACGCTGTAGATGTCACTGAGGCAGCGAACCTTGAGGTGGTTTTATTCACAAAACCACATAATAATCCCTGTGGTCAGTACATAAAGTTCATCTCTTCTTGTGAATGTCTGATTTCAAGGCTTCAAAAGGCGTTTACATGCAAAATATAACCCTGTTCCTTTTAAAGATTAATACAAAGGAAGGATTTGAGTACAGGCTGTAATACAAGTTTAAATCCTCCACCACTTGGGAATGTGTGAAATGGATACAGACACTACGGGAGGGAAGTAGAGGGGAGAGGGAATGTGAAACGAGTCAGAAGAAGAAGAATTGACCTCTTCCCTGAGTCCTTCTTAGCGAGGGCCAATAACCTCACAGCTCCTCCATCCCACGCTGCTGAAGCCTTGGCAAGCCCAAAAAGGGATGCTGGCACCTCAGCCACGACACGGAGAAACAGCAACCGGCGCTCCACTCCCCGTTTGGGCGAATGAATATGCATGCCAAAAACTAATCTTTACTGTAATACGGCAGGCCTCTCCACCTTCTCCACACAGCAGGGGGCGCCCCGAGGTACAGCAGTCAAATTAACACACTGGGATAAGAGGCTCAATGAAAACACAGGGAAAAGCCTTGAGGTGGGGATTCACCCTGCTCTAATCAATGCTCTGATTCCTAAGTGGAGCCACCGAGGCGGAGCTTTCGTTGTCTCGATCAAACCTGTGAAGCTAATAGCTTTGTACGGCGGGTTTCGCTCCAGATTTAACGCAAAAGGCACGGCACGACACGCAACAGGTTCCCACTCGTTCACGTTTTGCTTAGAGCTCGATAATTGATAAATGCACTGGGGATCACGCAAAGTGCTAACTAAATAGGATGAGAAGGATTTACCTCGGAGCTGTGTCAGCCCCCACCGTCTTCCATTTCCTCCCGTTTAATCATATCCCATCATCTGCCAGAGGTAAATAAGTCTCCTCCAGGCAGCTATTTACATTGCACCGATCCACGCGTCTCTAATCCGTCCTCCCGATTCTACGAGGGTGAAACTTATCTCCGGCTGAATCATTTACATACAGAGGATGATGCCGAGGCAGAAGGGGTATCCTGAGTTTCTGCAGCAAATGGCCTCTGAGCTTCAGGGTTGCCCAAAACACTTAAGACCTTTATTACAGGCACTTAACCATAGGGCCCATCAGTGTTGGCGATGGGCTCTAAGTCACAGATAATGGGCCAACGCACTCACACACACACACACACCGGGGTTATGGTATCATTATGGTATCATCATCTGTTCTCAGTCAGCAGTGTAAACTACCCCAGTGTTTGACGCAGCCAGGAGATTACAGCACGGATCAAAGGGTTTCCACATGCAGGAGTGTGTGTGTGTGTGTGTGTGCAAGACTCCTTAACAGGAAGCTCCTATAGCAGCATGCACGGTAACTATGCAAAGTATTAGCATAGCACAAAACCCCAAAGAGGCTATGTGTTGCATGCATGGATGTGTGTCTGTTTGCGTTCATGTCTGCAGGCTGATTTCGCTCCTTATTGCTTTTTCCAGCGGTTGCACAGGACAATTAGCATTCCTGCCCGTTCCCCTGGTCTTCTATGAGATGTCTCCTCATTTGAAGATGATACATTCCCTCAAGCTTGTGTGAGAGTCAAAGAGAGAGAGAAAGAGCGAGAGAGAGAGAGAGAGAATCGAAACACAGTTTATGTTGGAAGGTCGAGGTAGGCGAGCTGAATATGCAGTATTCCTCTATTCCAGTGGCGGCTTTGAAGTGCAGCGTTAACCTCTACCCCTGACCCTGCCAGAAAAAAATATGTGACTTTTGCTTCTCAATCTACAACACATAGCGCAGGTTCGAGCCAGGAGCGTTTGTGTTTTTGTGGCTGCGTAATACAACAACACGCACACAATACAGGTAAGAAAAGAAAGAAAAAATGCAAATGTGCTCCAAATGCAAATTACACACACTTTATAGCACAAACCCGAGACACACAGCCACGCATCTACACTTCCTCCCATGAGTCATCCACTATCTCATTCATCAATATTAGCACTCGGCACACACACTTTCTGCAACCTAAAAGGGGTATCAGAGCAACACACACACACACACACACACACACACACACACACACTCGTGCATTTGCTATCCTCACAATTACTCTGCTGCTTCCTCTACGTGAGCCAAGGAAATGTTCAGGAGGAGGATGTTCGAGGAGCAGGACGCACAGCGACTCGGCTGCTTCTTGCCAAGCCGTTGACTGGCACCCGTGGCTCCAGCTTTTTCTTTTTTTTCCCTTCCTCCTGATGGAACTGAGCTGAGATGTGCGAGAATTTGATTATTCCCTCCTAGTCTCCCTCTCATTCACTCATTTAATTTTCCCTTTTCATCAGCGACTCGCTATTTGTTTCTCTGCTGCTATTATCCCCTCTCTCCGTTATATCGGCCCGTCTTAATTCTTCTCTTTTTTTATTACCACCACCAACCCCCTCCGCCTCCCCTCCCATCTCTATATCTTCTTTTCTCTTAGTGCTTCACTTTCCGTCTCTCTATATTCTACAAGCTTATCCTCCAGTTTCTGATAAAAAAGTAATAAGGCTTCTAATGGCTTCAATTTCCTTCCCCTCCTCTCTCCCCTCTCCTGGCAATCCGCTGCGTATTGCATTCCCGAAGATAGCCTTTGTTGTTTCAGAAACAAAGGGCAAATGCATGTGTGTGTGTGAGTGTGTGTGTGTGTGTGTGTGTGTGTGTTGCACTTGTGGGACTATATTCCAGCTATAAATGCAGAGAGGTGTGTGCATCAGGCTGGGAGTTTGCAGCTTTCGTGTATGTTTTTTTTTTGTATATTTATGTGTTCTCCCCTGTGATTCCATCCCACCACTTAGGCCAGGGGTTTAATTGAATAGCGGTTGGCTGCTCTTGGCTTCGGCTGGTATATACTACCCATAACCCCCTCGGGCCACGCTGGGGGCTTGCCCGAGGTTATAAAATTTTCACTAAAGCAATCCCATGCACGCGCCGGCCATAGGAGGAAAGTGTGAAGTCTTAGTAAGACAACAAGAGGGATGGAGAAATCAGTGAAGGTCAGCGTCCTTCCCCTCGTCTCCTCCACTCTCCTTCCACGGATCCACTTTTAATCTCTCCTCTTATCTCACTCGGTTGTGCAAAGAGACTCAATAAAGGACTGCATTGGTTCTGTTGTACTCTTTGACTCAGACAATGACTCGTTCCAGCACACAGGACGAATGGACCTCACAAATACTGCATCTGAAGTGGGATCCATCCACATATAAGGTCAGGAAACCAGCTGAACATCCGCCAGCATCACACCTTCCAGTGTTTTCTTCCTGATTTCACACACAAATATTAAATCTGTCCTGTTACGTCTCATCTCCTCTGATTTGGACACATCACTGCGAGATGTTTTTTTGCCGTTTTGTTTTTTCTCGTTGAGTGTTTGTGTCGTTCGGGGCTTATTTTGGTGATTAATCACTCAGATTTTCAGAAGTCATTGCTGGCACATTCTGCGTGAATAAATACAATTCCTTTTCTTGGATTGATGAACGACCAGCGAGGATCCATGAATGTGAGCGAAAGAGAAATGAGAAATTGGAGAGGACGGATTCGAGACACCAGCGGCGTTGTTGATAGAGCTGCTTTGAGGCTCCGCATTAAAATATTGTGCGGAGCAACAAAAGGGTCTGTGGTGGAAAAAACAACAACAAAAAAACAGCGTATTTGCTCTCCGTGAATAAAGCAAAGACGCTTCTCTGGAATGATGGAAATTTGATGTAAAGTGACATGAAATATCACCAAGATTTCATTAAACTCACCAGTTTGTAACATGATGTCATATTTAATCAAGCAGATTCAACTGTTAAAGCATTTAATTGAATGGAAATAAGTTAAATAATGTTTTTTATAGAGCATGTAGTGAAGAGAGTTAGGAGACTGGATGAATATATCAGTTTTCGGCTATTGGCTGATGGGCAGTTCATTTATTTGGGGCTATTTTTCTCAATTTATTTTGCTAATTTAATGGTTGGCCTCCTTGAGAATTCAACTCGGTAAATAATTAACCTGTGAAGTGCAACACAATGCCGGCGCCAACAGGAACTGGCAGTTTAGTTGCATGAGAAGCAAGTTAGCAGCACTGAAAAGCATACCAACCATTAATTGGCAATAAAGGGTGTAAATAATCATGAATTCCAGTCTGACAGTTAGCCAGATTTTGTTTGCTGTAGTCACTGGCCCAGAAAACTGAATAAATTCCTGGTTTACCAGCGCTGCAGTGGTGTCTGTGTGCCTCTCCTTTTAAAGGCCAGTGGGCAGCTGGGATCAAGGCTGCAGTAAATACACTCAGCCTTAAACCTGAGAGCTCGCTGCCTCCGTTAGGACCTGAGAATCTGAAAAGGTAACACGGTACTTTACATGCTTTGGGTAATTTTGGACAGAATGCAATAACAGTACTGCTACTCTCTAAAACTATTTCCAATACCTTGTGCCACTCAGCAGCTTGAAGGGCGGCATGTCAAAGTTTAAATCAGGAGAACTTTGACCGCTTTGCACTGTGATGAAAACTTCTGCCAATAGAAACGAGGCATCCAGCCAGACATGGAAGACAAAAGTCAATGTATGTCTGAAGTCCTTGAATCAGGTGATGAAAGTTCGCATTTGTAATCAGACTTTGGGAGGAAACAGGTTTCTTAGATCCAAGTATCAGGCGTGTTTTAACCCTGTTGTATGCGGAAAATGTGTGTAAAAAGAGCTTCAATTATTTGTCCCCCCATTAAATCTACACTGTAATGAGGTTTCTTAATTGAAGTAATGACGTATAGAGGTGTCATTTACATACAAAGTAGTTATTGACCTGGTAATGTTGTCCATCTATTTTGCTCTCCCAAGCGGTGCAGTAAACCCAACGACCACCGCAGCACACATCGTACTGCGTCTGAAAGCGCCTCTAGAAGACTCACTGGAAGACTTCGGTCTGCCAGAATGACAGAGTCATGTTAAAAACAGATTGACTAAGTCCTCAGAGCTAACTTGAAGGCATCGGTTTTGGACAAATTTGTGCAGAGGTGGTAATGACGCTAACCTTTGTGAACTCCGGATTGATTCTATTCTGCAGGGAAAAGACAACAACAACTGTTTTCTCCTGCATGTTTCGATGCCAGTCTGCACGGAGAGGAGGAGCTGTTCATGGGCAAATCTGTGGTCAAAGTGTTTCTAAGCCAAAGACGGACTCTTTTTCAGATACTATTGGACATCTTTGTCAGTATATCAGCAATTGCTGGGTGGAGAACCTTAACAAATCACCCTGTAACACTAACACTGATACACCAAATACTTCAGTCTGGACTCCAACTGAGTACTTCCAGTTACACCCCCTGTCAAAAGTTTTAGGACGCCTTCACATTCATTTGAATGACAAAGCGTCCTAAAACTTTTGACAGGGGTGTACATACCTGATGCTCCTATTAATCTTTATTTTCTGGTGGAGTGGAGCCCTGTAATGGTGAGCAGCGGCATGGCATTGATATATATATATATATATATATATATATATATATATATATATTTTCTACAGCAGAGGTAATATTTGAAAAAAAAAAAAATCAGTTTTCACCACCCTATCACATTTTCATTTTTTTCAATCAACCATTTCCACTTCAGCCAGGCATAAAAACATTCTGCAGTGTCTCTAATGTGCTGCATTTCAGCCCGGCTCTTTTTAGAAACAGTCAAAAATGTGCATTAAAAAGAAAGAAGTGCGTGATGGAAATGCATCCAGTACTATTTTTCTGTGCTTTCTGAGCGTGTTTATACGCAGGCCATTGTCTACAGGAATACACAACGCTCACACTCATTTCTGTGGGGATGTGACTCACAGTTCACAGAGTTTTGTCGGCGTATGCACAATTTGGAAGCGAGATGTTCTTCACAAGGGTCACGTTTCTCTTTAAAAGCCCATCTGTCTGTCTTTTTTTTGACAAATAATGCCGTCTCAATGAGTCTAAGATGGATGTCACCCCTCCAAAACATTGACACGACCCCTGCTTGTGTTTTTTTCCTCCATTTTTTCTTTTTTTTTTTTTTTAAATTTCCATCTGGGCACACTCCCAGGTGAGATAGCCCTTGAAAATGCTCTTTCTTGATGCTCCCTCTCTCTCTATTCTGTCAACTATATTCTCAAAATGAGCTGAAAATGAGTGGGAAGAGAGTAAAAGGGGACTTGGAGTTAGAAAGGCAGGGAGACGGACAGAGTGCAGATATTAATAGTGACAAGGCAGAGCTATTGAGAGCCTGACGATGATCCCTCTGCTCCTCTCTGAAGGTGTGGGAACGAGGTAATGGCTTGATGGTGACATGTAGAGATGGAGGTAGAGCGGCAGATGAAGGGCTAATGCCTATAGATTGTGGCCCCTGGGGAGCGAGATGCCATTTTCCAAGGGCCTCTGAAAGCCTCGGGTTTCCAGCTCAGATCTAACTACCCGGCCCCTGGACTAAGCTACTAGGGGTTTATCTGGATAAGTGGACCTGACAACCCCCAATGAGGTCTCCCTGCAGACTCACTCCTCCATTGGCACACCATTTAGTTCAGCCAAGGGTATGTCTGTGGGGATTTGTCTATTTCCATTTGCTTTCTACTGGTGTTCTCGTGTCTATGAATGTCACCATTAGAGGAGCAAGAACTGGCTTTTTGTGAACGACTGACTTTTTTTTTGTGTGTGTCTTAGTGAAGTGAGTCCCAGATGATTAATGCTATCGTGTTCCCCAACATAAAATGACCGTCCTGAAGCATACAGCCCTGTGACAAGTTAAAGCTGCAGTAGGCAAAGATTTGGAAAAGGGATAGGTAAGCTAAAAGGTGTCATTCATTGGCAGCTTCTCATGGGATTCAAGTTTCGTCACCTTGGTGACCAAGATAACGGAAGACAAGTAGACAGAAGCCTGGAGGATGTTGAGAAACAATTAGTTTTAATCCAAATTGTGACATTTTCTGAAATCTAACCAACCAGCGAATAAAAATGAAGCATAAGTCAAAGGCTACGTTCAGACTGCAGGCTAAAGTGACCCAAATCCGATTTTTTTGCCCCTATGCGACCTGTATCTGATCTTTTCATGACAGTCTGAACGACACAGATCCGTTTTTTCAAATGCGACCCAGACCACTTGGACATGTGGTCCTAATTCCGATACGTATCGGATCTTTTGTCATGCGACTTCAGTCTGAACGGCCAGGTCACATTTATCCGACCTGTACGTCATTGGTACACGACAAACGTAACTATTCTGCGTTCAAGCAAAACACGTGTTCGGGCTTCCGACAAAGTGCGTCTTGCTGTGAGAGTTAAAAAGAGGCGCTCACATATGTAGGTGAAGGTCGCCCTTGTCATTCTAAAATTCTGAATGAAGTCGGCATCTGTGAAGCCTCTCACATCACTATCCACCACTCCTGGCTGCGACATTAAAATGGCCAGACATGCTCTGCTGTTAGCGTCCATGTTTACTTCCGTAAACACTGAACGTGTCGTCGTTGTGTCCTCTTCTGCGCATGCGGGAACCTTTTGGGTCGTGTGAGGTTCACACAGGAGATCACATACAAGTCGCATTTAACTGGAAATGTGAACGAACTCGCAAAAAAATCGGATTTCACAAAAAAATCGGAATTGAGCATTAAGCCCTGCAGTCTGAACGTAGCCTAAAGGTCTCACATGGTTCCAGATTTCTACATCTGCCTCCTGACTCGGACTTTGTGGCTCTTTCAAATTTGAAGCATCTCCTATGATGTCAGTCTTACTTATTGGGAGAAAATTATTTTTCCAAATGTAAATTAGAATGCAGTTAAGATGCATAGGAAAGTAAAACCAGGACAGATATTCAAGTTCAAATCCTACACGCCTCCTTTGATTCCTTTGTCAACACCCTGACACACTCCTCATGCACATCAAAGCTGCCCACTTCCCAGCATCATGACTGGAGGCGATCACTGCCCGTGGACTGGTGCACAGTGCTGTTTACTGTACACGAGACGATGCAAACCTATTTCTAGAAGGGTTTAGCTCAATAAAGCCAGCAAAAACACCACACTGTATGAAGACGGTGTGCTGCAGAAACAGAAGTCCACTCCACACTTATCCCTCCAGCAGAGTCCCAGACACTTGGAGAATCCATGTCAAGAAGCACTGGAGCTCCTCTGGCAGAACACGGCGACCCAACACCTCACAGAGACACTTTATGTTGGTTTAATCCTTAATTTGTTACCCGTCTGTGTTTAACATATGGTGAGCTGACAGGCATTAAGCGTGCACTGAAAATGTCATCATATCCTGGCTTCATCGGCTGCCTTCTAGAAGAAATATTACAAATTGCATAGCATGTAAAACTTTAAAGTCAGGAGTGTAATGAAGTTCACATGAGGCCTTAATAATAAAATAACAGAACTGCTAGATAAAGTCCAATTAGTGGCTGATACGGAGCTTATGATTTTGTCTTCTTTTGAAAATGAACATTCCCCATTTTGAAGGTTCAAATTACATTTTCCAGATCCACCGGCATGTTTATCCCCTAACTTCTGCTTCCTACAGGTGTTTCTTATCACCGACATGTGACTGACGGGAAGCAACAGTTTAATAACTTCAGACCTGATAGGAAAACTAGTGGCTGTCTGATGGGTTTTCCAGGGTGGCTGATGGGCAAAATCTAATGTCAAGTCAATGACATATTGTTGGGTTTTGTTGTTTGTTGATGGTGATGTTTTTATAAAATGCAACAATTTAATAATTATTACAGATGTGGCGCAAAACTGCTGAACTTGAATGAGCATCTGCTGTTTGTTCGTTTGCTTAAACAGATCTGTAATCTGCAAAAAATAATGCATCAAAAAATAGATGTTCAAAGATCATCAGAAAACTAAACTAAGAAAAAAAATATGAATGAAAAATGGAGTTCTAGTAAAACTCCTAGAATTTGGTCGAGGCTAAATTTGGAATTACGCGAGGTCACCACACTCATCGGACTAATGGTTTTAAAAACCCGACCGCACACACAGTTTAAACTCACCCCCATAAGTAGATTTGCTGAACTCCAACCCACAACTTCGCCCTCTTGACCAACACTGAGCTGCACACACTCCCACAATCCTTAAAGCATTGTTCAAAATAAGTGAAAATGAGTGGAGCTGCTGGAAAATGTGGCCAAGTTAAAAATCTTTCAGATGTACAACTCAGTTTTTTTTTAAATAAAATGTGTGTTTCATTTGGATTCCTGCAGCTACAAACCAAGACTCCACCCCAGATGGAACTCTGCAAACCGTAGAACCATAATCACCCCCAAAAGTTGCACTTAAATGGGAATAAAAGAGGAGGCAAAACTTTATTTTGACATCTCGTCAGCTTCCAAGCCTCGCTGTGTCGGCGTATGTGCTGCCAGGCTGCGCAAAACAGACGGCAGAATTCTGATAAATTATGGAAAGTCATGAAAAAATGTATTAAGGAGGTTTAGGGTTACTGAAGACTCCTCCTAGAGCTGCACAGGGTCAGCCGAAAGATCAAATTTGGATTTCATCACCAATGCAGTGCGTGTAAACATTCCACTTCCTTGATGATGTTTCTCAGCTTCTCGCTTCTCTCCAGGAAGCCGATGAAGGGGGAAAAAAAATCAAACTGCAGATCCCCCTCATCATGTATCTCTGTCTGTAACGATGCTGTCATGTCTGAGCAGAGTGAGAAGAATGGAGACCCATGTCTGAAAGCCAAAAAACGATTACGGACAGATGAAAACAGCACTATGCTAAAAAGAGCGCATGTTGCCTGAATGCAGCTGCAGAAGCGTGTTTTGATATCTGTCACAGCATCACGCTTTAAGGTCTAAATGAAGAAAAGCACACATATAAAATGCAGACTTCCCAGTGTGAAGCAGCAAAACCATTTAAACTCACATATGTTATTATAGGGTCAAACTTTAGCTAAATATCAGTCAGGGTACCCTCTATAATTAATAATGCTGTAAGGTCTTAACCTTAATGTGTGTATGAGGATGGTTAAATTACATAATTTATGATACTGTACAGTCTGAGCTACATTATGACACCATGTAGGTCATTCTCCATAATTAATAACACTGCAGGGTCAAAGCCTTTATATTATAATCAGGTAAAGTAGGATTTTACAGATTTTTAATACGGTTCTCCTCTTTAATATATGGATCAGTCACGTAAAAGCACAACATCAATGATTCTATGGGGTCTTAACACCAATATTTAAACTTGTTAGGTGAATTTGTGGCATCAATCATGATCTATGTTACTGGAGCAACAGCTGTAGTCTTCTAGCTGGACACCGGCAAAAGCCTCCAAAAACATGCTGGAGGTGCAACTTAATGCAAAACTTAATTCAACATTTGAAAACAGACTATTGTGAAACGTATTTTGTCTATTTTAAGAGTGAAAAAAGAAGAGAGCACGATTCTAAAGTTTGGACAACTCAAGAGGTTTGAGCTCTTTGATAACTTTTATGAAGGTGTCAGACCTTAAACTTGTGAGGACTGTTTTCTTGTTCACAATCATCTTCATTAGAGGTCAAATGAAAATGTCAAGGCTTTCTAAAGATTCTGCCTCCTCAAACCTTGATCCAACAATCAGCCGCTAAGGGCTTCTCTAAACAGCCGCCCACGAAGCAGGAGAACGCTACAGGAAGACGGCAACGCGTTTCCAGGAAGCTACAGGAAGACGGCAACGCGTTTCCAGGAAGCTACAGGAAGACGGCAACGCGTTTCCAGGAAGCTACAGGAAGACGGCAACGCGTTTCCAGGAAGCTACAGGAAGACGGCAACGCGTTTCCAGGAAGCTACAGGAAGACGGCAACGCGTTTCCAGGAAGCTACAGGAAGACGGCAACGTGTTTCCAGGAAGCTACAGGAAGACGGCAACGCGTTTCCAGGAAGCTACAGGAAGACGGCAACGCGTTTCCAGGAAGCTACAGGAAGACGGCAACGCGTTTCCAGGAAGCTACAGGAAGACGGCAACGCGTTTCCAGGAAGCTACAGGAAGACGGCAACGCGTTTCCAGGAAGCTACAGGAAGACGGCAAAGTGTTTCCAGGAAGCTACAGGAAGACGGCAACGCGTTTCCAGGAAGCTACAGGAAGACGGCAACGCGTTTCCAGGAAGCTACAGGAAGACGGCAACGCGTTTCCAGGAAGCTACAGGAAGACGGCAACGCGTTTCCAGGAAGCTACAGGAAGACGGCAACGCGTTTCCAGGAAGCTACAAGAAGACGGCAACGCGTTTCCAGGAAGCTACAGGAAGACGGCAACGCGTTTCCAGGAAGCTACAGGAAGACGGCAACGCGTTTCCAGGAAGCTACAGGAAGACGGCAACGCGTTTCCAGGAAGCTACAGGAAGACGGCAACGCGTTTCCAGGAAGCTACAGGAAGACGGCAACGCGTTTCCAGGAAGCTACAAGAAGACGGCAACGCGTTTCCAGGAAGCTGCAAGAAGACGGCAACGCGTTTCCAGGAAGCTGCAAGAAGACGGCAACGCGTTTCCAGGAAGCTACAGGAAGACGGCAACGCGTTTCCAGGAAGCTGCAGGAAGACGGCAACGCGTTTCCAACAAGCTGCAGGAAGACGGCAACGCGTTTCCAGGAAGCTACAGGAAGACGGCAACGTGCTTTGTAATGCAATTATGAGATGACACTTAGCAGGACAAATGGAGGTGAAGAAACTGCAAACTGTAAATAATTAAATAAATAAAATCAAAAATTCAGTTAAAAAAATAAATAAACGTGCAATTTTGGCAGTAAAAATAATAAAAACAAAAAATGGTGAAATACTCTAAAATATACAAATGGTGAAAATATTGTAAAATATCTGTAAAATAAAGATATTTTTGGTTGATTTAAATACAGTGCATCCGTGTAATTTTAAGGCCACACACTGTAAATGAAACATAAATTACCATTTCCAAAAAACAGAGATTTTTGATGTTGACATTATATAGTTTTGGTCAGTTTTGTTTAACCTATTTTTAAAGTCAGTTATTACTTTTTTCCTGTGATTTTGTTACATATCTGTCATTTAACAAAACATAAAATTTTATTTTAAAAAATAAAATTATTTGCCATTTTGTAATCCTAAATATACGTGAAAAACCTAAAAAAATATATATTTTTGCTGATTAAAATACAATAAAAATTGTGTAATTTAACAAAGAAGCTCTGAAGGAATCCTTTTATTCCGTACAGATTTTTGATTTGGATGTTATTTACATTATTTATTTTTATTTATTTTTTACACTTTTTTCCTAGTTATGATCTGGAATTGAACACAGCAGGGAGCTGATCCTTCTTTGGGTTTTGTTGGGAAACAGCAGCAAAAAAAACATCACAGTGTTTCTTACACTAAACTGAAGGAAAACAGAGGATGACTCCTACACCAGGATAATGTTCCTAAACACAAGTCAGAATCCACAACCATCAACCCCAAGAGGAACAAGCTGAAGGTTTTACCACAGCCCTCTGACCCGAACATCACAGAGAGTCTGGATAAACCTCCAAACAGACCACCTTTTGTGAGGAAGAATGAGCAAAAAGCCCCCAAATAGGAAGTGAAATACTTGCCAAAGGGGATGTTTCTACAAGCACCAACCACGCAGGCAGGGTGCACGCACTTTTCCTTTTTAATGATTTTGAAACTGTAAAAAAAACCCGAAAAACATGGAAATAAAAAAGTAATCCTGCTTAAAATATTAAAGAAATGCGTCATGTTGGAGTTTTTTTGGAAATCAGGTCATGGTTTTTACTCTCTTAGCTATTCACAGCAGCAGAAATTTGTTTTTGCATGCCAGAAGTTTAATCGCTGGATGGGAAATCTGTCCTACTTCAGTGAAAGTTCATTCTCAATTAGGGCTGATGACTGAGCTGTGAAGCTGAAAATCACAATCAAATGGATGCCATTAAAGTCGACTCTTGATGCTTTTTATTCTGCTTTTCCTGTGCTTCCTTAAATCAAACTTTGCTGAGGAGTTGTCGCACTGGATGGCCTCTAAGCTGACAATTAAACACCTCCATGCCTCCTTACAGAAAGTACTGAAGGCCAGAATACAATAACTAATGAAAAATGAAGAAAAAAGATGAGGCCAAAGGATTTCTTTTACATCTGTCGGTCTACTTCCCTCTCTGCTTTTCCCTCCTCTGAAGGTGCCAGACTCCTCGCTCATCTGGCGGAGCTACAGAAAGAAGAGAGGGAGGGAGGCAATGAAAAGAAAAGGAGAGGTTCAGTGAGGTCCAAATGACTAGTTGGCCTCAGGCGATGGACCGGCGTCGGCTCTCCGGGAGGAGGCCGTTTCCATGCAGCGAACGGCTCCGGTAAGGGCCAAACAACTTCACTCGGAGAAGGTCACGGAACCTTTGCTGATATCATATTTTGTCTCCCACCTGTGCCCAACAAACGGGGCAACAGCTCCAAGACCCAGGATTTTTCTGTATCATGCTTTATTTATCACCCCGCCGTCAGAAATGTACGCTCCTATCAAGAGAAAGAAGAGGCCCAAATGCCTCCACGCTGAATATAAACTCCATCTTCTGTATTTATTATCACAAAGACAAAAATGTCAAAATATACGTGCCTGTATGAGTGCATGTGCGAGGCAACTTTTATTGATTTATTCTGACGGAGGAGTGCGTTTAATATTTAAAAAAAAAAGTATAAAATCAAATAAAAAAAATCGGCATTGCAGCTCAAGTGTGCCTAAAAAAAAGCAGTGGAGGAGGATGAAGGTTCGATCCTGAATAAATGAAGTTTCCAGTCAAAGGTGTAGCAGCAACCATGAGAAGCACATTCGTCTCGCTGCTAATTTCACAACCAGAAGTCTGATTTGGAGAAGCGTCTGCGTGCCTCCCAGCCTCCTCTGTTCCGACATAAAAACGCTTCCAAATAAATGCTTTTCTTCCCCTCATCATGGTGCTGGAAACACTGCCGACTTGTGCAGCCGTTTGCAGAATGCAGCGCTGCTTTGAACTGCAGGTGGGACCTAAAATAGGTCACAGCCGGGCCTGTTTATGCGGGTCCCAGGAAGTGGAGAGTCAGCGTTTTCCAGTCAATGCGTTGATAGAATGTGAACAAAAAAATAAATAAAATCACGCCGGTGGTTTTGGTAACCATCAATGAACAGCTCATGCATAAAGCCAGCGAGTCTCTGGAGTGAGTCTCGGGCTGCGAATTCCCAATGAAATCGAACATGGTAATGTGTCACGGTGGTCCAGTGTGGCGTCGAGATGAATAATCACACTATTTTTCACGTAAAATAAAACAAGAGGCACTCCTAAAGTCACTCAGGATGTCACAGGAACCGATGATTCACCACCAAGTTAGTTCTGAAGACACACTTAGATGTCTTTAGCCCTGAATGAACGATACCAAACCACTAAAAGGCCACATTCTCAGACTGCAGACATTCATTTCTAGTAACTATTCTACTTATTACAACAAAGGAATGCATAAGTGGACAGATTTTTTCAAAATGAACATTCTCGTCAGTTTAAGGTCACTCAAACAGAGATTTTCTCAAATACCATCTAAAGTAAAGATTTTCATAAGTGTCCAAGTGGACATTTAAGAGTTTGGAGAAGCAGCACCACTTCAACAGCCTCCAGCCTCCAAGGCCGCTGCTTTTCTCTTTATCTATAGTTTACTTTGTCCGCAACATCCGTATTTTAACTGTCTGAACACCAAAATCTGCCATCTGGTTTGGAAGGTCTGTTTTCAAGCCAATATGACAGTTTATCATAGAAATAAAATGGAAAAAAAAAAAACTTTACGCCGGTCCTTGAACTAACCATCCACGTCAAAATTACTTTATTCTTTATGCCTAGTTTAAACACGTGCCAAAAATAATCTCTTTGCTCTAACCAGATTTGGTAAAAAACAAAAAATTCTTGACTCTTCACCAGAACGGGGACGTCATCGGTGAGTCACCTGCAACCAAGAATCACCTGACAAAAATTCAGAGACTTTTTAGCTAAATTGTTCTGAACTGCTGCGTTTACACAGAGCAAACAGGAGACAAACATTTTAGCAGACATATATCTAGTGTAGAGCATACAGTATTGATAACACTTGTGGGTAAAATGATACACATTTAGAGTCTATATTTTCCTGGTTTTTTTTATAATATATATAATTAATGGGATTGATACTACACAGAGGAGATTTTTTAGCTCTCCGTACGTCTAGCCAGGGTTGTGTTGCTTCTACAGAGGAGCATGACTTTATATTGGTGTGAAAAACGACCCCAAACACGTGACAGAAACATAAAAAAAATCTGCTTGGGTTCAGTCTTATTTAATATATTGTTTGTGTAACATCGCCTGTCATCCTTGTTTTAGCATTTGTGGTCGTTTTTTGTGTTTTCCTGTCTGTGGGGATGGACATGTGGACAGAATCCATCCAGACAAATATCTGTAGAAGTGCGTACGAGACATCAGGCTCAGCGAAGACGTGAGTTTCACAAGAGAATGGACAAAAGGATGGACAAACGTGGGAACTACTAATTAAAAGCGACGCCTTCCCAGCTCATGAAACAAACAAAACCAAACAGAAAACTGAATGTTAATGTCGTGGCAGCGCAACCGAAGAACTAAATAACAGAAGTAAAATAAGACCCTGGGAGTACGAGACGAGAATTTGAGCGTGATGGAGCCAGAATCCGTCAATATGCACGGCTTGGAGGGACAGAGTGTGAGGTCACGCTTCGTGCTGCACTCCTTCCTCTTTACACTTGTCATAATAAAGAAAGCACGCCGGCATGCTTCACTGATGCTGTTCCTGTCTGTTTCTGTGCCTGTGTGCTGCTGAAAAGCCTGTCAGAGGGGCTGACATCGCACTTCCTCCATCTGTCTCTTCCACTGTTCTTCTGAGGCAAAAAAAGAAAGAACCCGAGCCGGGTTACAACACAGGACGCCTCCTCGAGTCCTTCCAGCGTCTCTCCTCCCTCCTTCCTACCTGATTGATCGATGTGCCGCCGCAGGGAAAAAAAGCCGCGGAAGTTTGGATCAATCCAAGCACCGCTGGGACCGAGCATTACGAGGAGAGCCAGAGGCAAAACAGGACATGAATGTAAGGAAAATGGAAAGCACGCGGCTGTTTCACTGAATATAGTCTGAGTGAGTTAATAGTTCAAAAATAAGTCTTGTTCAGGTGCCAGCTGTGATCCTGCTGTCACTGCTTCAGTCCACCTCCATCTCAGCAGCCTCCTGATCCATTCAGAGCCTGATTCCACTCAGAAATAAGAGCCGGTATTTGACTTCTTCGCTGCTATGATTTCTACAGAGAAGCCGGTTGAGAAATCTGATCCCACCGGCAGATTTTTGATGTCGTTTAAAAATGTATAAATGCTTCGGCTCGATGAAAGACCGAACCTGGAGTGGAGATGAACGGAGGATCGATTGCATCGGGCCTGGGCCTGATATGACACCATCTCACGCTGACTAATGACAGTGTCGCTGGTGACACCTGTTGATTCGACTTCACAGAACGCCGTGTTCAGCGCGTGTCCCTCATGGTGAGTTGACTTGAAAGACCTCGTTTCTTATGCGATGAATACGGCAGGAAACCTGCAGAGACGATCTACTCCTTCTGACTTTACCTTTGTCATCACTGCTGTATGTGTTCCTTCTGCCCTTTTACATGACAACCCAGCAGCTATCTGACTGTTCATCTGAGCAACAAAACAACTGCTCAGTAAAGTGTTATCAAAACGCCAAACACGAGCCGCCGATCGGGGTTTTACAGGGTCGATATTGATGCTAATTACTGGTAATCAAGGAAGGCTGATAACCGATATTTAGAGAAGATATATTTAAAATGTAATGTTTTAACAGCATGTGATAACAGAGAACCTGCCATTCAGAACTAGAGTTCTTCATTAATACGGGTAATTATAAGTGAATAAGTAAAACAGAAACAGGAGTGATTAAATTAGGACGCTCTCCTCTGTTTCAACTGAGATTCATCAGTTGGTCTCCTTCAATTACAGATGCTGTTCTTCTCTAGTTTCTTAATCTTTCACTTTTATAGCCCATTAAGATCCGCATCTTAAAGCATTATTAATTATTGCTTTCCAGACTCGGTTTCAGATTAATCTGTGGCTGTTAGCATAGCATTAGCCACTGTGAGAGAAGATCACTTCCCGATTTATCACAAAGGTTTGTGTTTTTTCTTCAGTTTTTGCTGCTTGAAAAACATTTCAGAGACCACACAGAGAGGAGGGTGTATCAGACCTGAGGGTGTGCATTTAATTGACCAAGAATCGATCCTTCGAATCTGAAAAATTCCAAATATCAACCATGATAATCCGTCAGAAAGATCATCTCTACTGTACACAACTTCCAAAGTGTAACACCTTCTTGGATTTTGGAGTTTTGACAGATTTATGTGCACAATTCACCTCATAAGACAAGTTTATTCGCAGAGTGGAATGCAAATTCGAGGGTTTCTGCAAAGTCCCACGGGTTAAAAGCAAGGGATGTATTTCCTCTAATGCAGGCAATCAGCATGATCACTGCTTTTAAAAGGCATTTAATGGGGGCTATTTTTGAATTTGTGCAGGATTTTCATCGGCTGAGTTTGAGCATATTTTTTTTAAGTGTAGAAAGAACCCATGTTGTTTTTCCTGTAGGGTAGAGCAGATATATTTTCAATAGAAAAAAATGTTGCGGTGAAGGAGTGGGAGGGCAGGAGCTGGCAGCGACATAAAGCCCGCTATAGAGCCGTTTCCAAATAAATCATTTTAGCTTTAACTCAGACATGAAGAAACAAATCAACACATGGTGCTACTTGCTCTCTCCAAATCATTAATTAAAAATCAATGGTAAAAATATTAAAACCGTTCTTGTGTTTCCAACACATTAGAAGACAGGCTAATATTCAGGTCTGCAGGTCAGGGCCGCTGGTTCAGTGGGTGTTTGATTCTCAGCGCTGCAGGCGACACCATCGATCGGCTTGGCTGGGTCAGCTGCACAGAAAAATTGCACAATTTTGTTCAACTCCTCTCCAAAGTTTAGCAGCAGAGCCTTGAACGAGTAACTTCTCTCACAACAAAGTGAAGAGAAAATAGAAAATGAGGGAAGTGGAGATTGAGAGTCTTGTTTTCCAACTGAAACGTTCTCATATACACATCCGCAGGGAAAACAATATTAAAAAAAAGTTGTTTTTTTTGGTCCACTGCTACTGATCTTCAGTCCAGCTCCTCCTCAATTTCCTCTCCGCCTTTGGTATTACCCCTTCTACCAGCATTATGACTAAAAGCGTGCACATTCAAGGATAACAGAATCAAACACAGAATCCACATCAGAAACATGATAAAAACAATAACACAGTGGGAGAAAGAAGAGAGTGAATCATGCGTGCTTCTAAAGGCAAGCCTCTGGAGACATGGAGCCTGCAGCTGCAAAGCCAGACAGAACGGATCTGTACGAGAATTAAAACAAAAATTAATCAGAAAGGACATGCAAGTATCCTCTTGTAGCCCACCACTCTCTCTCTCTTTTTCCCTCTCTTCTCAGAACAGAGCCAAAATGTTGCTTTGAGAGCTCCAGTTTGAGTGCAGAGCGGGAACCAGAAAGACATCGCCACGACCACAGAGAAACCAGACGGGGGCTAAAAAAATCGCCCCATTTTGTTCAGAAGAACCAGAACTTTTCCTGTTTGGTCTAACAGTCAGCCTCGAGATGGCAGCCTGATGACATACTAAAGAGAAAGATCTACCCTGCGTTGCTTCTAAAATTTGACTCCAGCACCCAGAGCAGCATATGGCACTAGAACCAAAAGCTAAAATGTCAAAAAGATGTTTACCCGTGTTTACATCTGCGCCCTGGGAAATTGGCTGAATCGGAAATTTGTTTGGTCCCAAGCCATCGACGGCAAATGTGATTTCTCTGCTAGTTTTCTTGTTGATGTGATTTTGTTCTGAACATACTACCTGATGTGCTGAGAGTGGGAAAAAGTTGATAAAAGCATAATTTCCAAGATTGTCTATGCGTGTGCCTCATCCTTTGATATGTATAGATACACACTGTACTACCATAATGTACAGACTATAACATATACAGGATGCCACATAAGCGAGTACACCTCTGTACAACATCAATTAAATGTCAGATGATTCAGAATGCATCATCTTACAGTAACTGTGTCACTTCTACATTGAAAAGTAAGGTATTTTCTGCTATTTAGCTTTAATATAATAAAAATACAGGCCTTACAGTAGGAACTCAATGCAACTAAAGTCCCTACTGAGATCGGAATCTTGTATTTTTTCAACTGGAGTCAGGCGACATGCTTGGCCATGTCACACTTTTTACTTCTTTCCTCTTTAAAAACTCTTTAGATGTTATCAAGCTGGAATATTCGGTTTCTGCCAAACCTCTGCAGACTGGAAGCCATCTCGTCTGCCAGTATTTTATTATAGATCCATGTTGTCATCTATAAATGTCATGTCTCCGACTCTGTTTGCACTCGCGCAGCTCCAAATCATCATAATTCCACCTCCGTGCTTCACTGTCAGGACGATGCATTCACTGTCAGGACGATGCATTCACTGTCAGGACGATGCATTCACTGTCAGGACGATGCATTCACTGTCAGGACGATGCATTCACTGTCAGGACGATGCATTCACTGTCAGGACGATGCATTCACTGTCAGGCCAAACATGCTGGACTCCATCTGAGCTGAAGAAACCTATCATGGTCTGATGTGATTAAAGAACGTGCTCCCAGCATTTAGCAGATTTCTTTACCAAAGATGGATTTGGTAGTTATGTGGCAACTGTGAGTAATAGTGTTATTTTTCTATGCGGATCCATGATGCAGACATGCATCTAAACACCGCCCAGGACCAAAACCAAGCAACTTTTGGAGTTCAAAGTTAAATTTATATCATGTTCAAACAATTAAGCTCATTACAACTCGCACTTGAACCAATTTAGTTACAGCGATGACAACTGTATTCACTATTATCTCATTGAATTTACTGTATTTTCAGCACCAATGTTCTAAAGTGTGAGTTTTGGATCATTCATAAGAGCAAATATTCTACTCAAGCCAAGGTAATAATAGTACAATCACTGAGCGAGGATACCATTTTGAATCATTTGGCATTTAACTGATACTGCACAAGGTTGTACTCTCTTCCATTGTGTTCTGTAAATTCATTCCTGGGTCAGTGTCATCCTGCTGAATGTGGTATTTTCCAACAATGCTGCCTGATTGCATGTCCCAGTAAATAATGGCTTCATTAATCCCAACCTATGGGGAACTATCATTAGCAGCAGCTCGCTTTACTCGCCTTGTGTTGTATATTTTATGATACAACTGTGCGGTCTGAGGAGTGGTAACGCATGGTAACGGATTATTTGAAGCCCTTACAGCGTGTAAAACAGCAACATGCCTAACTAGCAGGAAAAGGTTGGCAGCTTACACCAACACAAGAGACCGTTTGAGATTTGAGAGACTTTTTAAACCAAATTTTATGCATAAATTGCACCGGTGTAAATACTGGGTTTTGATTCTACTTTAGGTAGAGTTTTTCTGTAAAAACATCTTAATTAAACAGCTAGGTATGGGTCAGTTCACCTTAATGAAAAGAAAAAGCTACTTTTACTTGCAGATCTTTGCCACGCAGATATGCTTTAGATTGTGTTTTTTAGATTTAATTTTCATCCCAGTACAACGGAGTGTGTTTGGTGGAAAATCAAAATTTCCAAGAGATAAAATCCACCATCGTCTTCCATTTTCCTCTCATTCTATACACATCCTTTTCTTTCAATTTCTCTGCCTCTTGTTTTTTTTTTTTCTACCTTCCCCTTTCTATCTGCCACTTTCTCTCTCGTTCTCAGGACATGCAGATGACACGCGGCTCGGCCAGACAAAGTGATTCCACAGTACTGAGGTCTGCCAGGCAGAGATAGCTTAGACACAGTGTCACCGCTGTTAGCTCGGAGCAGAAGGAAGACCCGAGCTGGAGTGAGGAGCAAAGAAAAAGAAATAGGGGAAGGCGGGAAGAAAGCAACCCAGCATAAAGGGCTTTTGGATGGAACCAATGTTCAAATGCACACAGAGTTTCCAGTGTGTAGCAGTTGCCTAATTAGACTAAAAGGAGAGGGTACTTTTTAACGTACTTTGTTTTATCCATTTCCTTGAGCACCTCTATTAAAGCAGGAAGTTTGCCACCAGTGGCTGAATGAGATGCACCCCTCAAAGAAAATCTGTGCTGACCCACTTCCCTCGGTGTGTCAGTTATCTAGAGGAAGGCAACACACACACACACACTCTCTACTCTCCACCACCTCCAAGGCCCACACTTCAGCTAAAAATAGACACCCGGGCTCGGTTCCCTGAGACTTTGCAGCTCTCAGATAACAATACACTGGATATAT
Source organism: Acanthochromis polyacanthus (assembly GCF_021347895.1). Taxonomy (NCBI): domain Eukaryota; kingdom Metazoa; phylum Chordata; class Actinopteri; family Pomacentridae; genus Acanthochromis; species Acanthochromis polyacanthus. The sequence continues at coordinate 1,292,561 of NC_067131.1, read as the reverse complement.
GTTGGCCCATATCGATCCAGAAAAAAGTCCTCCTCAGGTTTCATCTTCTTACACGCCCATCCATCCATCCATCCTTCTGCTGTTTCTCCACTGTGGACTGATAAAGTTTCAGATGTAGGCTGTTAAATCTCCTCAGCCTCAGGAAATGAAAAGAAGAGGACCACAGACAAACCTGTGTCCATCATGCTGTCATCCCATCGCAGCTGTGGAGTGTGGGTTTCAATCATGTGGGTTTGGATCTCCGAAGTTCATAAAGGAAGCAGAAAGGGCCAAAACTATTCATCCAAGAAACTCAAGTGACTAGATTACTGTTAAAATCATCAATGCAAATCCTGTGCATCAAGCCTGAATCCATAGAAGTACATAAACTGATCAGGCACAACATTAAAACCACCGACAGGTAGAAGTGAATGAACTAGACTGTAAAGATGGAAGAGGATTTAACCTCGAGTTTCTCCTTAGTAAAACTAAAACCATTACAATTCTATTTGGGGGGGAAATGAAAAAATAAAGCATCTTTACCACCTTAAACCAGGTCCAAATCAAAAGCTGGTGATCTTAGGAGGGTCAAATCTGTAACAGATTATCGACTCTATTCAACAGTTCAATTCAAGACTCTCTAAAACCCAAATTTTAATTTGTAAATCCATTATTTTCTGTGTTGAAATGCAAAAAATTCAGTCTGTTTCTTTGCATGTGGACCACTTTAGACCAGGTCCAGATCAAAAACTTCAGTTTAGATGGGTTGAATGTGGAGTAGATCATATTTTTGTAACAGAACAGTTTATACTGGTACAACCCCGATCCATGAAGGCCTCATCCAGGAACCCAGGGGACCCACTGCAGATGTCCCAGAACCAGACATAACAGGACACCCATAGAGGCCCCAAGTTCATGTAACTATGATCAGAGCTGTTTTGGCAGCGGCTGCAGCTGGTTTTAATGTTGTGGCTGATCGGTGAACAGCTTACTTGCTGCGGTTATAAAATGCTTTTGCTGTAGATGGGATCTGATGGTGCGGTTTGCTAAAAATGAGCAAAGACAGAACAAACGGCAAACAAAGGAAAGCGATGGGCCAGAGAAAACAACAAAAAGTCCCAAGTTCGGGATAATTTTAAGCTGAAAAACCCACACCACTGAGTCTATTCTAAAATCAACTTAGCCTTAAACAACCACAACGTCAGCGCTCCAGCACCTCATCCAGAGAGCTCACCAGACACAAGAGAACGCTAGTTAGTGCATTTAATACAAATCAGTCTGTCTGCTACTTGTTATGAAGGTAAAGAAAGCGCAGAGTCAAATACGGTTTGCCTCAAATCTCATTTACTTCACTCAGATGATCTGAACTCGTCGAACGAGCTAAACACCAACATCAGGTTTCTGTCACAGGCGTCGTTTCCATTCTTTTCATTTCCATCTTGATTGATTGATTGACAATAACATCTAAGAAGACGCGTCCATCACATTTTACCAAAGCTCAAGTCGTTTCTTAAATGTCTTCTTTTGTCTGTGCAGCAGTCCAGAACTGAACTCTATGGTTTAATAACAAACTGCACTGGAGTCGACCAATACGGTTACTGTAGGCTCAGCATTGATACAGAAGGAAGGAGTGAACTGATATACATCTGCAGTGAAAATTTACGTTTTACTCAAGATAACACAATGGAGACTACAGACAGACAGAGCAGACCGCATCAGGGATACAGTACCCTATTTTGTAAATAATTTATTAGACATTGGTAAAAGAAATGACAGTAATAATGGGTAAAATGCCAGACATTGGACTGAATAATCGGCCAAACCATTCATCGGCTAACCCCTACATTACACAGCCCTAAATGGATTTAGTTTTATTAACATAATAATGATAAAATTTAAAATTAATAAATAAAGCCTTGATTTGTCTAAAAACCGAGCCAATGACCTGTACATTTTCTTCAAATGCAGAAATTTTTCTATGAAATTATTCAATCAAATAACCAGAAAAATACTCGACTACTTAATCAGTAACTGCAGCCGTACAGCAACTGATAACAGTAACAACATTTATTATTAATGATTTATTTTACTGTAAACTGGACTGGCCTGACAAAATCAGACATTGGAACACATCACCCGTAGACTGGGAAATGCCACGCTCACTTTTCCCCACATTTTTAGATCAAACAATGAATCTAAAAATAATTGAAACAATCACTGGTTGGAGGTTCAGTTCACAGAAAGAACATTGAGCTGAAACTGGGGACAATATTCCATTTGTGCCGCTGAAGCATCCTTGGACGTGGTCGACAGATGCTAAAAGAAAAAAAAAAATCTCACCGGCACTAGCTTGCAGAAATAGTAAAATAGAACCCATCAACAGCAGAACAAAGAGCTCCCATTCATCTGCTGTACCTTTGGATGTGGGAGGCACTGATTCTGGATGGCTGTAGTGCGCTTTGGAGACGTAGTTTGCAGTTATCCTTCTAGATAGAGGGGGACGCACCAGTAACAGGCAGAAGGGCTTCTACGGGGTTTTTTCTTTCCTCTACCGCCTCACAGCTGTGTCGGTCTGTGTTGGTGTGTTTGTGTGCGACAGAGGGAGAGTGTTGGAGCAAAAAAGTCGACACAGGCACTTGGAAATGGCGCTGTTGCACAATGCCAACTGGCCCAGTCATCTCCGAGTCATTACCAGATGGATTCACACATGCACAGACCACACACACAAACATCCGCCAGCATGGTTGGGTTGGCACACTGGAAGTACTAGTACCATACCTGAAAGGCATCCAGCTCTACTAACAGATACAAACACACGCGCTCGTGCACGCACTGTGGGCATCCGGCGCACACGGACAGATTGGATCAGTAGGAAAGCCAGTCCCCGGCACATAGCGACACATACCATCACAGCGCCGTGCGACGCCGTGCGGCTCGGTGTCACCTGACAGCCGTGTCAAAGCCCGACACACATTGGTGCTGCAGCTCCAGCCCGGTGATGGAACGGCGCGCTAATCCTGCAGGAAGGCAGCAGAAAGGCAGGAGCTGTTTCTTTAGGGCACGGTGCCTGCTGTTAAATCCCTCTCTACCTCTACTGCCTGCTGCAGCGGCATGCTGACCCCTGGCCCAGTTGTTCTGGCACTATTGATGAATGAGGGGGCAGCAGTGTATGAGTCACACAGGCGAGAGGGTTGTTCTGGTGTGTGTGTTCACATGTGTTTGTGTGTAGGTGGCTGAGAAGTGTAAGAAAACGTGTCGGTGCCTACAGTGCTTGTGCATAGCGTTACGGCAGCAAGAAACGGGAGCAAATAGCCACTAGAAGTCCACTTAATTCTCACCGAGCTGAGAGAAACTTGGCCGATGTGGAGAAGATGGATACAGCTTAAAGACCGCGCTCCAGTAAAAAACATGTTCTTCACCCTGAAAGCATGTCCATATGGTGCTTTTTATATTCCACATGAGCGGAATAGCAGGTCACACCACGGCTGAGCTTTTCTCTGGAACTGCAGCGTATCTATGGTGGTCTCTGAAACACAGATTTACACTTCCAGGGTGTCATATGTAGGAATCAGTCCTTTCCATATCCTTACTTCTCTTAAGAATTGGGTTCCAGATTGAAAATATATGGCCGGGTTACTCCAAAATCAAAACGTGCCATTGTGTGGCAGTTTTACGGCGTTTAAGCAGCGGTGAGCTGGTGTGCTCAGGCTGCAAATTATTCTAAAGGAAGCAAATAGTGTAGACAGACAGGTAATTCAGTTTTAAAGCAGAAAAGGATTATTTTCATGGAATAAAAATATGTTTAAATATCCAATTTTGACACACAGTGATGAGTGTTTTGGGGTTTCTATCAAAGTCCAACACTAACCAGTATTTGTGCTTTCTTGTAATTCTACTAATGTGATTTTTTTTCTCCTGCTGGAGAGCTTTGTGTTTACAAAAGATGAGACATTGCTGGGAGTCATTTGACCTCTTTCCAGCTTTTATTTGAAAATGTTCAGATGAGAAAACAGGAAAAGATCATTTAGTAGAAGTCAGCAGGTGAAGAAAGATGAGCGGTTGGATAAACAGGTCAGAACAGAGCTTACATCGAAGGGAAATAACAAAGCTGAGTGTAAAATTCTTATCCTAACTCTCCATTTTAAACTTACATAGCAGTTTATCCAGCACCATGCCACGGGCTTCATATAGAATCAGATCTTTAACCAACATTTTGGGATGAAGTGATTCTGACAGTCGCTCATGCTGGATCGTATGTTTCTTGGCTTGCTGTAGTGAGGACATCGAATTCTTAAGATGTCTTACTTCATTCAAAAGCAATCGCTCGCTAACTTTCTCCTTTCAACATCTCTGTACTTATTTCCTACCATAGAGGAAAACCTGAGGAAACCAGAGTTAACGCGTTGACATGGTTTGAGCACCACTTGATCTCACGCTCTCCTTAGATCGGAGGCCAACGGGAACTTCAAAGCCGAATGATTCTATATATGAGAAATTTCAGTGACTGTTGTGTTAATCTGAGCTGAGACATGGTTCCCTTCTGTGCTCGAGGCTTCACATTACTTCATCACACCTTTTCATTAAGGACACATATGTGGTACATGTAAGCTGCTGTGTAGAACGTTAAACTGCTCCAGGTCGTATTTCTATGGCTAGTCAGGCTATTAGTGTTTCATGCATCATTGTGTTATTATCACTAGCACCTCTAAAATACCAATTTATAGCTTTATGTCCACTTCCAGCTATTCTAGGATCCATGTGCTGCACATATGTAGCCTCAAACCTAATGTCAACCATCAGTGGAACGTTCCATGCTGATGTGCACATATGTGAGGCTTTCCCATGTTGACTAAATGATCTTAGATAATCGTACAGGGTCTCGCTGCCGTGAGCAGCGCGTGGATGGTGTAAATGTAATTTCAACTGAAAATGTCACCAGCCTGCTGTCACAGTCCTGTGGGTGGCTCATTTTACGCTGCTAACACAAACTAACCGTTCAAGTGCACTTGAAAGTGAACGGAGACTTTTTGTTTTGTTTGAAACATGTGAAACACAGCAGGCACATATGGAATCAGATCGACGTCACTGTAACCAAACAGAACGCCTTAAATATCGAACAAAATTAGGCGTTTGACAGACAATAAGCTGCCCTCAGGATTAAAGAAAAGACTTACTATTCGCAAACAAATCATTTGTGTATTTGTGGTCTTTTACTGTTTTGCCTCACTTTTTGCTTGCAGGTCAGACACCGACCTCTTATACTGGGATGTTTTTGTTTTTTTGTTTGTCTCACAGGTGCAACCTTATGGCATATTTCTTCTACCAGCACAATTTGGACGTTACTTTGCAGGTTCTTTTGTACATTACTCTCCTTATTGTTCTAAATTATAACATGTGAACCAATGGACACCTTCAATTTCATCCATCCGTCTGTCCATCCATCCATCCATCCATCTGTCCATCCATCCATCCCTCCATCTGTTCATCCATCCATCCCTCCATCCATCCATCCATCCATCCAACATCCGTCCGTCCATCCATCCATCCTTTTGTCCGTCCGTCCATCCATTCTTCCATCCATCATCCATCCTTCCGTCCATCCATCCATCCATCCTTCCGTCCATCCATCCATCCATCCTTCCGTCCGTCCATCCATCATCCATCCTTCCATCCATCCATCCATCCTTCCGTCCATCCATCCATCCTTCTGTCCATCCATCCATCCTTCTGTCCATCCATCCATCCTTCTGTCCATCCATCCATCCATCCTTCCGTCCATCCATCCATCCATCCTTCCATCCATCCATCATCCATCCTTCCGTCCATCCATCCATCCTTCCATCCATCCATCCCTCCATCCATCCATCTGTTCATCCATCCATCCATCCATCATCCATCTGTCTGTTCATCCATCCATCCATCCATCATCCATCCGTTCATCCATCCATCCCTCCATCCATCCGTCTGTTCATCCATCCATCCATCCATCCGTCTGTTCATCCATCCATCCATCCATCCAACTGTCTGTTCATCCATCCATCCATCCATCATCCATCCGTTCATCCATCCATCCCTCCATCCATCCGTCTGTTCATCCATCCATCCATCCATCCGTCCGTCCATCCGTCCGTCCATCCATAAACCCAAAGCAGGTGAGAACCTAACATGGAACCATTATCATGCCATTCTGTGTGTGAATGGGAAGCATTATATAGTACTTAGAGTACTGCTAATGTAGAAGTGTGCTAGATATTTGCAGATTATCATCAGCTTCACCGCAAAGTCAAGAGTGAGGGCAAAAGTCTGATCAGTGAGTAGGAAGCAGAGAGAACTGCACCAAAAGGAGACATTAACTAAAAAGTAAAAGAGCAATATTTACACGAATACGCAGATAAGTTTTGAGGTGACGGTTTGTTTGGTTTTTGCTCCGGTGAGTTACAGTCTCTTTCAAATTCCTTATTTCTGTTTGATATTTGAGAGGTTCTGTTTGATTGTATTGACATAAATCGGATTCATGGGCATGAAATCCAGCTTAGGAAGCCTGGGTGGGATTGGGGGCAGTTGTTGTTGGTGGACATCTTTAAAGCCCTGTCACACTGTATACAGATTAACTTGAACCATGCATATCCACACTAAAAAAATACTGAACTTTCCAATTAAAATCCAGGCCCCACTGTGTGTGCACGCTCCAAACGTTTCCGAGTGTGTGCATGCAGTAGGACAGGAAGTGTGTCGAGGCTTTAGCTTGACCTTGGCATGTTCAGAGTTCAGAGCTTGTGGCCTGGACTGAGCAGCTCGATGACCGGTGTGGACGCCCAGCGACAGGCAGCTGGTCCCTGCAGACCCACTGGCACCGGACCGCCCTGTGAATTTTAGATCAGTGTGTGGGCATGGATATGCGCTTGCAGATGCTAGCAGCTGTTGACTTTATACCAATTTCCTCTCTTTCTCCCAGACACACCTGTACAGAAAGATGAAGTCCAGGTTGGAGTTGGCATCTGGCGCATTAATACTTCTCTTTTTTCTCCCCCCAGTCTTTGCCCGAGTCAGCAAACCACCGCCAGCTCAGAAACATTTGTCTTCAAAAGAGTCTTCAAACAACCACTGAGCTAAACTTAATCAAAGACATCGCAGACAATAAAAGAACAATAAAACAGCAGTCCTTTCAACATTCAGCCGGGGCATATCCAGCTGCCCAGAGGGCTGCAGCGCTCAGCTTCACAAGTCAGCGATTTCTCAAAGTAATATCTCTGCCGTGTGTCCCACCTCCACTTCTTCTTCTTCTCCTAGTGAATCACATGATGCTTGTCGCGGGGAGCAATTCATTCAAGTCATCTTCTGCTGTTGACTTCCGAGTTAACCCCTTAGTCCCTACAGCCCCCGCCGGCGGGGGCTGTAGGGACTAAGGAGGTGCCTCAAAAACAGGGCTCAGGGACTAAAAGGTTAATAGTATTGTACAGCATAACAAAGTTACAAGGTCATAAATCAGAAAAAAAGAAAACAGAAACCTTTAATTTCTGATTGTTTTTCTAAGAAAAAAGGGACAAAACCAGGACTCAGAGTGCACAACATTTTTTCTAGGTGCCCTCAGGTGTCACCAGTACAGGAAAAGAATGATGACTCTCCTCAAACTCACTAAAACTATTTTACTAGCTACATTTTGAATTTGTTTCCATGTGTGAACACTGCCTGCAGTTCAGCCAAAAAGTCCTTGATTTTTTTTTCATGCGACTCTTTTTTTGCAGTGCGGTCACTAATGGCTTTATGACAGCCAATTTTTAAGTTAAACATGTAGATTTAAATATGTGAAACGTCATGATTTAAAGTTTAGATTTGGCTCATGTTCCAGAATAAACACACATATAAGTAGTTCAAGGTTTACAGTGAAAAAAGAAGATGAATTGAACTTTTGAATTAGTTTAGGAATTCCTTATGTGCTTGGTAGCGGGCCAGACAGTTCCATCTTTTACAACGCTGTTGATAACAGTTACAATGACCAAAAAAAAAATGGCACATGAAGGACCCAGAGGGAAAAATGAACTCCACAGGAAGCAGGACAGTAAGACGTAGAATTTAAGAAAATGAAAAGGCTGAGAGGATGAGAAGAAGGAAATAGGCCTCCTCATTTCTCCTGCTATCTCCTTTGCAGTGCTCAGACATACAGCGGAGTCCAAGGTTGTAGTCAGCATTAAGTGCATTCGACAAATGGGTCCTTGCAGAGAGACCTGTAGGTGTCCAAACCAAAAGTGGCTGTACATTAGGGGGTCTCTTTGTCATCCTCTCTCTTTCACACTAACGCTCGCTCTCTCTCGTGCACGGGAGCGCACGCACATCCACACCGTCGCCGTGGCTGCTGCCAGTAAGACTTTTGCTTCGTCAGTAAACAGTTGACCGTCCTTGTCAGTAAAATGTTTATGTAGCTGGCCATAGTCCTGGTGAGGCTGGCAGAGGGAGCTGGCTCTGTAGATAAGACCACAGATGAAAGAGGAGCGCCATGATAAATAATGACACAAAGCCACCAAAGAATAATTACACAGAGAAAAACAGAGAGAAAGTGGGATATTGAAAGTTGCCACGGGGAGATTAGCAAAGTGTGTGTTTTTAAGACTTATGGCCGGTCGCCAGCGGGCGAGACTGATACACATCTGGGCGAACTGCTGCTCAAACAGATCTGGCCGGGCCACACAGCACAATGAGCCACCGCATATGCTGCAAGGTCAACCCACCGTGCAGCCATTCTGGATGACGGTACAGAAAATGTGAATAAATTGGGGCCTAATGCTTGCAAACAAAAACAACGAGTGCAGTCTTTTGCATCTTCAGTCACACTCTAATCTCGCTGGTGTTCTTTTCGTCTTTCTTTGCTGAGTCTTGCCGTTTTTGTACTTCCACAAGTTGAGAACGGCTAAACGGAAAATCTGTTGTAATCTCCCCTCACGTTGTCATGATATGCTAAACTCACTAATTACCATTTGCTCAGTTCTGCGTTGTACAAATGAGACGTTTTTATTACCAGTCACAACTTTTGGGGCTTTCTATTTGCGTTTTGCTACACCTGAGATCAACTCAATTTGTATTTTCTGAACTGCTTCCTTTAATGCATTAGTTCTAGCAACACTGAGGTTTGGTCCGTCTTCAAAAATCTCCAAAACTAAACTGCATTCTCATTTCTCTTTTAAAATTAAAAAAGGCATTCTAAAACTTTCAGACATCTCATTCCCATTCATTGTTTACTTTAAGGTTTAACCAGCTGTCTGGTTAGGTTTAGACTACAAAGTTGGTTAGATCATGGGACTCGGTTTCAAATGGACATTTTTTTGCATCGTATCTTCAAAAATCTGCATAAACTAAACTGCATTCTCATTTAGCTTTTTTTTAAAAAAATGGTATTTTGTCCCTGAAAGCTCAATTTCAAGGAGTCAAAAATTTCACACGAGGATCAGGAAAAGTCATGAACAGCAGTTTCATCCAGGAAACAGGGATCCAAACCATTATTCTAAGACTTTGTTTACTTTGTACTTGCTGTGTGGTTAGGTTTAGACACTGAAATTACTTGGTCGGATATCAGAAAATAGCACCTTTTGGGTCAAAATACAACCATTTTACGTTGTGTTTGAAGGTTGTCTTTCTCTTTTTTTGTTTCCTGAAGATGTTTCACCTCTAATCCAAGAGTCCTCTTCAGTTCTCCAGAACTACAGCAATGAAACACCTTCAAACATAGAAGAAAAATGAGCGCAGTGGCCTTCTGCTGAAGCTCTAATGGTTGTGGACGACGCTATCTAATATTTGATTGGTTGGCTAATAAGGAGCAACAGCAAAACAATGAAATGCACGGAAAAAGCAACATTTGTGATGCATCCCAAACACAATCTGGCATAAAATACTTCTCCTTCACAGCGTAAGTAAGAGTGCAGCTTACTTGTAAAACAATGTAATTTTTAGAGGATGGATCTCGCTGTTTTGGCACTGATTTATGGACACTTCTGTAGTTGTTTTGCCAACTGAGAGAAAGCCAAAAGACTCCCAAATTTCCTTATAATTTCAGCTACAAGACTGCTGCTGCTGCTGCTCATATGTACAGTCTGCACAATAAACAGTCTGTCCTGAGTCTGTCTCCCTGTCGCTTGTCTCGGTCCTTTAAGGCTCTCCTCCTTACTCCCTCCCACACTTTTCTCAGACTCATCTTCCCCTAGAAAGCTGATCTGTCTGAGTCGCTGCTCCAGGTTGTGGCTGTTGCAAATCCATTACATCAGATAAAAGAGGGGACAGAAATCTGATGCTGCTTCAGTTCCCTGTGGGGTTGACAGAGAGGAGCGGATGAAAAATGGGGGATTACGCCACTCTCTCCTTATTAAGTCTCCACAGAAGGAGGTCCGTTGCAGCCATATGTCCCATCATCAGCTTTTATTGTAATCTGATTGAAACGTCGTGGGAGGAGACGTGATGTAGGCTGGTTGAAGATCCTCAAAAACAGTCCTCCCTCCTCTTCTGAGGTCTCAATCTCGACAACAAGGCCGAGCAACAATAACACACATGGAGTGGCGCCAGGTCGGTGGTAAGCCCAACGTTTGTCTGGACCCACAGTGAGCAAAAGGCCACTCAGCCAACTAATAATCCCCGATTTGAATAATGGCTGTTATTCTATTTCACTCCCAGCTTCTCTCCATTTAGGCTGCTTGTAATTTCCTCTCTTATCTATGGCTGAGCTCCCACAACTTATGAGAGGTTCAATCTGCATCTCTCTGCAGACACACTGAATGCAAAGTGAGAGCAATAGCTGATCGTTTTTCCGCCTTTCTTACAGCGTCTGTCTCTCTCTCTTTGTCCCGGATTTGCTGTGCTGCTGCTTCTTCTTCTTCTTGTACTCTCCCTCCCCGTCTGCTGGCTGTCATCCTGAATGCGAGCCGCCTTCCCCTCCCCTCGCAGTCACCTTACATTGTCACGCTAGACATTTAAGGTAAAGGGCCCTGAGACGAAACAATGCAAGTAGTCAGACTGCATTACCCTCTTCTCCATTTCCATTTAGCTCGCACAACACTCTCCCCGCCGATACCACTTGGACAGACAGAGAAGGACAAGGAGGGGAGGCACAAAGGGGAAGAGAGAGCAAAGCGTCAAGATATAGTAGCTCTCCTGTCTTAAAACACTGTCGAGCAAACTGTGGCGTGTTGGATGCAAACAGGAAGCTGCCACCAGAGGATACAAAGCAAAGTTCATCTGCCACCCTTACAATGCCGACACCGAGCACATGACAGAGGCTCCCAGCCACGGTCAGAGAGGCTTCCAAGACACACCGTGGTAATGAGATTTGAAGCAGCACTGCACTACAGCTATGCTTACAGCTTGGAACAGGGTGTAACTCTCCTCACAGGTCTTGGAGAGAGGAGAGAACCTCGAGTAATCTACTTCTGTTTTCTCTCCTGGGCAATGCTATCGACTTCCACAAAACAAGCGAGGCAAAGTCATACTCGGTACCTCGAGTACACAGCTCCCTTCCTCTGTAACTACTGAAGAAAATGGGGCTTAGTTGGAAAAGAACATTTCTCAGCTCAGCTCTGCCTCTTCTTTCTAAACACTGCAAAGTGTTCCTTGTGGAGGGAACATTAACCCATTACAGGAAAACTACTTAATATCTGAGTAGGAGGAAGTTGGTATTTCTTGTCATCACTCTAAGGTTGATGGATTTCAGGAAGTGAGTGGTTCTGTTCCTATGGATTTAAGGATTCTATTGACTGCAATCTGCTTGCTCATGCAACCATCATATCCTGATTTTTACAAACCTGGATTAGCCCTTTCCCGGTTATGAGGAATATGATTATTCAGACTTACTCAAACACCCCAAAAGAAACCAAAAACTGCTGCATGTATTCATCTTATTCCAGTTTCTGATCAATGCTGCTGAAATCACAAAAGCCGTGTTTCTATGTGCACGAGAGAAAGTCATTGGAAACAGAAATATTTGGAAAAGATACCCAAACTTTTACACTCCCTTGAGGTGGTTTTTGACTTTTTTTTTTAAAGAGTTCATCACATAATGGATGGTGGGAGCATCTCTTCCAAATAAGTTCTGATATAGCGAATATTTAACTAACATGACTGATCAGCCGGTTCTGTTGTCTTTGACTCCACGCATCATAAAAAATGGCCGATACCAGCTGACAACGAAGAATAATTATGACTTGCCCAATTCAAAACATCTCCTGAAGACTTATCCTGATTTTGCTTCATTAGATGGACAAAGTTTTGTTTGTTTTTTCTTCAAAGGACTTCATAAGCTTGGTTTTGGAAGTCCTCTTCTTTCTTCAATACGTTCTCCAACTGCCCTCTTAAAGTATGGAAATCGCGCGATTTCGTGAGCTATCGCGCGATTTTGGAACGAGATTTGGTTTCTAGCGTCCTGAGATTTGGATACAGACCACAACAAAGAGCGATCACCAGGTAATGTGGAGGTTTTCCTTCACTTCTCATCTCTAGTATGTTGTGGGACACTCATTGAGACTATCTGAGCCGGTCAGTGTGGGAAAAAAAGCACGTTAGGGCGGACTTTGACGCGGGGGGCAAGTTGCCCCATACTTTTCGCTAGCTGAGCTGCTAGCTGAGCTGCTAAGCTGCCTGCCTGGCTAAATACTGGAGCTATGCCGAAAATTCATTTCTCCATCACTCACATGTATGAAATGACATGGAAACAGACCCCAGGTTGAAAAAAACCGAAGTTCCCCTTTAAGAGGGTATCAAAAAAAATTTTTAAAAATCACTCTTTTCTACCATTTTAAAGGTTAACTGATGACGACAACTGAATAAATCACCCGTTCAACTGGTAGTGACATCCTGGTGTGTCTAATATTTTTTGTAGAACAAAAATGAAAAATCAAAATATTGAGGAAAGTTTCAGGCAAATATTTTTAGTACAGTCAGCATCACTTTTACTTATATTTTGGCTCTTAATAGCCATATAAATTGTAATTTCTGTCACAGTGGTGGATTGGGAAGCAACTTGGGTGCAGATAAGTTTAATTTATCTTTCTTTTCCCTAATCACTGGTCAGCATCGACATTATCATTACTGAGACACTGAAATACCTTCCACTGGTCAGACACAGTGAAGTTTACCGCGACATTAAAACAGTGAAACAAACATCACTGTTCATTAACTCGCCAAAGACAAATGACACTTTGGAAACCGCTCAGTGAGCTCACTGTGGGAACAACTGGGTCTGTTCACATTCTGTTCTCAAGAACGTCAGTAAAACAAACTCAGAAGAGCTTTGATCTGCTTCAGACCCGAATTTCAAGTGGTGATGAGAACAGGATGGCAGTAAACCCACCATGAATAGAGGTCTGAACCTCAGTCTTTATCATGGGCAGCGTTGCTAACACACTCCACATAAACAGCCTGTAGACAGCATTTGAGCATCCACTTGAATGGTTTGATATTTGATTTGCCATTTTTGGAGAAGTACACCAAAATGTCAATACTTTGCTTTGTCACGAACTAAATCTGTTTTTTTGTTCAAAAATGAAACAAATAACAGCAGGAATGTTCTCATTTTCAAATCTATAATGCTTTATTATTATGAGTGTAATATAGAAGTTACTGAACAAACTGTGATATACCCACTGAGCAATATTTAAACCTTCACTGGAAAAAAATGCAACTCTCAAAACAAGAAAAAAAAATAGTTTCAAGGAACTAAATCAGCCAATAGAACAAGTGGAAAATGGCTTGGTAAGATATCTTGAAGTAAGACATGATCTTGAGATCTTAAAATTAGCCGGTAAAACTTATTTTGAGCTGGTTTTTATCAGGATTGTCAAGCTTAGATGTCTTATCCCTTCAGTTGTCCTCGTTTATGGCACCAAAAAATATTGTTTCCTTGTCTGAATTTTTAAAAAAAAAATTCAGCAAAAAATCCCCCAAATTCATTAAAAAAAATCCAAAATCTTCACCAAGAAGTTTCCCCTAAAAAATAATTTTAAAAAAAATCCCCAAATTTGACAATAAAATTAAAAAATATATATATAAAATTGTAAATGTTTCCAAAAATGAATAAAAATATTCCAAAATAATCCTAAAAATATTTAAAGTGATTACATATATATCAGCAAAATTTCCAATAATATCTTTAAGAACATTCAGAAAAAAATCAACCAAAATCCAGCAAAATTCGCTGGATTTTGGTTGATTTTTTCCCGAATGTTCTTAAAGAAACATTTTTTTAAATATTTATTCATTTCCACCAAAAAATGTTCAAAAATTCCCCAAAGATTTTAGAAAATGTGGAAGTCTTCACTGTGAAAATATTTTTCCCCACATTTATAAACTTTAAAATGGGTCAACTTGAACCGCAGGACGACAGGAGGATTAAAACAAGATAATTTCAAGATCGTTTGACATAACGAGATATTTAAGATGCACTGTCCTTAAAACAAGTCCCTCCATCTGCTGAAATGTCACCTGTGAAGTGAATTTATCTTAAATCAAGTGAGATGAGACATTTTGACTAAAAATAAGACAAATAGGCTTGGTGAGATTTTGAGTTTTTGCAGAGTTCACTGGCAGATACTTTTCTTTTAACAATGTATCATATTACTGTGTTTATTATAAAAGAACCCACTTAGAGCGTGTCTTTCAGCACGCTGTGTTGGTTTGAAGATCTGCAACATTTCTGGTTTTGGTTTGATTTCAAGAGTATTTTCGACTAAATTCCCTGCAGCTGTTTTCAGCAACAAAAATGGAAATTCATGCGCTACCAAACCACACAGCAGACACATACACTTAGTGACAGTCCTGCAAACACAGAGGAACATTTAGCGGCTTCTGTGCCTGAACGTTTTCCCGTGGAAGAGACCAAAATGGAGCTAAAACAAGAATAAATATGTGACTGGATATTAGCAGCATGGTTCCAAATGAAGGATGGCATTGCTGCTTGTCTTCTCTGCAGCTGCTTGCTCACATGTTTTGTGCAAAGTTGTGTTGAGAACTTGCTCTCATGACAAGAGATAATCAGTAGCTTTGACTACAGCCATATATTTCCACACCAGAAATAGAAGGAGTGGTCTGGAGGGTGTCAGCAGCCATTTTAAAGACACATCCAAATGAAAATTGAGTTTTTAACATGTCAACATGGAGTTTTTTAAACGCTAGATGACATACTATGAGCAAAACAAGCCATCAACACCATGGCTAAGCATCTCCACCTTGGAGGTTTCAGGGTTTCATATGTAACACACAGAAAGAACCAATGTTTTTTTGCTGTATCACTATTCTTTAGAATTGGTTTCCAGTTGATTCAGATTTCAGGTTATATCTGAATCATTTTAAGATCTTTGTGGGAAAAAATCTAAATATGTAATTCTAATTAACAAAAATGAGCTAAGAGGAAGGAAGGGAACTTACAGGAAGTCACTAGAAGAACTGAAGACACTGGAAGCTAAAGCTACCTCCAACAAGAGGTAATTTTGACGTTGAATCTCTCTGTGCACAAAGAAAAACAGTTGTTCTCATAAACTGTTGGCTGTATTATATCTTACAGCGTGCTTTCAGGTGTTGGGTTACGGCTTCAGATAAATGCTCTGCATGGTAAAAGGCCCGTCGCCTCACAGTCTTTGCATTCACGCTGAAGTTCGCAGATTGCTGAGCCGACATTTTATCAGCATCATGCACTGGCTGCTTTTATGTGAATTATTGGATTTTTTTTTGTCTTTTTGTGTGTGCGAACGAGTCGAGACAGCTGACTCAGCAGAGGCAAATGCAGTACGTGACCCAGGTTTGATTGAGGACTTCTTCCTTTTTAAATACAAGGTGAGAAACAAGAAAAGGTCTTCGCCTAGGATTTGCTTCCAGTCGAAAGTCTTTATGTGTTGAGCGCTCTGCCCAGCAGTCTGGGCCAATACTGTTGTGGCTGGAGAGCAAATGATAGGGTAGGAGAGAGCTTGATAGTGGGGTGAGCCAACACCTCGGTGGGCGGAGAGAGGCGAGTGTGGGAGATGAAACAGAGACAGGAAACAAGAGGCAGAGGTCAAAGGCTCGGAAAACTGCCTGCTATCGGTGTGCCGTTCGCCGTTCGACTGCTGGCTCTAATTGCTAAATAGCAAATATTCATTATCATTCCAGTCATTAGTCCTCCTGTGTGCTGCTCTGTGTGCATTTTCCGCAGGTGTGGGTGGCTCAGAGTATCAGCAATACAAGCATAAATAATCAGGCATCTGTTATTGCCTCTAAATAAACAGATATTGCAACAAGCACTGACGCCTTAAAGGAGCGGATTCAGAATTCAAAGACAGCAACAGAAATCAGAGAGCGTATCAGAGGGGGGATAATAAATGGTGTTTATTACCTGTTTTGGTGGACATCAGTGGAGAGGGATGGTGGCAGGAGGAGAGAAAAAGAGAGAAAAGAGAGAATAATTATCATGTTAGACTCTCACACTAAAAGCACATGATCTGAACAACAATTTTCTCCAGCAATCACTCAGTAAGACCAAGTATCCAACACTGGTCAAGTAATTCTGCACCGAGGAAGAAAAAGCAATACCCAGGCGGTGGATTTCTGCTCCCCGTGAGCTCTACTTGTGCAGTGTTTCATCTCAGTGTGTGTCCAGCGCCGGTTCGCGGCCTGCCATAAAGACTGGCAAGGACCCACATTAGTTTGAAACATTGCAGCAACAAAGCGGGGGACCGATGATATCCAGCCCAGTTTGGGGACTTTTTTTTTTTATTTTAAATTTAGATAAATTATAGTCTGCAAAGTATCCAATGCTGTGATTCATGGGCAGCAATTTGAGGCTATGGGGATGCGCTAAACTGGCTTCATCATCATCGTGGGGATTTCACAACAGAACTGCACCAGGGATGAAAATAAGTATGATGAGACAGGATATATAATATTATCCCTACTGCCTCAGGCTAAAAAGATGCTACAATGAATTATTTATGACACTGGCATAGTGGTTTTGTATGATAAACGGTATATTCTGACTTTATGAGCGTTATAATTACAGCTGTGACTGCCGTAGCACCGTGTTTGTTCACTGCTTCGGTGCTGGTAAAGGCAGAAGAGCTACACTTTGTCCTCAGCGTTCACGGCTTAGCAGACCTTGAAATGGAAGACACTGGTATTCCAATAGCCACCCACTGTGTTCTAAGCCAACAAGGTGTAAAACAACTCATCCTGTGAGAGCCGACATGTTTAAGGAGCCTGTGAATAACAAATCTCTGCAGACATACGTGGGAGTTTCTGGTTGTGAGCGCTGCCTTCCCTGCTTTCCAGAGGACCACAAACATCCACAGCCTATTCTGCCTCTTCATCCATCACCGTCTGATTCTTTCCCTTGCTGTCCTTCTTTGTCTCCCTCCCCTCCTTCCATCTGATTCGGTGAATCTGAAGGTGTCACAGATTATCCAGATAATCACCGATCTCTCTTCAGATGCGAAAAGTTCATCCCGCTCCGTCTCTATAAGGGGGTGTCACTCCGCACCGCATTTGTCTTGGGCCTCCGCATTGTGGAAAATGGCTGAAAATTGGCTTTCCCAGGTCGAACCGTCCCCTTCATAGATCACCAAGATGTCCTCCAGATAGCCAGCCCACGTCCACTGCCAAGGCAGCACGCTCAAATAACTCTCCCTGATAGCTCTCTTTCTCTCCTCGCACTATCAGGAAAGCAGCCGAGCTAATATCAGATCGAATTCTTTGTTGGCAACACCCTGCACTGACATGGATTATCCGGGGACAAAAGAAAATATCCTAGCCATGTGAATATGTAAGCTTTCATGCTGATTAACAGAGACTCAGAAGCAAATCAATCCATATTTGCAGCTATTCTAATGTACAGGTCTGTTGGTTTTTTCTCTTCGTTGTGTGTAAGTTTAGCATCTTTGACACTGTTGTCGCACAAATCAAGGACGTTGGAAGGCGTCACCATGGGAATGAATTACGATGAGCATTTTTTCACCTCTTTCTTGCTACTTCAAAGATGGAATTAAAAAATTTAGTTGCTTTTCAACAAGAATGCCCCATTTGCCTTTTGAGTTCCAGCAAAAAGGGATTTTTAAAAGAAGCACTTGCTTGTAGGTGGAGGCCTCGATGTTCTGTCTTGTCTTTCTTATCTGCCCTTGCCACTTCTGTTTCCCCTTTTGTATTCCGGCCTCTACGCACACAGACGCACACTTTTTCCAGTCATCATTATCTTCCCAGACCAACTACTTGCAGGTGTTGGGAGTTATCTGTGCTGCAGCTTTAGATGAGGTGGCATGGTTTTTTTTTCCCTCCCTCCTCTCCTGACTCGGGCAGGACACTCTTTCTGGCCACCAGCCAGCTTGTATGTGTGCTTGTTTGTTGTGTAGCATCTCTGTATGTACCTGTGTGTGTCTGTGCAGCCATGAGGGACGAATGCAGCAGCGCTCCACTGATAGGAAGCCAATCTGGCATGATGGACAGAAGGAAAAACACGAGGACGAGAGAACAAAGAAAGGACACCGACAAGGCAAGAAGGAAAAGAAAGAGATAACTGTAAGGGAACGTTTGACGTCACTCGCATGGCGTCTGATTTCTCTTTTTCCTCCCCGCTTTCTGAAAACCCAACAGAAGACTGACCCACGTCTATTCCGCCTGTCTGAATCCTCCCTTCCACTGTTTAGCCAGTTTCTCTGTCAAAATTTACTTTGAGCTTCTCTTTTATTTTTTTTTCTCAGTCTCCCTTCTGAAGGACAATTGGTCTCATTCAATATGAGGAACTGGAGGCAAATCAAACTTTGCTGCATAAGTGAGTACAGAGTCGGTGGGGAGGGGAGGGCGAGATGCAAAGGGAATTGAAATCGACTAGCACTCAATGTCAGAATGCCAATCGGGATCAGTGTCATACTGTATGGGAAATGAAAGCTGCTTTAATAAGGGCACAACTCTACGCGACTATCCGGACGAATAGACTCGCATTTGCTCAGATTGAAGTGCACCGCTGCAGGAATAAACACAATGAAAATGGAAAAGAAACACAAACACAAGCGTGGGTTGCTGTGGCGTTCAGGTGACACACACCATGCGAACTGTGACTGTGTTTGCTGACATGCAGAACGGAGGGGGGCCGGTGTAATTGACCAGTTATAGCCACTGGGAGAGGTTAATTGAGGCGTTCCCTCTTGTGAAGGTGGTGGAGTTTCAATTAATGTTGTGAAGGTTGCCGTGAGAGACGAAACCACAGGAACACTGAGTCCATTAAAGGTGTAATTAATGCTGGCATTCAGGTGCAGCACATAGGCTGCCTCCTAATAGACTTCATTAAGCTGAACGCTTCCAATGAAGAGCTGAAATAAGGGGCTGTATATGTAGAGAAGAGACAGACTATGGTTTGTTCTGATCTACCAGATTATTACAACCACCTGTAGAGGGATTGAGACTCTGATTCATCAAGGAGTGGATTCCACAAAACCCCTGAAGGTGTTCTGTTGTTTAGTAATGAGCAGCAAATCCTTTAAGTTCTGTAACATGCAAGGTGGGACATCGATGGATTGGACTTGATTTTCCAGATATTCGATTCGATTGACATTTGAGGAACTGGGAGACCAAGACAGCAACTTAACTTGTTTGTCGTTTACATCAAACCATTTCTGAACACTTTCTATAGAAAAATGCTACTGCCATTAGGGGATGTCGCTGCCATAATGGAAAGTGTGTGGTCCCCAACAATGTTTAGATCATACATGTCAAAGTAGTCTCCACATGGATACAAGAACCCAAGGTTTCCCAGCAGGACATTGTCCAGAAAATCACATTTCCTCCACTGCTTTCTTTCTACCTTTTTCATTCATTCTGCTGCTATCAGTTCGAGGACACACTCGACCGTTCAAGAAGGAAACGTGATTTATCGGACAAGGCCGCCTTTTCTCACTGCTCCATAGTCCAGTTCTGATGCTCACATGTTCTGTGTAGATGCTTTTAGACATGAATAGGACACTAAAACCAGGCTGCAACTACACAATCTCATACGTAGCAAGATATCTGTGCTACAGCAGCTTTTTCGTGTGACCAAATCACACGGACATCTCCATCAGTGAGACCCGGCTGACCATCTACCTGCCGCCAGTTGGACCACTTTTGGTGGAAACAACCCACTGTATGCCTGCAACATCGGACACAACCTGCCATTTCAGAGATGCCATGACCCAGTCGTCTACCCATCATAATTTGTTCCTTGTCAGATTCTTTACACTTGCTGATTTTTCCTGTTTTCCACCGTCAACTTTGAAAATTGACTGCTCACCATTTACAGGTGCAATTGTAATGAGACAATCAATGTTATTTACCTCACCTGTCAGGGTTTTAATGTTGTGGCTGACCGGTGTACACTGGATCATGGACTATTTTGTGCAAGCACAGTACATCTAGTATGTTGTGCAAGAGGGTAATGTATAATACTTTGAGTAAGCTTAGAGAGAAAATATCATAAATGGATGCATTTGGAAAGTGTGACTAGTTTGCACAAGAAGACTATGAATCCTGTTGACAACCTGCGCCGTACTGTCCATCACTCATGAAAATTGACATGATAATTACATTTTCCAGAAGGTATCCTGGTAGACACAGGTCAATCCCCCTAAATCTCTGTTTCCCATTAAAGCTCAGTGTATTGTTTCAGCAGCTGGTGGAGCAGTGCACAACAGAGCTTCAACAAGTAATGGCATCGGTAAAGATTCTCCCTTTGGTCTGCTATGAAGGAGCCAAAGGTTACCTTCCAAGTAGAAACTACATTTCATGCACTAAGTGACTTGTCCCCATAAAGAGTTATGTATTTACAATTTCCCTTTTATGGGCCAGGGTTTGCTGGAGTGGGAAATGTGGCTTGAAAGGCGAGAGGGTCACTGGCACCCCTGACTTGTATTGCTGTTGGATGACACTGCAGAGCTGCTATTGGTCATGGATGTAGCGCCTGATCATGTCTGTCCGGAGCAAAATGGCTCCTTGAAGGTAAAAGCACTTAGAAAGGCCGGGGCGGTTAGGCTTCATTTTATAGCTCTGTTCCGTGGTGTCTGCCTGGCACTGGACCAGATTTACTCTGCCTAGGGGAAGGAAATAAACTTGAGTCTATATGACGGCTGAAGGAAGTAATGAAATGGTATTCCCATGAGAGACACAAATCCACATATTGTAGGTATTCCCAAGCGTTAAAGTCTGAATCAAAGGCTGCTGTCTGGCAGGCATAGCTCAGAACACTGACAGCCTGACTAAAGGTTTTTTTTGTATATATAAGCCATAGCTTGTGGAAATTCTAGTCTAGCTAGTGGAAGACATGTAACAGAAAAGCTAAGGGGGAGCCGGCATAAGTATTCAACACAGAGACGCGAGAAATGTTTCATTTTGTGTGAAATGTTTTTGAATCACAGTTAAAAGACACAAAATCAGACGTTATGCTTCACTGTGTGGGCCTGGTAATGGCACGGCTGCCAATTAAACATGGGGAGGGAAATTGACATTCCCGTAAGGCAGAAATATCAATTTCCATTCTGTCATTCTCGAGGGAGCCACTGAACATCTGCCTGTATTTGTGTGTATATGTGTAGCAGCGAGATTGTTTGCTTCAAAGCAGAGACTAATGTACACCATGTTGCGCTGTAACACATAATCCAGCTGTTATACTTAGCCAGTGATAACCTTCAACGTAATGACTATTGACTTTTAAATACCTAATAGTGGAGGTAAATCTGTGTGGTCATTTCAACTGGCAGCAACGGAAGAAACCTATTACAGTACGCTTAAAGAACCAGATATCCCGAGTTTGTTATTTGAACAGAATAAAGGTATCGAGAGGATGCTCTGATCAAACACCACAAAAAAACAAACCAAACTGTAATAGTTGTATTGGTTTGTAAGCATTTCTGCCTCTACATAAATGTCAGCATGTTGGTTTTATTGTCTGCAATTCTAATCTTCAGGTGAACTATACCTGCATTAGAGGGTAGACTTGTTTTTTGTTAAAAGGGTTCACTGCAGAGAGTTACTGTTACACAACATTATGACTGACTGCTATTAAAGGATGGATTTCTTGAAATATAGCGCCTGTCAAAATCTGAAAATGTCATCAGTGACTTGAAAGAGGGGGAAAACATGCTGAGATTCAAGAAAAGGAAATTAACCCTGAAGAAGGGCTTTCTTTGTGTTAGTTGAACTGACAAAAGTTAAAACATCAATCAGAGGTAATTAATACCACCACAGTGATTATCAGTTGTCTTTGTCTCCATGTTTCTGTGCACACTCCATTTAATGCATCGTGTGACTTCTTTTCACAGAAAATTGACCAGCTGGATGCAGCCTACTTCCAAAAAAATGGTTGTTTTCATGGAAAGCTTTATTAATATGAAAACTTCCTGTGGTAAAAGCGATGTTACTGCAAACGATGCAAGACCAGAACGCTAGCAGAAAACTGTTCATGGTATAAGTTCATGCATTTATTTCACCACTCAGTGAATCTCAATGCAGCTACTTATTTCTGATGTGACGGCTGCACATTACAGATCTTGAACTTTAAATTTCATTCATTTACACGATACTCAAAGAAGGGCATTTTGATCTCACTCAGAATGAAGGATATGTAGAAATCACTTCAGGTTTGGGCCAAATCCAAGTGAAATTGATGTTATTAATTGAGCATTCTCTGTGATAAATACCAAAATCTAATTTTAAACCTGTGTTTGATTAGCTGCAGTGTGAGCAGTGTGAAACAAGCTTGGCTGGAGACCAGGACCAAGCATTAAGACGTATTTCTGCACCATCTAATGAATGCATGTAGGCTCCTGTGGCAAAGTGATGCATGCTTTACGCTGCTGTAACTGCTCTGCTTCACCGAGTTGCATCACTAACCTCAACGTGTTTGCAGATATTTCCTCGTTGAAGAATATGGCCGGATATACAGTCATGGAAAAATGATTAGACCACCCTTGTTTTCTTCAATTTCTTTTTCATTTCAATAGGGCTGGACCCGAACATTCGGTATCCGGATATTAATTTTGAGATCCGAATTTTCGCTTCAACAAGTCGCTTTCCAACTGTCCTTGCCCAACAAGTCCCATTTCTCCACAGTCTCACTCATTTTTAAGGTCTCTGGAGGTCTGAGGATGATTCCTGACAGGAAGGGATGAGTGACGGTCATCTGGTGGTAGAAAGACGTTTCCTGACCAGCTAGCAGTTTGGTAGAACCATGCTGGGTTTGTTTTTCTTGGTGTAATGAACAGCTGTCTTGGAGATCCTCAGTTTTTTCTCTACCTGTCTCTCACTCATGATGGCTGTCTTTGTGTCTTCACATAATTGTTTAGTTTAATGCGTTATGTGAGAGCTGACAGCTTCTGAGTTGTTCTACAGCTTGAATGTCAGCAGGAAACCACTCTAGACCTTTGAAATGTCCTCTTATAGACCCTGGAATACAATGAAGCTGAAGCAGGTCAGATAGGACATAAAGCATGATGGAATCAGCTGCATTTAAAGTCCTGTTCATTGTGTTCTTCAAGTAATAAACCTTTAGTGTTACCAGGAAATAAAATGAACAAAAAATTGAAAAAAAACAAGGGAGGTCTAATAAAGTTTTCAATGACTGTAGAATTGGTTAAAGAGTGGTGCTTCTTCCAGCCAATTTAAATAAAAAACCTCCTCCAGAGCAGGTTAGCTGTGCAGCATGAGTTAGTAGGATGATTCATCAGGCTAAAAAAGATGCTGTAAACCTATAGACCTCCCCAACCAATTAATCCCACTTTATACTACAACCGTCATACTTTCAGTAGATAAAAACAAGCACTGACTTAACCAGCACAGCGAATGGCACTAAACACAGCGTGCTCTATATTCCCAGGCTTTCATTGATTTTCTAACTCTAATACACCACTTGGTCGCTCAGACTACAGTAACGTGATCCTGGGACACACTCCGCCCTGCCTCCATCCACAATCAGTAATGACTGCAGTTTACTGGCCCGGGGTGAACGGGGCAATAAAAATAGAATCACGTATTGATGGACAAAGCTACTAACTGTGTCAGTGTCACAGCAGTTCGAGTGACAGTTCTGACAACATGGAGCTCTACAAATTAAGTTTGAGAACCTCTGCTCTGAAGAGCCGATAACACAGTTTCAGAAGTGGACTGTTTTTCCAACAATAGGTCAATAGTAATCTGATAGAGGAGGCAGAGGCAAGGTGATACCAGTGTGGCTCAGAGACGCACATATCACAGGAAACGGATACAAACTCCAGGTTTGACGTATATTTATACGGATGGAGCCGAGGCTGAGTGTGTGACTGCACTGTCAGCAGAGCGGGAAGCAAAAAAAAAAAGTATACATGACTCAATATAAACTTTTTTTTTTTTACAACCAGATTTCTAACGTATGTGCAAAAGATTCCCCAAGTGGTAAACGACAAAAAAAGCCACGCATATGCCCCAAACAATTACATCCCGAACACGGAGGCACAATTAATTCTCTGCTCAAATGGGCTTGAAATTTTCAGTGATTCGCTCGTTGTGAACTTAATTATATTTTACAAGTGATGAAATCCCCTGTTAACTGCTGTCTTTCCACATGAAGGGAAAAAATAAAAAATATTTGGACTTCTTAATTCCCCTGGCATGTGCGTCCCATTTCTGCACGCGTAGACTCTTAATATTTGGAGTTTTTAATGAATTAATTTTGCATATTTTGGAGCGGTGGAGGCTGACCACTGTGGACAGCAGTGAAACCGATTTTTTTTTTAACAATATCTTCATCACTGGCCAGGACGGACTGGCAGGCGAGACCGAGGAGGCTTTAATGAGGATGATATTACTGCTGACAGAAAAATAAAACAAAAACGACGATCAGGTGGGGTGAGAGCAGGTACAGAGAGACAAAAACAACGAAAATCGACCAAACTCGATGCTGCTAGATGCTACATTAATACATGGGCTGTTATCTTAGAGTTTTAAGACTTGTTTTGAGATAAATGCACATTTTTTTCAACACAAAGCTTTGGTAACTAGAAATAGAAGGTGGTGGATCCATTTTGAACAAATCTTTGCTCAAAACATCCAACAGGTAAGTAGAAAGATGAGTATAATGAGGAAGTAAGGCTTTTTTTCCCCAATTATTAAACCCCTATGAATGTGGACATGAACTATGAAATAAACCTGCAAACACTTTCCTTTTCGGGGCAGGAATGCATTGGCACTAATCATCGCTCAGTAAAACCTCCTTCTGCTGTCTTTCAGTCAGACATTCCTATTTACTACTCAGCGATGTGACCTTTCCTTGCCCTTTGTCCATGAAGTCTTTCACTGCTGACATCAGTCAGAGAGCCATAAACCAACACATCCTGACCTCGGGGCGCCCCGAACTAATAATCCCCTCATTACCCGAGGTTTTAAATTTACTTCCATTGACTATCTGAACACAGGCTGCAGCTAAACAGTGACCCCGTGGAGACAAGGTCGCACTCCAAGAACTGGGAATTTCATGAACTCTGAATCTGTACAAAGGGTGTATTTACTAAGTTGCTCTCCAGGTAGGAAATAGTGGAAACTGGGTGGGTGAATTCAGAATATGTGTCGCTTTCACACCTGTATAGCTGTTCCCTTCATTAGGGAAATAACAACTTGTACTAACTCTTCCAGGAATGTTCCGTTTGCATGTAATATCACCTCCTGACTCCTTGATATGCTTGTGAGAAAGATGCTGTCGTGACATGTGAGCCTGAATATCCTTCCTATGAGAGCACATGCTGTATTATAATTGCACTAGAACCATAATTTGATGGGAAACAATCTCAGCATGAACGGCGTGTTCAGAATCTGAGGGTATTCTTGGTTCTGTGCTCTTGGGGTTTCTTTAACTGTCCTGGGCTCAGTTGTGAAATCACTTGAAAAGAATGCCAGTATGGGAGTGACTCTATAAAACCTCACATTATGTTTAACAGCAACACTTTTACTGTTCTTATAAATAATAATGCATGCATGGTGTTGTATGGAAGGCATGGCTGAAGTTAGGAAGAAGTCAC
Source organism: Acanthochromis polyacanthus (assembly GCF_021347895.1). NCBI lineage: Eukaryota > Metazoa > Chordata > Actinopteri > Pomacentridae > Acanthochromis > Acanthochromis polyacanthus. The sequence continues at coordinate 1,266,579 of NC_067131.1, read as the reverse complement.
GGTTGTGGCAAATAAAGTGTAATTCCAGCATAGTTAGGATAAGGCAGCTAAACTGTGTGATTAAGGTAAACAGTGGGCATTAATTACAGGCTGTGACGGGTATAAAAACCTGATGCATTACATGCACATCGCCGTACCGACCTTCACGGTCATACTTCCTGTAAATGGCATTGTACTTTATGCACTGGCACTAAATGCTATCATTAGATGCTAATTGTGAGATTCTAAATCTGGATATGCGAGTGTGGACATAATTAAAAGGGATGCATGTCACAGAAGTTGCTCAGAAGCTGCACCTTCTGGGCATTCATTACTGTGTTTAGTTTCACGGCGTTGCATCGATTTGTACGATGTGATTTTATGTGATGCCGCTCCTGCGTTGTGTTGTTACAATGCGTTGCGTGTCGCCACTTTCCTGTGTTGTTTAATTTCCTTGAAAGGCGGCGTTTTTCACGCCTCGTCTCGTGCGGCGGTGTGCCATTGCATATCATTGCATTGTGTTGTCGCCAGGCAGGTGCAGAAAGGCCTGAAGGATTACACTCATCCTCAGAGGAAGTGCCAGGAGTGGGCCTCCAGGACACAGGGCTTTGGACTAATCTGGTTATACAACTATTGTTTGTTGCAGAGTCGTTTAAGTGCCGCAAGCTTGAGGAGGTATCAGTGACATCATCGCAAGCTGTCCGGCGTTCGCAGATTTGCTCGTCTATGTTGATGAAAGCAAATACAACCGGCTCAGTGTCGTGCAATTGTGAAAACAAGAAAACAAGGCGAGGGTAAATACGAAATGCAAATCATCCATCTATAGATAGCAAAGACAGATACAACGCACACATATACCCCCCAAAGACGCACACACACACACACACACACACAGCTCCATCCAAGAGTCACTAATTAATTGGATGAAAAAGCAAGGCATATTGATTTTCCAATGACACGGACTCAGGGTTTCAAGATCACAGAGCAGGCAGGACTGTGAGTATATGTACTCAGCTTGTGTGTGTTCGTATATATATATATGTGTGTGTGTTATCTGGGACGACCACCTTGCATGTCCATGTTTAGGCTCTTGGAGAGCGGTTCTCTGTGGTGCAGCGGTTCCATAAATGACACCCAATGCTCCCCCCTTTCCTTCACAGGCACATATGAGGAGCAGGAACGAAGCCATGCGCTCTCCCTGTTCCACAAAAGCGCAGATCACTGCAGTCAGAAAGCTGGAGCAGAGGGGAGGTCTAGCCAGCGAGGTATTTTAATGAGATTCCATGACGTTTGTTTCACAGCTGGCTCCTTCTTATCGCTCTTTGGCAACCGAGTGATGTGGGATAAAGTAAAAATGCACCCTGGAAATCAGCGTCATGTGTCACACATCCTGAAACAACCACACTGGCTCTGAACATATTTTAAGGCTACAGTCAGAGTTAAGGAAACTCAAAGGCTGCCACAAAAAACTGTTTGACTCATCTATCGACTATTTTGGCGATTCCTTTCTCCAAAAAGTCAAACTTACCATTGAATTAAAGATCATTTTACATTGAAGCTTTGGGAAGGACAAACTATATTAAAAAGCTCTCCCTGCTAATGAATAGAAACATTTGCAGTGGTTTAAGCTGGTCTGGGTGTGCGTCTTGTGGAATATTGCGTTTCCTTTTCAGGTGCTCGAGCGTTGCTGTGGTCTGCCATTAAACTCAGCACAGTTTTAAACCACCTTTTTTGCTGGCTGATTATTTGAATCATTCCTGTTCTTTCAAAGCCTTGAGTCTTTGCAAACTTTTGCACAGAACCGAGACAAGCTCTGCAGCAGCGGCCACTATTTAATAAAGCTGTAAGCCAGACTGCAGCTGACCAGCGACTGGAGCCAGAAATGACTGATGTCATGACGCAGGAATTATGCAGTCATTCTGAGGAAAAACATTTGTTCCAACGAAGTGGAGCGTGCTAGAAAAATTAAAAACCACACGTCGGTTCGAGATATTGATATTGTTGGACTTTGGGCATCATTTATTCTGCTGACTGATCGTGGCAGTCCTGGAGAAACAGTTTGTCTCTCTAGTATGTGACGGCTGAAAAGACTTGAATAAGAGAAAACATTCAACTTCAAACACTGAAAAGCATTTATGTTTAGATGTACAATCTAATTTGAGCAACTTAATCAAGAATCTTTGGCACTGGATTCAAGAGCTTCCACCATCTTTAAGACATGCACAGTTAAAGTCCGAAAAAAGTGAAAAAAAATTAGGTACGCTAATGATGGCAAAGTAGATTTCTTTAAGACAAATTTTGTCATCCTTTCCTGACTCTAACTATGTAGATTTGGTTGCCTAAACTATATCTTAACCCTCGAAACCTATATTATCTCCAAAGAATCAACAAAAACGGCACCATTTATCACAGCCAAAGGGTGTAAAAAAATGTAGCTTTCCAACAATCCTTGAACCACTCAACCATGACATGCTGCTCCTTTGATGTCTTTGCTGTAAACAACCAAATATTATTTTTAAATTGTGATATAATTTATCAAAATCAATCAATCATGCAAAAAAATTCCCAAAACTTAGCCATTTGCTCCAGCAACATTCTAAGAAAAACTAAATATTGTGTGTTCATTGGCACAGCTGGAAGGCCGCTGGTGATTCAGCTACGACCAGGCGTGAACTAACCGTGACGTCACCCGTTGGTTTCAACACCAAGAAAATGAAGCCCGGATTTTGCTACTTCCTGGTCGCCGTTTTGGATTTTTTGGAGCCAGTGACGTAAAAAGCGTCATCAAACAGGCTGGACCGGAGAGCAACTAGGGGCAGGATTGGCTGAGGACTCTCTTATTCCGCCCACATTTTACCGCAGAAGCTTCTGTTGCTGTCTATCAAGTATAGCCACGCCCCCTGGCTCCGCCAACTTTAACGATTTATTTAAAATTCAGTATTGATTTATTTTAAGATCGGCCACCTGATCTCTCATTTTGACCATGAAAACTAACGGGAAAAAATCCTGAGCTGTAGAACATCAGTCTATCAAATTTTATTTTTTCCAAAAATGAATTGGGGTCTATGGAGAAAAAGCTTTTTGGAGCCAACCCTAGTGGACGGTGTGATATTGCAAGTTTTTGACACTTCTGGGTGGGCTTCAATTCTGGAGCCAGATGCTACGTCCATCTTTATATACAGTCTATGGCTACGACCAGCAGTGATGTGAAAAGAATTCAGAGACTTTTCGGCTGAACTGCAGGCTGTGTATACAATTATCAGATAAGAGACACGTATGGAATCAAATAAAAACCATAAGCAGAGGTGTGGAGGTACCATTTTTTTCCTCAGATTACTGATAAGACCTGTGGATTCAGTTTTTTCTCCAGTGATTTTTACCATTATAACAACATCACACGACGCAAATGACATTTTTAATTCTCTCTGTTTCTATTCGTGATAGTGCTGTTTCCATGGACATGCTTTCTTTACATTCACAGAGAAAAACAGTGAGTGAAAATGTGACAGGTGCAGAGAAAAAAACGTCCAAGGACTGCTCGTGTTTAACCAGACATCCCGGCTCAATCGGTGCTCCTGCTAGGAAGCAGTCAGTGATCTGTGTTGCCGTGGAAACCTATGCCAACATTTTGCAATCACCAGGAAACAGCATATTCGACTTCCAGGTTTGTTAGACGCTTTTCCACTTAGGAAGTAGGTTAGTGAGCGGTCACAGGGACACATCCAGAAGACACAGAGCCAGTGTGGTTGTAAACACAAGAATTTTTACAGCTGCGCCAAGCTGCAGCCCTTTCTGGGTCAGAACTGAATAAAATAAAGTGCCAGGCCAAGCAGAACAGTGCAGGGTGAAGGGCTGCGCCGCGGAGCCTCACAGTCGATGCAAATGAACGCTGGCCTTAATGAAAGCGTGTGGGGCGTTATGGATGTAGAGTCTGCTGGTGGGCATGCCAGTGAGTCTCCAGAGATGAGGTGGTGGGGTTAAGCGGGGGGGGGGGGGGGGGGGGGGTAAGGTGAACAGGGATGCAGTGAGAAAAAGAAAGCTGACTTGTGGTTAGCTGTGAGACACAAAGCCCTTAATTACACTGTACAGACATCACAGGAATAACAGTCCGCCTGGCTGTAATGGGAACCAGATGAGGGAATTATACCATTTCCTGACAAAAATGGCTTCAAGATGGGGGGACAGCGCTACCGTCCGGGCTTCTAATAGAGCCGGTGAGGGAGCTGGGGGAATCAAAGGACTTCAGATTGCAGGAGGGCTTTGTGGGGGGGCGCTGCACACAGTAGGGGGCAGTATGCAGCGGCGGACCGGGCTTCAGGCAGAAAGGGACAAATCCCAGCAGGCCCTTTACCGGCCCTCAGCATGTCATACGGGGCACACATGAGAGCGTGTTCATATGTAATCAGCACGCCCCCCCACTAATAAGTCTCAGGCTTTATGGAGTTTCTGTCCCGGTGCACTCCTGGCAGTAGAAGCACATAGAGCACCGACAGGAACTGAGCCATCTGAGAGGAATGTGTGACCCATATTGTCGTTTCAGTGTTTCTCTATCAAAAAAAAAACTCCAGACATGACAAAATCCCAAGTATGTGTTTAAACCAGTTAGACTAAAACTCACATTTCTGTGTACTTCCGTGCTACACTGCAAAACACCACAAATGAATTCAGTCAAATCAGCTCATCCTCTATTGTGCTTGATGCAAACAAATGAGTTTTGATAATTTCTCTTCAATAGCGTGTCTAATTTTGATTCTCAGACCAGTTTAGAACTTAAATACGAGTTCTTCTAACTCTGATTTGACTTAAAATGATGAGTTCAACCAATGAAAAGCAGAGAGTTCATTCAACTCATTATATTAAGTTTAAAGGAAGCACATCGGCAGACATCCTAGAGAGGTAAAACTCCACAGAGACTCTAGTTTTTCATAGTTAGAGACTTTGAAACTTGCTGTGTGTCTTTCTTAAATAAAATACTGAATGCTTCTTTTCATAATAGCCTAAACAAATGCAACCACGGTAAAGTATAGTACTTAAAAACAGGCTGACTTTGTGCTGATTCTGGTCAAAATGTTTGTAACAACTGAAAGTGTGAGTTTTCAGTGTTAAATAAAGAAAAACATCTGTTTAAACTTAGAAAATCTAAAAGGAAAGGTCGTCTGTAGCTACTCTATGTGATTAGTTGATTCTACAGTCCACTGAATTTGTTTTCTCAAATTAATTAACTCAGATAGTTTTACTCTTTCTCAGCTCACGAGATGACACTGAAGGAATTAAAACAAAATGCAGTTAATTCGCATTTCTTCGTAAGCTGAAATGATTTACAGTGTACATATCAACCAATAAGTTGCCAATGATGCAATAACGCCCTTTAAAAGCGGTTTTTATCTCTTGGTTGTAAAACTGTCGTATTTACATGCTGTGATAATAACAAACCGCTTCAAAACAGCAGCTAACAGTTAATTTTCTGTTTAAATTTCTTGCTTCTGAAAGCACACAGCACTGTTGACAGCAGGTCTGCGCTGAAGCTTAAGCTTGAGAGAGCTCCACAAACTGATAATTAAGTTCCCTCATAGGAGCTGCTTAAAACAATTAGAAATGTGTTCTGCTTTGCAGTTGTTTAACCAGGAGATTCTGACTATCTGCCATCTACACTTGCTTCAAAACAGGCCGTCTGTCTGAACATGTTGTGATCAGATAGCCCTTTATGCTGAGAACAGCACCTCTCTGGTGGTCTCTCTTTTTGCCAGACAACCCAGATTGAATATTTAAAACATTAAAATGACACAGGGCAGCGCTTCTTTCTAGACAAAACCATTTTTGCTGAATAGAAGTACAGATACCGGCGTTTTTGATGTAAAAATGATGAGTTCTCCGGTCCTCGCTCGGCTAATGTATGTGGATTTGAGGCTTTTGTGGCTGCAGGTCTGCACTGTCTTTTTTCCAGGGCTTTGTTTGCTGCCAGATATCAGCAGCTGAAACACACAGTGTCTTATCTGAGGCAACAACTGGGTGTTTCTCAGCACAGTGAATGGAATATGGACAGAATGATGCAACAGCAGCAACATGTGACTTTCTGACGGACGTGAGGCTTTGATGGGAGAAAGCAAAGCAGCCGAGATGTCATGAACGACCGCTCAAAGGCCGAGTGAGAAGAAAGAGAAAGAACAATATCGTGCATGTTGTGTTGGAATCGTGATGACTGCTGCCATCTCTCACTGCCTTTATCACTTTTCTATTGGATCACATTCTCCACATCTCCTGTCTTTACACATTTACCTACAATCCCCTTCCAACTTCATCTCCCCTCCTCTTTTCTGCACCTTCTTATTGTCCAAATCGCGTTCTGTCAGGTGGCATTTCCAGTGAGAAACTCAGGTGCTACTGAAGCGCAGTTTCCTGTGTGAAATTGAACTCTTTTTTTTGGACTGAATCACACTTTAAAAGGAAGACATGTTTTTCCTGTGCGCCGCTCTCTCTCCTGCCTTTCTTCTGTCTCTCGCCGGCTCGTGTGAGTGATGAGAATAAATGGCAAGACTGAAGGGAGAGGAGAAACACACACGGGAGACCATTTTATCAACCAAGTTTCACTGTTTTCAGCTCTTTTTTTTCCTTTTCTCCTTCCAGGTACACCTTCTCCCTCGATGTCTCATTCGAGCTTTTGTTCTTTACCGACTTCTCACAGGTCCCTCGGTGACGTTAAAGGAAGGAATATATAGCTTTTAAAACATGATAGATTAGGGAATAACAACGAGTGGTTATGATGCGACAGTCTTAGCGCAGACACTCTGGGTGGGTAATAAATGTGGAAGTGGGGGTTTAAGCATAGGAGTGGGAAGAGGCCAGAGATGGTACAGAAAGCACTGCAGGTCGAGCACCGCAGGGAAAATAAAAAGACACGGAAAAAGCAAGAGTAGCAACGGAAGCGTGAGGAGAAAAGGAAGGAGAAGAAAGAAGGTGGGAGGTATTAGAAGCAGAGTCCAACTCTCTCGGGGGGGCAACAGCATTAAATAAGTGATAAATATTCAACAGAAGGCAAGCAGGCACTCAGGAGACACCTCGACAGCCCAAACAAATACTTAGTGAGCGCACTCTAGCAACGCTACCAACGCAAACCAGAATACACAGCAGTCCCCAGTCAATTTTACTGACAGCAGACAACACAGGCAGAATGGGGCTAGGCGAAGACACAGGTGATGAAAAATAAGGATGCAGTGGTCGGCGGGGGAGAGGACACGAGGAGAAGGTGGAGGATCCAGCTGCAAAGGGTAGAAATTTCTACTATAGACTGACATTTTTTAGGATTTTCTCCCTCCATGTTTTTTCCCTCTATCCCTCTCTTCCTCCCCCCTCAAAATCTGTGCCAATCTCGCTTCAATTCGTCTCTCTCCATCTCTGCTGTGGCGCTGAAAAGTTCCAGAAAGCAGACCTAACCTTTGCTGCAACCCTCCTCCTGAGGGGCCATCCATCAGCTGCCGGGACCCAGATGGATTGAGGGCGGCAAAGAAAAAAAAAGGGGCGGATAAGGAGCTCGGAGGAAGGATGGGAGGCGGATGGAGGAGAGTTTTGAGGGTGAGGTCTGGAGGTCAGAGCGGTAAGGCCACTGGGTAGAGGGGGCGTCTGCGCCGCAGGAAATGAGGTAATATGTTGGAGTCGGGTGAAAAATGGCCGTGTTGCTCCACCGGGACAGATTCTGCGCCTCACACCGCTGAGCAGGAGGTGAAGGGAGCAGGGAGATTCTCCAGAGCAACACATGAGGATGTTAACACACAATCACACGTGTACAAAATATAGAGAACAGACTCACAGAGGAATCATTAACCTTAGGCTTTACACAAAAACCTTACACCCAGGATAGACCGATTATCAGCCCACTGATCATATTGTGGCCAATATTCTGCATTTCTCAAATTATTGGTGTTTCAATTGGCCAGCTATTGAGAAATTAAATGATATAATTCAGATTCAAGTTCCAATGTCTGTCTATCGTCACTCTGTGGTCTCAGAAATGTTTCTAAAACAGCAAAATCTGAACAAGAAACACGGAAACGGACCTTAGTGGGCAATGACAGTGATATAACAGTGAAATATTAAGAAAATAGAGAAGAACCAGAGACGTAACTGATTAGGGATCGGCCAATATCATTTGCTGGTGATCAAGAAAGGCCGATAGCTGATATTCTGAAACAGTTTACTTTAAATGTAATACTTTAACAGCATGTGATAGCAAGCACCAGTCATTCATAACTCAACTTTTCTATTAATAAGAACAACTATAACTGAATAAAATAGAAATAGAAGTGATTAAATTAGAACGAGCTAATCATTTTATGTGGGATCAACTGAGACTGAGAAGTTTTTCATCTGCAGGTCTTCTCTATTTTATTCATTCTGTCACTTTTATTGTCCACTAAGTTCAAATCTTAAAGCATTATTAATTATTGTTTTCCAGACCCTATTTCAGGTTAAACTGAGGCTGCCTTCTAACTTAGCCGTTAGCATAGCCTTAGCCACTGTGACAGAAGCCAGTTCCCTGGTTTGTGACAACGGCTTGAGTTTCTTGTTTAGTTTTTGCTGCTTATTGCTGCACATTAATTTAATCAAGACCAGCCAACAAAAATACAGATACTGATAATCTGCAAAATCCCAAATATTGGCCAAATATCAGTCTATCCCTAAAATCAATCAATCTCAGGCTATCCCACATAAACAGAGGAGAGCATCCTAATTCTACAATTTTTACATATTTTCACCTTATTAATAAAGAAGTGTCGCTACGAATGACGGCTTCTCTGCTATCACATGCTGTCAAAACACTACATTTAATGTATTTTGGTTCCAGATATCTTGTTCACCAATAACCGGCATCATCCCTGCCTTGTACAGCGTCATACACAGTGACACACAAACACTTCTACACATTCCCAGTCACACACTGTATGCTCACACTTGTTCAAATCTGCACAAATACAGATTTCCTTGCAGTTGTGATGTAAAGATGTCAAGTATATTCCACAAAGTAAATGGGGCAACCTTCAGTAAAAACAATGCATTCGTCACAGTGTTTACTCACATCTTTCCGTCAGCATGTCTGCATCGTCTAGACTACTCCATGACACCCCTGAAATCACATCCAATTCAACCCTTCGATCACAGTTTTATGGAGAATGAAAAACAGAACAAGATGAAGAGGAGGAGAGACAAGAGGGGTGAAGAAATGGATACGCCGGCGTTCTACGACTCTCTTTTGTCTATTTCGGCCTGGCTGGCTGTTAATGTCACCGCCGAGACTGCACAAAAGAGAAGCGGAATGAAAACGTAAAACACAGCACAAGCTAAAGTCAGAGCCTTTGTGTTTCGCCTGCATGTCTTGGCTGAGCTGTAGAATGCTGCATTGTTATTGTAATTCTGTTCTATTCAGTCCCTTCAGAATGGAAGAATTATCAGTGGAAGTGTGGAAAATGGAAAATGGAAATTATACAGGAAATTGATTGTAATTATTGTAGGTGCTACTTTACGGTAAAACATTTAGGAGGACAGCCTTAGTAATGCTTAGTGACTGGATGGTGAGCAAAGGAGAACATTTAGCTAAAGAGTTCCTCTAAAGTGACATTAAACAGTCCACTTGTCGTTCATCGCTACCTAAATAAATGTTATCAGCCTATTAAATGGCTGCTATCATTGTAGATCATCACAATACTCAGGGCTAACTTACCAGTATTACATCTTCTGATCATCAATAAACAGAAAGTACCCCAGATTAGACTGGCAATCTCTTGAATACGTGACTGTAAAAGCTGCAGTGGAGCCGTATGCTAATTTATAGTCCGCCAACGTTTCATTTTAAAAAGATAAACCCAACAAATCCAAAGTTTCCTTATGATTACCTTTAAGCAAGCACTTAAAGCAGGTAAAAGCAATATATAAATTTTTAAAAAAAGGCCAAAAAAACCTCCGACAGAGCCAGGCTCAGGGAAGGCAGCCATCTGCCTCAAGCAGCTGGGGAGAGGATGATCTTTTTTTAAACTTAACAACAGTTTTGGTGCTTAACCAATCTGAAAATGCAAATAAACACAAAGCAAAACCAAAAAGTGAAAGCAAAAGTCAAGATTACTAGCCTAGCTGTGCCAGACCCATGCTCTGAAGACGCAAGGATCTCGGCACGCTCGACAGGGAGGGAGGCGGGCTAAAAGGTTGTCTTTCAAATCACTCTGCAGCAATTGGGTAGGTATACAACCAATCAGCGCAACGAATAGGCTCCTAGAGCGCCGGAAATCAGAGGATGCGGTAGTTCGGTGAAGCCTTATTTATACAGTCAATGGGTGAAGCTCAAGTATATTACAGACATGTTAACAGAAAGATTATTCAGAGTCGGTGCTAATGGAGCTCAACAACAGTTGTCGTTTTTGTTGTCGACCCTGGCAGAGAATTAAATTCGTTGCCGTGGGTTGTCTAGCGCGGCTAGGCTAGTTGTTTCCGGTTGTTTCTGTCAGAATCGTCGCGCCTCTGCCGTCACTTCGTTACGCCCGCCTTCTGACTCTACACTTCATGGTGATTCGTCGGCCAGTTTTAGGAGCATCCAGCCTCCAGCCTTATGGAGGGTAACTAGACCCACCCTGGCAGAGAATTAAATTCATTGCCGTGGGTTGTCTAGCACGGCTAGGCTACAAGATTACACTTAAGAGGAAAAAAAACTGCAATTTTGATGCAAGATGTGACTCAAACTCAGGTCTTCTGGTTAGAGTTCAGTGGCTTCATAAACCTCCCAATGCAGACTTTTGTTCCTCCTTGTAAGCGCAACATCACACCTCCATTAAGAGCCCAAAAGTACATTAGTACTGAAAGTACTGGAAGGTGGAGAAAGTCTCTGCTGGCTCGTCATTTAATAACTGAATATCTGAAGTAAGAGTCACTTCGGCTGACGCTTGGTCTCTCGTCGACTTTCCAGGCTCTGGTTGCCTCGGTTACCCCGATACATATTCCCACCTCAAATATTTCAGACAGAAACTGACCAGCCTACACTTTAACAGTGAAAATTCACCCAAGTTAAATATCTTTTAGTTTACACATGATGGTTTGTAGCTCAAAGTATCCCCTTTTTTTAAAATCTGATAAAATGTGCCACCAACTGATTCCACTGAAGTGGTGGAAACCAAAGATGTGGACGTTGCTTCTTTGTGGTAAATGTTTGGCTTCATATTTCACCAAACCGTTGGTAGTTGCCTCAATGTTGAGATAAGTTCAACTTGACACCCGTTTTGAGTTGCCAGCTGTGATTTTGCCCGTCCGTGCTTCATTGTGCCGAATTTAATTGCCAATCCATGGTCTCTATGTCAAAATTTGCATTTAAAATTACCAGCTGGCCGAAAACACAACTCTCCCCAACATTAATGATAATGACGCTGGCAAAAAGAAGTAGCTGCAGGATAGTGAGGTGGAGCAGAGTGATCGCAGGCGGAGAAAAAGTACAGGACACGGGTATTTCCAACCCACAATGAAGTAAGCGAATGTTCTCTGATCCACGCCGGAGTACTGGGCCAAAAACCATGTCAGTCCACACATTCTCTTCCCCGAGTCTGACCAACGAGGCTATTTCTTCCTCCCTTCCGAATCGTAGACCTTTTCTTTGGTCCTAAAATGGCACATTAACATTTGGAACGCATCCACACACCATCCATTAACCAATCCCCTTTTCTCCCCTTCTGCCTCCCTCGTCCCCTCCCAGCACACTCTCCCCTTTTTTCAAATCATTAATAGTATGTAAATCCCATCATCACCATCGCTCGCCGTGTCTTTCAACAGATGTTGACAGGCTCCATATTTTATAGGTCAGCAGCCGAAGCGCCCCGGCCAGTTAAAAAGGGTGAACTCAAAGGCCGCTGGGAAGAAGGGAGTGACACGGAGAGGGGAGAGAGATGAGACGGCAAACAGCGGGGCAGGGAGGGTGACCAGCGTTCTCTGATGACACCGACTCCCCGCCGAGTCCCGACTCTTTGCTGGTTTTTTTTTTTCCACGTCTTTTTTTCACAAACCTTTCAAACTGCATGTCCGTGACAGTGACTGCGACTGCAAGCAACACATTCGTCATACTGTTTGCAGGCTGCTTTTAGAAGTCCTTTGAGACCGGCTCTGCTGGCTACAAGCAGAGAGAGAGGGAGACTTCACTTCTGACTGCCCAGCAACTACAGAGGAGCCAGAGAGGAAGCGAGAGGATGGAAAAGATGGACGTCTTGCTATGTAGACGTAGAAAAAAATAGGGACAAAATGGAATAATCACAACGAAACGGAAAGCACTAATGAATTTCTGAAGAGCTTCCTTTTGAGGGAAACCAGCCTGGAAGTCTAGTTTAGCAGCTCCCCCCAATCCCCAGGTTTCGGGGGCAAACGTCTAATATCTTTGAAATGCTGCAGCCTTTCAACTGAAGTTCCTCTGAGTGTGGGCCCAGATCTCTCCTACTTTCAGCGACTAAATCCTGCAGCGGTTGGAACACTCTGCACAGTCGGGCAGAGGAAATGTACTAAGGAATAAGTAAAAAAAAGCACTTAATAAACGTTAGAACATGCTCTGAGTAAGCCTTTGCGTGCGAACTCATTTAACCTTGAATGAGAAACCTGATGAATGGAAAAGGAAAAGGATTTTCTTTGAGAGACCCATGTCAAATGGATGTCTTACTGCTCCCCACATGCCACTGTAAGTCAGCCCAGTTTTCATGCCAGAGTCATTACACAAGGAAACATGAATAAGAAAAGAAAATTTGAAGGGAACCACTTAATTTGAGTTGACAGATAGACTGTACTTTGATTCTGTCATACTGGTGACTACTGATGTGTTTTTCTGACTCCTATCTGCCCCCATTTAGACTCACACACAGAATGTATACAAGAATACACCCATCAGCCACAACATTAAAACCACTGAGAGATAAAACTGAATGAACTAGATTGTCATACAGAGACTGAAGATTGTTTAGCGTACAGTTTCTGATTAGTAATCTGCTATTGCATTTGTGAAAATGCAAAAAATTGGAAATTTCACTGTTGTCTGGGTTTTTTTTTCATCTGGACCACATTAGACCAGGTCCAAATCAAACGCCAGTGAGCTTAGGTGGGTTAAATCTGGGATAGATTGACGTACAAAGGCTGAAGACTCTTTAAAGAATAATTTTGGATTTTGAAAAAGATAATTTCTGTGAAAAAAAAAACCAAAAAAATTTTAGTGTGTTTCTTTGCATCTGAATCACTTAAAATTCAGGATAAAATCAAAAACCTTAACGTTTAGATGGGTTGAATGTGGAGTAGATCATATTTTTGCACCAGCATAGTTTCTACTAATACAAGCTCGATCTATGGAGACCCCATTCAGGAACCCAGTGGACCCAGTGATCCACTGCCGATGACCCAGGACACCCATAGAGGTCATGTGGTTTTAATGTTGTGGCTGATTGGTGTATATAGGTTTTTTTTTTTTGGGTAAAAAGACAGGATAAAGTTAAATACAGTTGAATCAAGCGGGCAATTCGTGTCAGACTGAGTTTCATTGTGTTTCATTCTGACCCAATGGCGACTCATTGAACTGAAAACAGCCATTTACCGCTGGATCATTTATTTCAGTAATAACAGTTTTTTGATAGGTTGAGGTTCCAGGCCTCGGCCCTCTTATCATATCATATTATTATGTTTTGTTTCTACCACAATGACTGTACACAAGGATAGAGGGATCGAGAGAGAGAAATAGAGGGGTCGCCATTAAGCGTAAATCAATCACGGACAGGAAGCAATTCAGCCTGGCACAGGTAGAGAGGAAATTAGAGGAATATCAGACAAACCATGCACTCAAACACACACACACAAGAACGCACACGTTGGTTTAACTGGTCCTGGTGAGGCTCACAGGAAATTGGAGAGCCAGGAAGTAGCCCTGAATACCGGGTGGAGATTGTTGTGTCAAGGAGGTTTCCCTCCATTCTGTCCATCTCTTTAAATAGCACCATGAAACTGGTTTCCACTCACTGGTAACATTAGATCACCATTACTGGTTGACGTGGAGAGAACACCAGCTGTACTTCCAACCGGATCTCCATCTGACACCGTCTTCTCAAGTGCTCTTTGATTTAACAGGTGTTCTTTTTGGGAAGCTTTTAATAAGTGATTCTGGAGAGCGGTTATCATGGCCTGCTACCATCACAAGTGCTCCTTACCAATGCAAATGTTCTCTGCACAGAGTGAGGTTAGGACCTTACAGTGGAGAGAAAACCCAACAACCCCCCATGAGGAAGCATTCGGGAGGAAAAACTTCTAACGGGAGGAAACCTGCGACAGAACCAGACTCACTGTGGAGCCATCTGTTAGGACTGGCTGGGCGGATTTCGAGCTGATCTCAGAGAACAGCTGCTGTCATTAAGCTGTGTTTCTGTTCATTTTGTCAGATGATACAATAAAAGTATTCATTTTACGTGCACCAGACCACCTTAGTAATGTCTGCTGGTTCATTCCGGGGCCTTTTTATGAGCCATTATCTTACTCCACACTGGATCCGACAGCCAACAACAGAAATGGAAAAACAGATAAATGAGCCACGATGTTGTGAATTTGCCTGCATTGATTAACCCTGTGAACCCTTAACAGTTTCTTCATGTCTCCTGTTCCCATCACATTTTACTCACTCCAATATAAAGTCCTATACCTCTAAACAACACAAGTAGAATTGCCTTGATTTATTTTACATTTTTCCAAGTGCCCACAGATGCCACCAGGACTTAAAACAACACTGACTCTATATGCTACAGATATTTTACTGTTTATATTTTAAAATTTGTTTCCATGCTTGTCTCCTATCTGCTCTGTGGAAGCAAAGCCTGCAGTTCAACTGAAAAGTCATTATATCTTCGTTCGTCACATGATTGTTGTGTGCAGGTCTTTCACAGAATCTGGGTGTTAGAGATGATTTATTTTTGGTGAATTTTTAAAAAAGACCTGTAGAATAAAGCGATTTTGAGGACATATCATGACTTTAAGTCACGCTGAAGACGAGTAGCTACAAAATGACTAAATAAGTCAGAATATTTCAGTAATGTTGAGCGCCCCACCCTGCAAGCTGACAGAACTGATTCTTTAACTCTACTGCACATGAACAAATCTAATTCCATGTCTTTGAGAGTCATCCATGGTGTCGACTTCTTATTTGCCGTATGATGCGTTTTACAGCATATAAAAAAACACCATATGGAAAAGTTTATGAGGTGGAAAGTTTGATTATCACCAGAGGGGGTCTTTAAAAATGGTCAGAAAGACATCATCTATTTCCTCTTTCTGTCATTTTCTTGTTTCTCTGTCTTCAATCGAGAAGAAGAAAAAAATTGTTTGGGAGTATATGAGTTGAAACAAAGTCAGTATAAATCGACAGTTGTGAAGTACAAGTGCTGCACTTCAACACAATTAAGCCAGTAAAGCAAGCAAAAAAACAAACAAACAAACAAACAAGCAAATAAAAAGCAGGCAGTGCAGGGAACAGTTAGACTTTTATCGCAGCAGATCATCTCCAGCAGCTGTGTTGGAGCCATAATATTGTAAAAGATAAGAAAAAAAGTCAACATTTCAACCACATTCATTTACTTTTCATCGTCTTCCACTTCCCTTAAACACGGCATCCCCCAGGGCTCTATTTTGGGCCCCTCTTATTTTCTCTGTGCATGATGCCCTTGGGCTACATTAACGTTTATCTCCCTCCACTTCACCCTCACCCCAACTGATGGAGGCAGATGGCTGCCTGCCCTAAGCCTGGTTCTGCTGGAGGTCTCTTCCTGTTTGCTCACAGGGAATCTTTGGATCCGCTGGGTTTTCCTTGTATAGTCTAGTAGACTCTAATTTAAAAATTCTACAGGCATATCTTCATACTTAATTAATATTTAAACTTGCTAGGTGAATTTGTAATGATCACAGATGCTGTAAGGTGCAAGACACCAACAAGCACAAAGTCAGCTATGTTTTTCTTTCATCAGGTATAAGATCTACTGATGATCCGAGCACGTAAGTAGAGAACCTCCTGCTAAGAACCTCAGACTCTCCAAACACTGTCCAATCACTGTATCAACTGAAACCCTGCTGATCGAACTGATTAGAATTCAGATTCTACACCCCAGAGCCAAATCAGACATAGGCACTCGCATGGAGAAAACCCACCATGGTTAAGATGTGGTCACACGGTCAAGTGCTTCAATTTCCAGCGAGGTTAGAAGCTGTAAATGTTTCCAGCATGTGCCTGTCTGCGTGCATTAAGCTCTGGAGTCCTAATGTTGCAGCAGGAAGTGCATGCTTTTGTGTGCGTCTTCGTTTTCGTGCTTGTTAAATGCCAGGCTGCGGTTGGGAGGCATAAATATTTCAGCATCTGTTGGTAAGATAATCACTCAGATTAAATGGCTGACATGGTATGAGGCTGGAAAGCCCACGAACATATAACTGGAAATGAAGCTGAAAAATGGAAGGAGGGGAGATGAAGTGAAGAATGAAAAAAAGTGTTCCGTTCTCAGAATTCTTTGCTGTCATGTCAAAGACAAAAAAAATGCCAAAACACAGTGGGAACTGTCCAAACAGTGGGCGTAATTACCTGTCAGTGCAAATTCTCTTTTCATACCCATGTAAAGTTTAGAAATGTGATCATGAGAAAAACATAAAAATGTAATCTGGGCTGAAGCATCTGAAGGCATCTTTAGCTGGGAGCCTGGTGTGGCTGAGATCAAGAGCTTCCAACACACCGAGGTATGATCAAATATTCTGCGCAATCAAAGGAGAATTTGTATTGATTGTTAGATTGTGTCAGAAACATTCTGATTTTGCTGCACTAAATGTGTCAAAAAAAAAATCTTTCGACAAGCGAGCCGATTCTCAAATCTATTGTCAACCTTTTCCGAGGAAAGTTTCAGGTGCATGTAAGTCCTAGAAACATGCCCAGAAATGCCAGCTGTCAGTTAAAGTACAAAGAAAAAGGGCAAAATTACAGATATTTGCATTTTTGTAAGACAGGCAGAGACAGGATAGAGATCGAGCTGAAGGATTTTTTCTCTTACCTGACTACTCAAAATTGGCTTTGGATGGGAAAAAAAGCCAAAAACCTTCAAGTTTCTGCTTCTGCCTGTGCTTGAAAGGGGTGTTTTGTCCAGCTGTGGCTGGAACTAGAAGCACAGCGTAAATACTCACTATTGCAGACGGTTTTAGAGAAGTGATGAATTTCAAATTGCCCCAGGGACGCTGCACTACATCCAGTGTGAGCCAGACCCTAGGTATATCTGCTGAGAACGTGTGCAAGGATACATAATAATTACAACTGGAAAATTAGTTTTTAAATTAATCTTCTCTATCTCTGTCCGTCCTGCATCCACCATTGTGTTGCAGCACGAGAGCGCTTGGCGGATGACGTCTATCACAGAAACCGTGGAAGAATAATCTCCCCTCAGCCGGAGCAGTGCAACACCTCTGTAAGCTATCCACCAGAGACCAGGCTCATTACACTGATGCCCCCCTTTCTTTTTGGCTTAATTCATTTGCCGCCTCACATTTATCGACTTGATTAAAAGATAAGGGACGGTTGATTAATTATTAATACGCCCCTCATCTCTTCTTTTAGGTACCACCGAGCTATAATGATTTTTTCTTTTTTTTATTAATTCTCATTCTACTCGCTTCTCTAATCTTTGATTTAATGCGTATTCCGCTGCCATATGCAAATAAATGGACACACAAACGCACACACAGTTTAATTAGGAGTCAATTACAGAAACACTTTTAAGCTATTCTTTGGATTTCCGCGCCCTCCTCCTCCGTCTAAAGGTGTAACACAGAGGAGGGGAAAAAAGCAGTGGAAGGAAAACAAAATGGGTTCTATTGATTGTCTGTCTTGTCCAGCACCACTCAATCAGATAAGCTAATAATTCCTGTGCAGAAGAATAACGGAAGCATCCAGAGCCCGCACCTGTTGACGGATCAATGGTTAAACTGGCAGACAGAATGTGATACAGTGAATCAGAAGTGGGAGTTTCTGCAAAGATTTGTGATTCTGCTGGGATCCAGGTGTAAATGTGACGCGTGTCTTTGTGCGTAAGGCTGCGTTTGCGTGGACAGAATGAGCCGTCGTGTACACAGGTGCGAGGATTTAAGAGCTTTTCGGGCTCTCGAGCTTCAGGAGTGAGTTAATACCCACAAATACATGCACCGCGAATACACACGGAAAGGAAAAAATCCACATTGGGCGGTTTTAAATCATATTTTGCAGGAGGATCAAAGCACACAAACAACATATGACCCTTTCCTTGAGTCACACATGTGACGAAATCCCCGAGGAACATCATCCCGGTACCGTATTTCTGCTTCCCACACACATCCCGCTTTTACTTTCCTACTTGCAAGAAACCCACTCCACAACCTTTTCATACCTCATGTGAAAACCGGAGTGTGCACGGCATTAGAAGCGAAATAGAAAATTTGAAAAATGCTCCCTGGCAGTTCCAGAGTAAATAGCTGTATAATTAACATGAAAGTGCTTGTAAGAAGGATAGAAAAGCACAGATTATGCATTTCTCACACAAGAGAGAGCAACTGGCTCACTTTCACGATAAGCCACGCTGGTATGAGGCCGAGTTAAAAGCATAATTGGAGGAAAAAATAAATTAAAAAAAGCTCGTCGATGTGAGCACACCAGCGAAATCGAAAGCTTCTCATGTTGGGCAAAAAAAGCCCAGAAACGCAGCACTTTTGCGCTTCTATCACACGCGAGATGATAGAGAAACTGCGTGTTAAGTGCTCCTGGAAAACTACACGCAGTCCTGCTGTACAGCAGAGAGAAAGATGAAACATTCTGGTGTCAAAGGTTTCCCAAAATTTGATGGTTTCCAGCCACACTGCGCTTTTCTCTCGCAACAGCAGCCCCAGACACAATTATGCCACCCACAACAATGGCAGCCTTGGCAGCGCGCAGTAAAAGTCTAAAACACAAACAAGTTATTGTCTTTCTTTGAGGATTGGCAAGGTGTGTAAAGGCCACAGAGACGTATTATGTCCCCGGGTGAAATGTTTCAGTCCAGCTTATTCTCAACCCAAACTCTGTATTACCTCACTGACGCAATAATGTGAGGAGAAAAACAACACGGGGGCAAAGGGATTGTAATGCAATCCCATGAAGGCAGCACATCCAGCTGAAACGTCAGAAAAAGCCTCCTCCTCCTTCCTTCTGCAAATATGCACACTCCACAATCCATCTCGCTCACTCTGCTCCCCCGAAGGATATAATCTCTGGTATATGGGAAAAAACCCTATACATAATAAACATCCACAGGAGCTTCTTTGTTTGCAGTCGGGGCCTTTGGACTTTCTGTCAGCGTGCTGGAGGACGATGTGTGCACGAGGCGCCAGGCATTCTGTGTACACTGTGCTCTCCTGCCGCAGTGATGAGAGGAGGAAACGGAATGAGGGCTGGATAAAGGTGTGATGCAGCAATTCATCTGTGCATGAATCAATCACAGAATAGAAACCACAGAGGAGGGAGTGTTGATTAATTGTGTGCAGACTTTGAAGTCGCTGCTGCGCCTTCAGATGCAGAGTCAAATGATTAGAAACGCGTAAAGGAGCCGCATGTTTGAGAACGATCCCGACTTAAAACAGTGCATCCTACGCAGCAGACTGGAAAATTAGAGTGCACTATATTGGGCACCTCAACCTTAAAGTGGTAAATCGGATGCTGCCACATGCTGCTGGGTTTTTCTCCACATATCACCGTGCGTGTCATTGAAAGTGAAGGCAGGCCCTTGGCAAGAAAGGAAGAATTACAGCACTTTGCCTTTAATAGACTCCGCTGGTGACTATGCTAACAGTTACACCTCTGAGCTGCCCCACCACTGAGACACTGACTATGACAGGCATGAAATGTCACCACTGGGACAAACAAAGCCAGAGAGAGAGTCTGCAAAGCAGGGACGGCGCTATGGGAGGTGCTGCAGCTGGGCGATGCTGTGATGTGCACCGTGCAGATGGAGGCCATTCCTGGGTGTCTGCAGCTAAACAGGTGTGTACGGATACAACCACAGGTAGCAGCAGAATAAGGATCAGATTGAGAGAATAACCAACAATTTAACGCCATGGCTGCTTTTTTCTCCCTCTTTCTTTCTTTCCTTCTGCTAATTTGACCCTGACAAACAGAAAGCTGCAAGAAAGCGGCATGATGGCTGAGGAAAGTGGACACAGCATGAAATCACAGAATCTCATAGTTACCAGCACTAACCACTGCGAGCACTCAGGCTAAAATAGAGTGGCATTGTCTGGGTGGCACTTTGCAGTTTTCACATCTGCTAAAACGAAAAGGACAGTGAAGCAAAAAAAACAGAGGCGAGGACTGAGCTAGGAAGAAAAGAAGTTGATGACAATGGACAATATGCCGCTCTTTCGACTTAATAAAAAGTTAAAGAGGGCAGTGAATTATACATGACTATATGGGAAGACATCAGCCTGCACATCCATAAAATTGTCAGCTGTGTATTAACGATTCCCTTTGTTGAACTCTGTCCCAACAGACGCCAACCCTCGGCTGCAATCATCTGTGCACATTCTGCAGCACGTCTTCAAACACGCTCATGCGGGAGGTTACCCTTCTCCTTCATTTATCATTCTCCAAATAAGCTCCATAAAAGAAGAGGATACAGCAGAGAAATATATGATGGAGACAGGAATGGGAAGCACTCCACCAGTGATACCAATTGCATAAAGTCAAATATTTATATTGCTCCTTGCAAGACTAAAGAGCAGCGCCGCCTGTGAGTGAACTTTAACTGCAGAGAGAACACGCTATCACACCAGCTCATTAATATTTGCTTTGCATTTGTGACACCTTGCACCGTGACCTCTAACACCGAGCTGCCACCTTCGTCTTTGTGGCTTCTTCTGCTGGGTTTCCATGACGCAGCTTCGCATTTTTCAAGCTGCTATTTACATGTAGGCGCTTCTGCTGCACAACATTAAATGTGCTGAGGGCACAGGCTGAGGCACCCAGAGGTGGTGTATGTGTGAAAACTGCAGCCCGGTCAGGGAGGCCGACACAGCCGCAGAGGTAATTAGATACTTAGATGTCATGTTCAACATCCTCCCTCTCCCTTTCTGCTTTCTCCGTCTCCTCTTCCCCTCCTCCTCATTCCCTCTGTCAGCTCGCTCAGATGGCTAATCGCACACATTTGGCCACTGGTGTTAATAAAAAGAAATGTGGAGAAGAGGAGCTTTTACAAATCTGACGTGTTCAGGGGGAATAATTGTCAGTAATAAGATGTTAGAACAACTAAATGTATTAGAGTCATCTCGGATTCAAAATGGAAACACGGTTTTAACCTCTTCAACCCCTACAGGCCCGAAACTCCCATCTAATAGCGTTGACAAGCGTTGTAAAAACCCAGAGAATGTCATTATAAATTCTACTCTGGATCACATTCTAGTCAAACATGTCAGACTGAATTGCAAGCAAATCTGATGTGAGTGCAGCTCCTAATGGGCAGTCCTTCATTTGGTTTTTCAGTCACGTACTTTATGCACTCACTACCATCAATCTCACAGAAACGGTCACTGTTGGGACCGCGGGAAGATTTTCTCCGACTGTTAGCATTTTTCAGCCTGTCTCTTCGGGCTCGCCATCATCTCAGATGGCACCAAACTGGCAGATGACTCCGGCAAATCCATTTCTGCAGTAATCACTTTAAATGCTTTCAGAAACAGGTAAGGCGAGCCAGCAGATCCTGGTTCCTCCACACTGCTGAGGGTTGACAAACTGTAGCCGATGCTCTGATAAATGGGTATCATCCCACGCTAGTACGTTCTATTAAGGTTCTTCATTTTACTAAGGGGCCACTATCACTACCAGGCTGGTCCACTAGCTTCATGCTATCCATGTTATAAGACAAATGAATGCTTTCTATGGTACTTGGCTGCACGGTTGGAGCTAAAATAATCAGCACCATTTTGATCAGTACTGACGTCATGAGCATTTGTCCCAATTATTTAGTGATTTTAGAGACCAATCATGCTTTTTTTTTTTTGCACTTTTACTTGATGAGAACACTGCTTTCATTCCTGAAAATCTTTACACAGACATAAGACCGCTTCTTCACAGTCCATCTCCTGGAAATGAAACTGAATAAGCTGTCTCAATGTTTTTCTCCAACTTCCCCGATGTGCAACACAACGACACGCTGCTGCTACAGACATCTGAGCTGCTGCAGGATGAGGATGGGGATTCAAGAACGTTGCTTTATGCTCTTTTTGGCCTTCGTGCATTCATCGTAATTGCAGTCTGTCATGTTTTTGTAGATGGTTAAACAAGTCAACGGTTTTGTATTCACCGCAAACTCAAGTCTTCAGCTACGTGTCCAATAGATCCGGCAATTTCCTGCATCCTATTCATTGTCTATGTGAAATGCACTGCGCTACATGCTGGCAAATAAACTATAAACAGTATATAAAGTAGACTCGACTTCTACTTTATGCAAATTCGATGCGGCGTACGGAGGTCTGACGCATCCTGAAACTTTCGTCAAACGTCTAAATTAGCTGTCGCTGAACTAAACCCAGGACAGATTCTGCAGCTTCACAGGTTCTTTCAGAAATAGTTTTTGCTGGAGTATTTTCCTAATAAAAGAGAAGGTTTGTGGCCGAGTCACCAAACCAGACTCTCAAGCTGAAGGCGCTGTCATGTGACCACACAACACGGTCTCACGGGGATTCGTGAAACTGTCACGTCAGTTTTTGTTTCGGTTTCGTGCGCACCAACACGATGTCGTCATGTTTTTCGTGCCGCTCACCACGAGCGAAACCCGCTGTGGTAATCACATCTGAAAGTGGTTTATACCGGCGGATTCATGACGATCTAAGCTGTCCATTGGCGTTTGCGGCTGCCGCAGCCGCAATGGCGGCCGAAGCGGCGGCCGCAGCGGCGGCCGCAAACGCCAATGAACAGCTTAGATCGTCATGAATCCGCCGGTATAAACCACTTTCAGATGTGATTACCACAGCGGGTTTCGCTCGTGGTGAGCGGCACGAAAAACATGACATCGTGTTGGTGCGCACGAAACCGAAACAAAAACTGACGTGACAGTTTCACGAATCCCCGTGAGACCGGGCTGCAACTGATGATGATCATTTTGCAGAGACGAACTCTTCCCTCCAGACGTCTGATTTCACCAGTCTGCTCGTTCATCTACTCTCCTCTGCAGCTGCAACATTAAGGAAAGTGGTATGAAGATTCCCCAAAGGTGAAGCCAAAACACCTCAATCCCTCCCTGATGGCTGGCTGTTAGTTTGGAAGGCGCCTGATTTAACACGCAGTACGTTTTTCAATTAGCAGAGCATCTATTTCAAGCTTTAATATCGCAGCCCGTCGTGTTCATTTAACTGTGGGAAGCCAAATTTGTGATCAAGGTTAATATTTGATTAATTGTGCAGACCTTACACTTGAATTAGAACTCTTGAAATGACTAATTTGCTAACATTTAAAAAGCTACAGCTGTCAGGACATTTGAAGCTCAGCTGTGTGTATGTTAAGCCCGGTTATCCAGACTGGCCTGGAGCTGCCTTATTCTGTTGTTCCTGAGAAGCACCTCGAGACAGGGACATTAAACACATTATATATTTATTTATTTTGGTCGTTTTCAGCTCTGACGCTGCTGAACTGCATGGCTGGACTTTAGTAATTTGCATCGTTACAAATGTCACTGTCGCTTCCATTTAGGTTTTCTTGTTTTCCGAGCAAAACTTGGAAGTTCCTGTTTCACTTTGGTTTCGTATCGGGAAAGTCGGTTCATATGTGCCGTACTTCCACCCACTGAACTGCAGTGTAAAGCAGCAGAATGATGGTGAAACTCTAACCCTTTCTCCTGTCACATCAGCTCATTGTTAACTACAATATATATTCATGCAACTCCGTGGAAACAGCACAACTATGCATTTAAGGAGAGAGAATTCAAAAATGTCTTCTGTGCAGTAAAAAACGAAATAAATAAGTTCATTTAATTAAAATGCATATGTGCGTACAACTTTTTCCAGTGCCAACATGTGTGATGGGAAAAAAATGGTGAATTGAAATGCTATAGATATTTTACTACTTAGATTTTTAATTAGCTTCCATGCTTGTCTCCCATCTATTTAGTGTATACACGGCCTGCAGCTCAGACGAGACGTCTGAATTTCTGCCATATTGTTCACACTTGAGCCACTAATGTTTTCTCAGTTGCATCGAGGAGCACTGTTTTTCTTTCTTCATGCCAGAATCTGGTGCAAATAGTTTATGTTGGGTAATGTTTTAAAACGAGACATGTAGAATGATGTTATTTCAATAAAATGTAATGATTTTAGACTCATATTGGGTTAAGTTTCTGGATTAAACGGTATATCACAGACGAGTAGTTCAAGTACGAACAGAAAGTTAAAAATTATTTCTGTTTTCACACTTTCCACTTCTGATAAATGCTGTAATTTTGTCAATTTTTTAACAGACAATATGCTTTTCAAACTCGCAGGTGGGTTTTGTGGTTTAAAAGGTTAATAAATACAGAATTCTTTCTGGTAAACTTGCACCTTTCCTGCCCAGTCAACTTGCTGCGTATTTTCACACTGCTCTTCCCCTTCTTAAGGCCACATTTCCATATTTTGCATCCCTCAGTGTGAGTTCATGACTCCGACTTTGCTCCTAATTTTAGACTCTCATTCAACTGGTTGATTATGGCGTGTTATCTCCTCGAAACTGGATCATCAACAGCGATCACAATTTGCAGATTTTTGCATCACTGCGTAGATATTTCACTCACTATGCCCAATCAATTAACTTGTCAGATCAGACATCTGAAAATTGGGAAAAATGAGGTTCCACTTCAGTGTAGTGAATCTGAGCGCACACAAATGATCTGCCTCCCTCGCTCTCGCTCTCTTTTGCACAGACCGTGAGTCATTTTCCCAGCCTCAGGGAAGGGTGTAATTGAAGCCTGGTGAAAGATAATGTAATTTGGAATAGATCATAAATAATGAATAGTCAGGACCCAACTAAAGTATATGGGAGGAAATATTATCTGGTGTTTTAACTGTAGGCTGGGTAAGTGATAAAGTGGATCTATCTCCAGTTAATACTGCTGTCTAGCCAGTGGGCAAGAGGAATTAAAACAAGCCAAAGAGTGTATGGTATAAAACCCCTCATGCCAGAAGGAGAATAAAGCATCCAAACCTTCCGCCTTCCCTTCAAACATGACATTAAGGAGTTTAAAATGTCGCTGACTGGAGAACAGGCAGACGAAACACGCCCATATTTTTCCCTCTTTGGAGCTCCTGACCCAAATGCGACAACTCCATAAAACAAAAAAGCCATCTGACAGTCCAGACTCCAGACTCCCGCCTTTCTCTGATGGAACCTGCTATTCACCGTCTCTCCCATGTCAATCCTCAGCGCTGGCTCATACATCAAAATCACACAGCAGTCGGTTAACCGCCGTCTCTTTCACCTCCCCGAGGTCGGCCGGAGAGATGAGAGTCTGGGATAACAATGGCTGCAGGGGTGGGCCCAGGTCAACTGTGACTGACTGCAGGGTTCAGGCCTTGTGACAAGGTTAGGCTTCACAGTCTGACCCCGCTACCACCAGCGCTCCCTTCGCCGCTGCCTCCCTACAGCGATCCCTGTGTTCCCTACCGCTTAAGCTGATGGATATGGGTGTGGAGAGGAGCCGGGCAGCATTGATATCTCCTATTTTGACAGTGATCCCTGCAGGCCATCACTCAGCGCAGATCCTCCCATCATCTCTATCTCCCCTGACTCCTGTTGCCCTCTTAATCTGATGTTGTCCATGAAAGCCTTTTGTTTTTACTCCCTCTTCCTTTCAGGTTGGGTTTGCATGTGGTGGATTTTGCACAGTGGTCCGCCCACAGCTTGAGACGCCTGACAAAACGGAGTCTCTTAACCTCAGTCCCCCGTCCCTCGTTCAAAATGAACAAAGAGAGTGGGGACAGTGGAGTCCAGCGATATTTCTGGCAACGGGTAATTTTCTGTACTTCAAGGGCTGGAACTGAACACTGCAGGGCCTTGTTCCAGACCACTGAAGAGTGCTAAAGAGGGGAAGAATTTAACCGTGGCATTTATCGGAATTCGACGCCACATCGAGCAAATCCTAAAATAAACGACGAATGATGGAAAGTAAGCTCAAAGGATAACGCTGTGCATTACTCAAATTGCCCAGAAAACAGTCGCTGAGGAGTTAATAACTTTCCACCACAGCTTGAAAAATGTAAGCAAGAGACAGGAGTGTGACGAGGGCAATGCCGGCGCAGTGAGGGCATTAGAAGCTGCGTACTTACTCCATATTGTCGGGGCACAGACAGAGTCCTGCTCGTGTCCTCTAAAGCTCAACCAGCCCTGTTGTTGATAACAATACTGCCTGGCATGCAGCCAACTTTCTACCCCTACCAAATGCCACCATTTGTCCTGACTTGACAGATTCCAGACCCTGGGTGAAAACAAATAAAAAAACAGACCCACGGCCCACTGGCCCGGCCCACTGTAACATCCTCGACCTCCATCACGCAGCGCTGGCTACCATCTGTGGTTTGATCTTCGCATTCAGGAGGGGCCTGAAAGGGCTCACTCATCCAGCAATGACGAGCAGTGTTCCCCTGCTTTCATCCATCCCGTCTGGCTCTGAATACAGCAGCACACACACAAATACAGTATATGTACACACAAACAGACCCACCGACTGTCAGCATTATCATTCACCAGGCCGTTGCGTAGCTAACTGGAGTCATGCTCAGGTGACCAAAACAAACTGGACGCAGTTGAAATAGCTCAGCTTGACAGTAATTGATGCTTAATGGCTGTGTGTGCATGGTTAGTGTTCTTTCCAATGAAGATCAGCGTTCAAGGAGCCAGTTTTTATGCTCTTGGTGGCCACAGAGGGTTGAGACTGACTCACATGTGCTATTGGGGAATTTCTCCTAATGCTACAACACGAGCAAATTGCGTGTATTCAGGTCATCTTAAAGAACAAAACAATCAGGTTTTACTGTTATGCTGTCAACCAAATGTTAGCTTGTGCACCCGTCGTCTGTATACAGAAGCCTTAAACTTGCATTCTTTCCCACAGCCAGAAGGGGGCGACTCCTCTGACTGCAAAAAGTCCATGATAAATCGACTATTTCTCACTTGATTTATGACCTCAATAAACATTTTCCCAATGAATTTATGGTCTCAGATGCTATTTTATAGAGTTTTTGAATACAGCATGGTGTTAATTTATTAAATTATGAACCAGTTTTTAAAAAAAAGACTATAAAGCGGAGCATTCTTAAAAGCAAGGCTGCTTTGTCAGAGGTAATCTTCTCGATCACTTCCACCATCTGGTTTCTAAAGAGGACCATGTCAAATGCCATACGTGAGGCTTTAAAACAGCAGGTCACAAATAAACAGGCAACATCACGATTGCAGTGTTCATCTTTTGTATACAGGCTACGAGTCATTCCCAGCTGGCTAACTTGGCGTCTTCTTTCAGAGCTACATGTTTCCTACCTGCAGTTACTGACCTCACCAACCTCCAAAGGCTTCATTGTTCTCTCCTGTATTGTCTGATCTTTATCTCTTATCTTTTTCTCTCTCTTCCCTTAACCTAACCCCAACCAGGCGAGGCAGACAGCCACTCTCCTTTAGCCCAAGTCTGCCGGTGGTTTCTTTCTGTTAAAGGGGATTTTTTTCCGTCACTAACAAGTTTGCTAGAAAGGAATCTCTGCATCTGTTGGGTTTCTCGCTGTTTACACCTTCCTAGACTTCTATCACAGGGCTAACACAAAGAGACCGACAACCATGGATGCTCACTCACACCTACGGTCAGTTTAAAATCATCAGTTAACCTACCATGTGTGCACTTAAGAGAAAAACCCACGGCGGCACAATAAAAACACGCTGTCTCTACACAGAAAGCAGGTTCGTACCCAGAACTTTCTCGCTGTGAGACAACAGTCCTAACCGCTATGCTAAGAACGTGATTATGACTCATCCATGTATTAACAGAAAAAGGTTGAGTGATGCTTTTAGTTAAATTTGATTGTCTAAAGTGCACAGAGTTCCTGGAAGTGTTGTGCTGCTGTCACATTTTCACTCATTGTAGGCTCATTTTTCACCGCAATATAAAGTCTTGTATCTCTAATTAGACAGCACAACAATGACTGGAAGTGTAGAGAAGTGAAAAACATCATCATTGTTAACTTCTGAAATATGAAATAAAAAGAAATGAAAACTAATGACAAACCGTGGAATCAACATGTATAATATTTTTACCTACGGGTGAGCAATACTGGAAGAAAATAGTGAGCATATTTCCATATTTGTCACTGATCTACACTCTAAAAACACAGCCTGCAGTTCAACTGAGAAGTCCTAGAATTGTTGTCATGTCATTACTGATCACAGCTGAGTCACGAATGGCTTCAAAATGCACCAAAGAGCACAGAATTTTTCATTTATATTTTTAAAATATGATCGGTGGAAAGGGTGGACTTATTAGCAAAATTTGAAAGAGACATGTAATAAGATGAGTAGTTTGTTGGAAATTTCACTTAGTTTTTACAGCTTCTGTCTCATTTTGCCAATTTTAAAAAAACTAACATGCCTTTCAAACGCACCCATGGGTTTTAGAGTTCAGTGGGTTCATGCTAAATAATATCACAAAATACACTATCCTGAAATTGCTTCTCAAAATCTGGTGACTAATTAAAGACGGATCGTCCCCCTGCTCTCAGTAGACACAGGGTAGAATGAGAATTGATTGTGGCTGGAAGAAAATAATGTCAAAACTTTTTCCCTCCTACTTTTACCCCAAACTCCCCAAAGGAATCGCCTCGCATCTCCAATCAGCAGCATGGCATGAGCCGCTTGGAAAACCAACTGTTTACTCTGCACTTCTTCCCCTCTTTCTCTGCCTCACACACTCCCTTCCTCCTTCCTCCTTCATCTCTTCTTCTTCTTCTTCCACAGATTTATTTACATTTCTCTCTTATACAGCAGCTTGTTTACATCTGTTTCTCCTCACTCACTTGCTCCCTTTTCCCCCCTCTTTCGCTGTCTTTCTCACACATATACAAGCTTATTTACACACCACTGTGTTCCCTCACTGATCCCCTTTTGAAAACCACTTAATTAGAAAAGCCTGTGAGGCTCACATGTCCTCCCCCCCTCACACACCTCCCGCCATCCTTTTTTTTTTTTTTTTAACAACACCAACTTCTGTTTTTTTGTTTCCCCCACTGCATCTTATCTGGTGTCTCTCTGTGCTCTACCTGACTAATTACACCGAGAGATTAGAGGTGGTGGCGCGGCCCCGTAAACAACACAACAGCTGGAAGGACATTAATATTCATCCAGGTATGAGTAGAAGGAGTGCAGCTCAGGTAAGGGGAAAACAAGGGGCTACTGGATGCAGGACGCCGTTTGGGGGAAGGATGCCTGCATGAGAAGAAGACGGCCGCATCGGCATTTTCAACGGCGCGACACGATGTTAATTAAGGGAAACAAATTAGGAACTTCATTCGGGTTCCACAGCGAGAGGACACATGCTCATTAGCAACAGGTCAAGTACAAAAGCACTGGTGGGGAGGTAGCTGCAGCCAGCCAGCACCCACATATGGCCATCAGGATTATTTTGAGGTCATCAAAGAGGTGACGGCTCTTCAGTTCTCCGCCTGCTGCAGTGTTTTGTCACCAACTGCACGATAACAAGTCTGCATCTACATTTGGAAAGATGAAAAAAATAAGGTGGCGTAGTTGTTTCGCCTCTGATTTACAGTAGCAACAGCCTTAATGCAAGAAACTACAACACATCCTACAACACTACAACCCGAACTAACTCATAGTCGCTCCTCTGAACTTTCTGAGCTCATGGAAAGGAACTGCATGATTAAAACCACATGCCGAGCCTTCCCTTCTGTCTTTTGTCTCTCTTTGGCTGTGACCTGCAGTGTACACTGTTGTTAAATCTTCTCTTCAGACACACACACACACACAGAACTGGGGGGTTTGACTCGTCAGTGCATTTGCAGACACACAGGCCGACCTACTTTACCCTGACAGCCGGGAGTGGTATTGCATGCCCAGGCCCCGGAAAAACTGTGGCGGTATTGATATGCTATTTATAATTTCTTTTTGCATAAATTACATTAGTCAAAATGGGAAAGAGGAGAGGAGGAATGGGAGAAAGGGGCAGAGGCAACCTAGTTTGTTCTGAGCACGAGTCGTATTGGATTCCTGCTGCCGTTTCTCTCGCCTCTCATTAAGACCTGAGATCACAAAGTCGAGCTAATGAAGGTGAGTGTGTGCAACCTTCAGGAGGATTCTGTGCACAACAAGATCTCACAGGGACGACGGGCTTTTGTCACTGGCTGTGAGAGAGCACTTACGCCATGTGACCAAACGCTCACAAGATCAAGTGCCTATGTAGTGACTTAGACCGGGACTAATGACAGCGGGGAGAGTGAAATACTGCAGCCCACATGCTGCTAATTGGCTTAACATCTGAAGTGGACACGCCTGATTGGGCGGCTAAAGGTGTACACTGCATGACACGGCAGCTTAGTCACAGAAAAGGGGAAAGAAATCCTCATCTCTAAGAATTAATGCAAAAGAAGCAGCGTCCTTCCTTCCCAAGAAAAATGAGAGCTTTGTTCGCCATCATGTGTGAGCCATATGGAGGATGTTCAATAAACATCGGCTGTAAGGATGTAATATTTCCCTTGAAATCCAACAACTCAACAAAGAGTCTGCATGTGAGCTAAAAGAGAAGAAGCACACATTAGCGATGCGATAACAGGATTTTCTCAAGTCTTCTTGTAACACATTTCCACTGACTTTAACGGATGTAAAATCCTGTGTCCTCTGTGCAACTGTAGGTCCAGTAAAAATATCAGATCTTGAACTTGGGCTAGGGCCATGACAAAAAAGAAAAAATGGGTCATGTTATCCTTTGGTTTGGCTCCCATATGTTAGAAGAAAGTGTTATTGCCCGTTCATCCAAGTCTACAACGCCAAACTGCCAAACTTTTTTCTGGAGCCCTGAACTATTCGGTTCATCGCTGAAAAGTTTACTTTTATTTTCAATTCCAGTTTTTAGCCACATAAAGAAACACAGCTGCCCTCGTGCCATAGGTACCAACAGAAAAAACAACAGAGCTCTGTAGCTTCCACCCTCTGAACAAGAACCCCAATTCACTTATCAGCGCTCTCCATCAGCGGCTGAATTACAGGAAATGTCTGCCAAATGCATCTAAATCCTGATCACTCTCACTTTGCCAAACCTTCCAGCTTTGACTGCTACACACAGCCCGAAACAAAGTGGATAGAGAGGAGCGGAAAGAGAAAACACAGTCGGCATCCATTTATAGTTAGTGCGGGAAAGAGTGCTGATTACTGCAATAGGACAAAACATTTATTCAATCTCCTGATTTATTCATGCCAGTTGAGCAACTGATGGAGAGGAGTCAGATTGGAAGTGGCAGGTGGTGGAACTCTTTTTTTCTCTTTGTATTACATTCTTTTTGTCTCCGTTTTTTTTTAAATCTTTCATTTCGTAAGTGACAAGCAAACACACGCCTGCTGATGGTCATTATTGCCACCTTCAATATAGCAATCACCGCTGAAAAATGGCAAACTTTCATTTCATGCTGTACCTCTGAATCACAATGCCACGGGGCCGTTTTCAGATGTGAGATTTAATCAAGGAATGGCACGGCAAGTAGAAGTTTCATCGTAATCAGAGTTGAGAGAGTTATTACACTTGTGCCGTTTTCTTTTTTCTTTGCTCTACAGTTCCAGCCAGTGTATCCCCTCCTCTCCATCATTTCACATCAAAGCCCACCTCTTCCCTGTGCAGCTTTTAGCAGCAGGGGACAGACTGGAGGGCTGCTGGAGAGTCCACCTTGGGGTCACTAATCATGCGGAGGACTTGTACATAACTCTGTCACTTCCTGACACCTCCCCCTTCAAATGGGAGAGGAATGGCAGGCATAAATCGTAGCCAGAGGCCGCCCAATCAATACGCTGCCCAGCTGACTGACGCGTCATTTGTCATAAGAGTGCGTTCTTGCTTTGCTGTACCTGCTAACGATGTGAGCTATTTCCGGCATTTTCGTCTTACTGTAGATTCCTCCTCCATCCAAAACTGAAAGGATAAACTATTTCATGGATACAACGATGAGCCACAACATTAAAACCACTGAATGGTTAAAAGTGAATGAACCAGAAACTGAATGTTATCTAATGTACAGTTTGTGATTAGTAAAACTGTTTTTCTTTTTGGGAAAATGCCAAAAAAAAAAAAATCAGTTTCACTGTTTGTTGTTTTTGGGGGGTTTTTTGCGTGTGGACCACCTTAAACCAGGTCCAGATCAAAAACCACTGAGCTTAGTTTAGTCAAATCTGGAACAGATTGTTGTGCAGACTCTTTGAAACATAATTTTTAATATGCCAAACCATTATTTTCTGTGTTAAAATCAATCAGTTAAAGTTTATTTCTGCAGCTCATTACAACAGCCTAAAGGGTGACCAAAGTGCTTCACAGTAAAAAACAAGAAAATAACTTAAAAACAATCCAATAACTTAAACCAGGACAAACAACCACTTTTGCATTCACACCTACAGGCAAATTTAGAATGATCAATTTGGTCCATTTGGGTATTTACATTTGGCCCAGTCTGCTAAAAAAACACTTTCCTGTACTTTAAACTGCATTCTAACTTCAGTTACATCCAGCATGTCAGTGCCTTTTATTGTGTTGTTTAAATAGTGCTACTTTTCAACCAACCAATCAGGTATTAGAACAGGATTTTCAAGCATAAAAAAGAGGAAAAGCTGCAAACGTGATGCTCGGGGGTCGTATTTTAACCCAAAACTTGATACTTTCCTAAGTCTAACCGCATAGTTTTGGAGCCTTTGCTGAACCAAGCTTCTAACAGGTGGTTATGGTTGTCAATTCATCATCCAAAGCATGTTTATTTTCCACAAATTATAGTTGTGGTGCCTAAACCAAACCAAGTAGCAAGTAAAAACTGAAAGTAATCAAGTGCAAATGAAACTTAAGTCTCAGAGTAATGAGTCTCCTGGGTGAAGGTCCTGTTACTGACTGATGTCTCAATCCTTAAGTGGACTTTGTGGCTTCCCTGCACTGTCAAAGACTTATCCTTCATTGAGAAAATACATATGCTTCAAACTAAAATGACTTTTCTTCTAAAATGTAACTGAGAATGCAGGTTAGTTGTATCAGAGCGTTTTTTACACTGCACTTTAGTTTCACAACCTTATCTACCTCCTTATTTTCTGTGACTTTTTCTATTTTCAAGGAAGGTTTCTTTCATCATGTCTTATTGCATAGCCTTGAGAACAGTCACTCTGTAGTTTACTGCACACACTGAATGGAAATCTCTTGAATCTTTTGGGAGACGGGGTTGAATTTCAGCAAGTTTTGGGAGCAAACGCCTGGAATGAGACGCAACTTCACTTCAAAACAGCCACCATTAAGGCTAACAGAAAAAGATTACGCAGGTGATGATCTGGTGCAACACCATGTATAGCTTTTAGACACTTTAGATATTTAGATTCTTCATCAGCGAGATATCTGATCACCCCATTATGCAGCATGACAGCAACCTTAAATTTCAAGCCAGAATCGTGAATGGATGGATGGATGGATGGATGGATGATGGATGGATGGATGGATGAATAGATGGATGGATGATGGATGGACGGATGGATGGACGGACGGATGAACGGATGAACGGATAGACGGACGGATGAACGGATGGATGATGGATGGATGGATTGATGGAAGAATGGATGGATGATGGATGGATGAATAGATGGATGGATGGACGGATGGATGAACGGATGGATGGATGGATGGACAGATGAATAGATGGATGGACAGATGAATAGATGGATGGATGGATGGATGATTGATGGATGAATAGATGGATGGATGGATGATGAATGGATGAATAGATGGATGGATGCATGGATGGATGAATGGATGAATAGATGGATGGATGCATGGATGGATGGATGGATGGATGCATGGATGCATGATGGATGGATGGATGGATGGATGAATAGATGGATTATTGATGGATGGATGATGGACGATGGAGGAATAGATGGATGGATGGATGGATGAACGGATGGACGGACGGATGAACGGATGGATGATGGATGGATGGATTGATGGAAGAATGGATGGATGATGGATGGATGAATAGATGGATGGACGGATGGATGGATGGATGGATGGACGGATGGATGAACGGATGGATGATGGATGGACAGATGAATAGATGGATGGATGGATGGATGGATGGATGATTGATGGATGAATAGATGGATGGATGGATGATGAATGGATGAATAGATGGATGGATGCATGGATGGATGAATGGATGAATAGATGGATGGATGCATGGATGGATGGATGGATGGATGGATGGATGGATGCATGGATGCATGATGGATGGATGGATGGATGGATGGATGAATAGATGGATTATTGATGGATGGATGGATGGATGGATACTTTATTAATCCCGGGGGAAAATCCCAAAGGTCTTCTTCCACCAACAACAAGTCTTAACTACAGCTTCACCAGAGCTACGATTTAGACATCTTAAAGTCATAAATTAAACGAAGAAACACCAATAGGTGTAAGCAATAATTTCATAGAATGTCCGATGCCTTCATGAACAAATTCAAAGCAATCTCCATCCTTAGCTCGTAACAGCTGTTCCCCCATTTTATATGCACTTAATTGACAAATAAAATCTGTTTTTGAGAACATCCTTCCTTTACTTTAATAGCTTAAAACCTCTGCACAGTACTGTGTGTGCCCTGCATACTCTATCCAGTCTTTGTGTTTCCTAAATGTGCCTTTACTTAATTCATTCCTGGTTGTATGCGTTTAATAATCAACTCTATTGTTTGCTTGCTCTTATGTTCTTTTTACAATGCTTTTATGCTATTGTCATTTTATTAGATCTTGCGCTTGTAACTTTTTATGAAAGGTGCTACACAAGTAAAACGGATTACGGTCATTATTACGATCTGCCTGTCATCACTGGACAGGAAAACAGGTTATCAATAACAAAGCACCAATGGGAGAAATCTGGACTTGTGTTGTTAATTCTGTGGAATGCTGTTGCTGGGGTCAGAGAGGCTGTCTTTAGGGGGGAAGAGCTTCAACACTGGTTTCACCACACAGACTTTTTTTTCTGCTGGAGTGGTCAAAGAGGTACTCCATAATTGCTTCCACTTCCTGGGGGTTACAGAAGTTAAATGCTCTGCACATTTATCCAGCTTAATCTATTAATGCAGCTTAATAATTGATACACTGCCTCTTTGGCCGCGGTCTCGGCCCATAATCAATTAGTAATTTTAATGAGTGGGCCAAGGAGCCAGATGAGAGGGTCCACCCGAACCTCAGAGAACCGACAAAACTTAATTGTAGTCGTGGCTTGATTTTGACCCTAAACAAACTTAAGGAAAATCCAATAACCGAGTTCTGAATTCCTGATCTAACTGAAAATCTAATACCTGCTGATGTCTCAATACGGTGTAATTTCATGGTGACGAGCACGCCAGTTTTAATATGCAACAGGAAGCCATAATGGAACTCGCTCTAATCCCTCCAGGAGATTGCTCAACAAATGCATCACCCCAAAAGTAAGCCATATTGTTTGAACTGCAGGTGGTAAACACCAAGAGTGCGAATTATCTGCTGATTCTTGGGAGATAGGTGTGACCAAACAAACAATAATTACTCAGACGCTCATTCTCGACTCGCCTCTCGCTCATTATTTGCGGCGTATCACCAGCTGCCTGCGAGTCCTACTGAAAGGTTAATGAAGAACGGGAGATATGAAGGCCGCCCAAACCTCCTGCCACCCCTCGCTTACATCTTCCAGTTGTGTTTGTGCGTGTTTGTGTGTTTTCATCCCGTCAGGTGGCTGAAACAGACACGGGTGTGCCTGCCATTTCTTAATTATTGATAATGAAGCCCAAGGAGACCGCGGTGAAAAGATGAAGGGGAAATGGCAAACCGATGCAGTCAGACATAATAACAATACGAGTCATTATGGCGCTCTAACAGGAACAATTACACGTCTATGCCCTCGACAGCCACAACAATGAGACTAATTCTGCCATTTTTGGGAGTCTGTTTCCGTCTGATCATCCTCCCCTTCATCCCAGATGTTTTTTGGATTTTTTATCAGTTAAACCACTTCTTTACCCAAAAACCCTCCATCATCACCAAAGCTTCCACATCTGCAGCCATATCTTCTGACTCTTGCTTGCTTTTACAGAATTTTTTTTTTTAAAAAACATCGCATTGTCATCCCGGCAGAGGCCATGAATAATTCTGACAGCATTCTGAGGGTGTGAAGAGTACAAACTCACAAAGAGGAATGTGTAAAAGAAAAATAAATAAAAGGCATGGCATCCTTAGTGCCACATCAAACACTTCCTGTGACCTCCCCATCCTTGAGGGAGACAGTTTTACATCCCAACTCTCATTAAATCCCCTGAGAGTTTAGGGCCATGATAAAGCAAACAAATGGCTCATAATCACAGCGGTAATAAGTGGAGGGGGTGGTCATTAGAGACGCTATTCATCCCCATATGGAGCCTCTCATCAAGAGCTGGGGTCTCTTCTCTTATCGTTCCAGGGTGACTTATTGTCCCTGGCAGAGCTGCGACGGATCGCCCTCTGTCTGTACGGTGGGCTTATCCTCAAACCCCGCCGCCCACTCGCCTTGTTTGCACGGCTTCATTAAAGCCCGGCCCGCTCCGACTCACGGCTACATTCAAATCTCCACGTACTGCCATCAAGCCCCAGCCAGTAACTTTCATTTCTACTCACAGCAGCATCAGGGAGAGCAGGCAGAGCGCCGGGTGATGGACTCAGCGCCTGATCTGGGCATCATAGCGCAGCCCATTAGAGCTGGCGGGGGCTACAATGACGTCCGAGCCATTTGCCAAGTAAAAAAGTTTGCTGCAGCGAGTGTGACTGAAAAACATAGCTTCAACGCTCACAGAATGGGGACAAGAAACTTTGTTGTTATTAGGCTGAAGAAATCTTTTGCTTCTCTTCTGTAATTGCTGTGGCTAAGCAGGAACTTATTGTCGGATCCTCTTTCATCTCCATGACAGTCAAAAACAATCTACAGGAAACTGCAGCATCCAGTCTGCGGGAAGAGTTGGATTTTTGGTGACTGTTGTCTGAAATAATGTACAATGCACAAAAAACAACAACAAAGAAATAAATGATTGAATAGAATTTTGTGCACCAGCTTCTTCTGATCCAGTCTTGATCTTTTTGTTTTTTTCCTACTATTCAAAGCTCTGGACTGACAGTTACAGAGGAGTCAACAGGTCAAAATATAAAGAAGCAGTCAGGAGTCTTTTTGCTCACAGCAACTTCACAGAGTGAAATGAATGCAACATGCACCACTCAGCCACAACATTAAAACCACTGACAGGTCAAAGTGAACCAACTAGACTGAGGACTAGACTGTTATGCAGGGACGGAGGATGATTTAATCTACAGTTTCTGATTTGGAAAACTTCTATTCTACTTGTGAAAATGTGCCCAGACCACATTTAACCAGGTTCAGATCCAAAACCAGTGAGCTTAGGCAGGTCAAATCTTGAATAGATTTAGACGTACAAAGGCTGGAGACTTCATAAAACACCATTTTTGATTTGTACAACCATTATTTCCTGTGCTAGAATGTCAAAACATGGAGATTTTAGTGCTTTTGTTGCATTTGGAGTTTAAAAAAAAAAAAATTTAGTGGATTTCTTTGCAACTGGACCATTTTAAATTCAGGTTCAGACTCAAAAACCTCAATGTATAGATGAATGTAGAGCAGATCGCACACAGTTTTTGTATCTGAACCAATTTAGACCAGGTTTGATCAACAGCCAGTGAGCTTTTGATGGAGTTAAATCTGGAACAGATGGTTGTACGAGGGCTAAAGACTCTTTTGAGCATAAGAGAAGCACTGTTTTCTGTGTTGAAATGTAAAAATGTGGATATTTTAGTGGGGGTTTTGTATCTAGATCACTTTAGACCAGGTCCAGGTCAAATACCTCTAGGCTTAGATGGGTTAAATGTGGAGTAGGTCACATTTTTGTACCAACACAGTTTTTACTGGTACAAGCCTGATCCATGAAGGTCCCATCCAGGAACCCAGTGGACCCAGAGGATGTACTGCTGATGTCCCAGAACCAGATAGAACAGAACACCCATAGGGGTCCCATGTTTATGTAACAACGATCACAGCTGTTCTGGCAGCAGGTGGTTTTAATGTTGCGGCTGAACAGACAATTCATCAATAACTAAAAGTTTCACTTAAATGCATCAGAAGCAAACCACCATAACATCTGCATTAACAGAAATCTGCTCCCGTTTACTGCACTTTGTATGAACTGAACTGATTCATGTGATGTGTTTCTGAAAGCCTCCGTACTGCAGTGTGACTGGGTTTGTCAAGTACATTCTCTGCAGCCTTTGTCTTGTTTCAAATGTGTTATTACTTAATAAATTCCTTACGGTGGATCTTTAATAATCAGCTCTACTCTGCAAAAAATAACCAAATAAATAAATCATGCATCTTGAAGTTTCTGCACCACATTCTTTGGATCCATTCTCGATCTTTTTCTTTCTACATTTCTGGACTGAGAGTTAGAGAGAAGTCAACAGGCAAAAGCACATCTTTAAAAAGAAGCAGTCAGGGGTCTTTTTGCTGTCAGCAACCTCACGGTGTTCCTACAAGCCACAGCTTCACCTCCACAGCCGAGAAGAATCAGCAAGAGGTGGAGGTTAAAGACGATCTCAGCTGCATTTGCAACAATAAGAAGGAATGAATATGAAAAGCAGCATTTTCAAATCCTCCAAGCTGCAAAATAAAGGCAGGAAAGAACGGCCGTCTGCACATTTCCTCAACATTTTTTCAATTACTTTGACGTATGCCGCTGTTTGTTTACTTACTTTCCAATCTGAGAGTTTTGCTAATTGCTTTTCTTGAAGTAATTACCCAAAGAGGTCTGAGGAAGTCCCAAAGCCACTTGTAAATTTCTTGCTGGTAGGATCACAATACAGAAAAAACATGAATAATAAAAAAGGAGGGCTCTTACCTTTATATGCAACCATTCAGAGTGAACAGCACCGAGGGAGAAAAAGAAAGACAGAAGAACGATTAGAATTAACAAACTCAAATCTGATGTTTTTATCGGCAGTTCTCAGTGAAACCAATATAGAAAATGCAGTAAAAACACATTGATTAACTCTCGTGTCCTCCTGTGGGTCAAATTGATCCGTTTTAAAGTTTGAAAACGTGGGGGAAAAAAATACTTTCACAGTGAAACTTCTTATGTTCACATTTTCAACATTTTTGTGAAATTTTTGAACATTTTTTGGTGGAAAAAAAGAAATGTTAAAAATGTTTCTTAAGAACAGTCACAAAAAAAATCAACAAATATCCAGAATGTTCTTAAAGAAAACATTAGAAGTTTTACTGATATATATATATGGAATCACTTTAAATATTTTTAAGATTTTTTGGAAGATTTTTACTATTTTTTTGAAAATATTTACAAGAATTTTCTTGCCAAATTTGGGGGATTTTTTTTTCAAATAAAACTTTTAAGGAAAATTTTTAAGGAATTATTGGAATTTTCTTCCTGAAGGTTTTTGCAATTTTTTCAGAAATTTGGGGAATTTTTTTTTGGCTGAATTTTTGGATTTTTTCCAGACAAGGAAACAATATTTTTTGGTTCCTGTAAATGAGGACAGCAGGAGGGTTAACCAAACCAGGCACCTGAAAATGCATGATTAACAGTATTTAAAAATCAACGTATGATATTGTGTATATCCTGATTTTGTACATCGATCAGCTGCAATATTTAAACCACTGACAGGTAGAAGTAAAGCAACTAGACTGTCAAGCAGCAACTGAAGATGACTTCACTGACAGCTTCATTTGTGAAATTGATTATTTATTTGTGAAAATGCAAAAAAACAAAATCAAATATCAAACTTGGACATCTACCTGCCTTTTTTCTCATCCAGTCTTGCTGCTACCAGTTCAAACCAGAGAACATTAATGCCGCTGGGATGCAGATTTCACTTTCCCACAGTGACAAGCAGTGATGTCTGCAGCAGTAGAGTGTTTACCATACATTGATTTATTTGTGGTGGCCCGCCACAATACCAACATTGACCACCACACATTGATTTTCTATGTTTTGTTTTACTGTTTAAAATGGGTACAGTCTCTGGCTCCCTCCTTAACAGACACACTGACAGCAGACCAGTCTTCTGCATGAATCACAACGTGGAGGACAGATTGCTGTTGGCTTTTTCCCCACAGAGAAGACAGCTGACCGAATTCTTAAATAGAACCAATCTGGATTTACACCTCAGCACAAACGTGTCCAAAAGCCACCTCTATAAGTCAGTCTGTCCATGCTCACAGTGCTGTCCATCCCAACGGCTCCAACAAGCATGTAAGGCTGACTGGAAGTTATCGATAGAACACGGCTGTTAGCGCGCTGTACAGAGCTGCTAATCAATATGGACAGTGTGAATGATGATAACCCTCTGAACCCTGAGCAGTTTCTGGGCGTCTTTAGCTTCAGTCCTGCACTTCTGTGGAAATAACAACGATGACTACATGTGAAAAGAGGTAAAAAGTGGATTTTTTGTGTGGTATAAGAAAGATGTAATGCCATAAATCCTAAAAAGAAAAAGAAATACACAAAAGCAGAAAGTTCATCACAGTGAGAATAAATTATTTTCTACCTTAACGACTCACATTTTGAGTTTTTTATGTACTTGTTTGCTCAGGGTAAACACTGACTGCAGTTCAACCCGCTTTAGTTGAAAGCTCAAAAGATTTGGATTTTTTTTCATATATGAGGCATTACAGTTGTACCAAAGAGCACAGATCGCTTCTGTTTATCCACTGAATCTCATGAGAATAAACAATTCCCATCACGTCCACGCTGTAGCTACGATAAATTGTGTAATTTTGCTGATTTCTTAGAAAAGACAACATTCTTCTTACACCTGCCAGGTGTTTTGGGGTTAGGAGGTCGAACAGTAATTCTTAAATTTTGAATGTTTTTCCCTCTGTTCTGATGAATATTTCAGAATATCTTTGAAGACTCCAAAGGGCTCGACCTGAGGAGGCCAAAGACAGTCTGGACCAGAGGTTTCAATTCACAAAACACAAACTAGTGCACTTTGCTTAATTGACGCAATGCGAGGCAATGTGGAGCTGTGAATATGATCCAGGTACTTTTATGTACTTGGCATTACAACACCTGCAGTAGGGCAACTTGTACTCGGTACTGTTTAAGAAGTAATGAAGCAAGCGTAGGTGTGAATCCGTCCATCAGCCACCATTCAGACGGATCCGAATGCTGCTTGAAACGCTGCAGAATCACAGCGGTGAGAGGCGAGAGCAAAAAACACCGACTGTGATTGTCAGGACCCCGGTGAGCGACGGGAGCGTAGCAGCGACGGCGACGGCTACAGCAGCAACAGTGATTGTGGTGGTGCCATAAGGAGTAGCAGCACTGATGCAGCAGATGTACTGACAGCAAGTATACGACCGCTCACATGGTTTATTTTATTATATGTAAATGGGAAGAGCGATGTGTAGAATACATACATGTGACCTATATCTGGAATCGAAGTTTGTGCAGATGTTTTCTGTATGTCTTCTCCTGCAGATAACTCCCAATCCTTGCAGAATTAATACTAAATTCTGAAGTATCTCGGTGGCATCTGCTAGACACAAAAAGGAAAGGGTGCCTTGC
This sequence comes from Acanthochromis polyacanthus, assembly GCF_021347895.1. NCBI lineage: Eukaryota > Metazoa > Chordata > Actinopteri > Pomacentridae > Acanthochromis > Acanthochromis polyacanthus. Next base: position 1,224,698 of record NC_067131.1, on the reverse strand, counting down.
ATATTATATGGCGATGTTAAGTGTTTAGCAGGCAACGGGAGGCTGCTGAATTCATTTTGACTGACTGGAGCATGCACTGCCATTTGCTAAACAACTCTCGAGACTTATGGTTCCATTATAGTTCCATTAGCCGAGAGACGAAGGGAGAGGGACGGGCAGAGAGGGAGGGAGAATAAAAATTAGAAGGACGATAGCTGAAGATGAGAAAGAAGCAGGAGAGGTTGAGAGGGTGGAGAAAACGAGAGGAAGATGAACTGGAGAGCATGCGAAGAGAGGGAAAAAAGCTTCTTTCATCTTGTCAGCTTTCAGAAAGACTCGTGCTCTGTAAACCGAAGGAGGAACGAATAAGGCCAGCCCCATACTTCATGATTATATCATCACCGAAGGACTAAAAGCAAGAGCAAGTGAAATCTGAAGAGAGAGAGGAAAAAAAGAAAAAAGGGGGGAAATGAGGACTCGGGAGTGAAGGGAGGAGAACAGAAGAAGAAATTATCAGAAAGTCCTGACAGCTCTAAATATGGCTTGTTCAATTCTCAGCTATTGAGAAGGGAAAAGAAGTGAGAGGTGAACTGTGCTCCAGATATGTTATCTCTGTTCAGCTGCACTGACAAATGCTATCAGGTATTCTGCTGCTCGGTTGAACTGCATCCGACACATTAGCGTCCATTTGTACCCGCGTTTCATAAAATGTCAACTCCTCACGCGTTATCTTGTGCATTTCGTATCCATTTCAAAAAATGTTCCCCTGAAAACACCGACACGTGTTCCAGTCTGAATCCGACTTCCTGCTGCAACAGAACTGAACAACACAAAACAGAACTGAACAACAACACAAAACAGAACTGAACAACAACACAAAGAAAGCACTCCAGGTGAAATAAAAGCAGCCTATTTTCCTTGTTCCTTATGCATAATGCATGCACGGCAGTTTTTAATTTTCACTGTCAGCCGGAGTGATTACATTGCATTAGTGCCGGCCATGCAGATAATAAGGAAACAATCCTGCTAAGAGAAGCCCCCCACAACATTAAGGTAACTTCTATGAATTTGCGTATATCTCCCTGCAAATAATTTACCTTCTTTGCCACACCGGACAAAGCACAGTTTCAAGTCTTCATCTTAATAGTGTCATCTGTGGTCGGGTCTGGAGCACCAGTCTATCAGAGAGTAATTGGAACAGCTTGGGCTGTAAAGAAGGCCTCCACTTAGCTCAGTTTCTCTGTTAAAGCCCCGGCCAATGAAGCAGTCTGCCAATTCCCCTCATGGTGGCAATCCGGCTTTATTGATCCCATCATTCCTATTTTTTATTAAGGCAGCTCATGTCTACCATGTCCAACTAGCTCTGCACACAAGAAAAGAAGGCTTTGCTCCTCTACAACACACACACAAAGCTTTGCGATTGCTCTTTTTTGGGCTGATATAAAAGCCACTTGGCTATTTGGAAACAAGAAAAGGCAAAAAAGAGCCTTGGATATACCGCCGACTCCACTCAGCCCGCTCCCGTTGCCTCTCAGCCATGAGAAGTCGCAGCAAAAACTTGGTTTCACATTAAGGGGAGAATTTTTAGAATGAAGTGCTGCTAGCTGCTTTTTCTTTTTGGATCTTCAGCATATAACAGCAGGCCGGTGTCAAGCTAAAAACGGTCTCTAGGGCCCAAACGCCAAGCTGGTTTATTAAAAAAAGTGTCAGCGTCTAAGTCCGGCACTGCTGGGCTCTTTTCAATAAACTTTTTATTTATTATGGACAAAAGAGACAGGAGAAAGAAAACAATGACAACTTCAAAGTCTGAACAGGACGGAGAGAGTGAACACGGCTTTCTTTTTAAGGCCTCTGCTTTGTTTGCCAGACACAGCTCATGCAAGCAAGTTCAGACAAACAATTGGTCTTTGTGCTATCCAGCCAGGATGATGCACAGCTCAGTGGAACAAACAGGGTCATCAACACAAAGACACACTCACATTATGAACAGCTCTTCAAAATAGAACAACTATCAGTGCAATGTAAGTAGTTTCTGCTCTATTTTGTGCTTCAAGGTGCATCTGAAGACCGTCTGTTGGTGACATCATTCTGTCAGTGGAAAAATATGGCTAATTTAGCACTCTTAAACAAAATACCACATCCAAACTAATACCAGGATCATCAAACTGACAGCCTAGCTTATTTATGATTTCCTAATCAGTGAAAATTCTGTCCATCTGTGGACATAATCTAATTTTACTCAGTAAAATAAAAGCAACAACAGCTGCGATGAAGCTCAGAACTCTATGGAACAAATAACGTAACTGCAGCTGATAAATTGGAAAAAAAACAATCATATCTCCATATTGGGGATAATTTTTCATTACAAGTAACTAAAGAAGCTCCTGTTGTTGTTCCATGTACATAAATATGTGCACCTCTCTCTTATTGGAGCTGCTCATAAGGATTCTGCTGCTGTTGAATGCTGCAGATTTTTAATAAACTCAGAGGAAAGACTTCTACAAACAGCTGGAAGCAACAAACTGAACTTTACCTACACTTAAAGTTTGATCAAAACCTCGATTACATTTATTATTGATGAGCTGAACGAGGCTCATTTGCTACTTAAAGACTCCTTCCTCCCCACAGTGATCTCACTTTTATGGACATTTCAGTCTGTAACAGATTTAGACTCAGAAGCAAATTAGAAAGACATTTTGTAATTTTGGCAGGAAACTGTAACTTTTGCTCACCATCATGTTTTTGGACCAATACTGGTGCTGAAATGTGGAAGAAGTGTTTCCTAAATCACTTGTGTGTCTATCCATTTAACAACTGCATGTGTTCAGACTTGTGCTGTGCTGAAAGTTATATGGAAATTTCATGAAACTGGGGGAAAAAAGAAGCAGGACGGTCATTTACACATGGAGCCAACATGTTCCGATGCTGTCAGATTAACAGGCTATAGAATAAGTGAGTGCTTACCAGCCATTTACAATCTGGAAAGAGCTACACTTTTCACACCTTCTCAGATGCACGTTCCACTTCTATACCAAACCTGTACAGACAGCATGTCTGCATGCAGCTGCACCTGGCATGTCAGTTTACAATACTTTTAGACACTACATTTTTGTAAATGTTCAGCAATGTGCAACATGCAGGAATGCAACATCAGTTACACAACTGTTAGCAGAGTTTTTAAGACTAAACAATGAGCCGCATCACTGTTTTCATAGATTACACGTATACATGCTGTTTCTGTTATATTTTATACACCGATCAGCCACAACATTAAAACCACCTGCACCTGCTGCCAAAACAGCTCTGATCATCGTTACAGAACCAGGGGACCTCTGTGGGTGTCCTGGTAAATCTGATCCTGGGACATCAGCAGTGGGTCTCTTGGGTCCACCGGGTTCCTGGATGGGGTCTACATGGATCAGGCTTGTACCAGTAAAAACTGTGTTGGTACAAAAATATGATCTAGTCCAGATTAAACCCGTCTAAGCTGGTCCTGGTCTAAAGCAGTCCAGATGCAAAAAAACATACTAAATTCTCCATGTTTTTACATTCTAACAAAAAAATGGTTTTCCATATCAAAAAATCTGTTCTTGAAGAGTCTTTAGAATTTCCAGATTTGACCTGGGCCTGGTTCAAGGTGATCCCGATGAAAAAAAAGACACTGAAATCTCCAATATTTGTTTCACACTTTTTGGAATTTTTATCTGTCTGTGGTTTTAATGTTGTTTCTGATTGTTGTATTTGCACATTTCTTACTGTCTTCTTCTGATTGTGTGAATACACTGACAGGACTGCTTCTAAATTTTATTCTACACTGAAATGACACAAAAGGAATTTTACATTATTACAGAATAACCATAGATTGTTCCCCACTTACTGTATAATTCCCTTGTTGTGTGATTGAATTTGTTACCTTTGGTCTCCTAGTTATCTAACCGTAAATCGATCATCGTTGTTTTTCTCAGACTGTACTTCTGGCAGCTCCACCAGCAGACTGATGAAATCAAATAGGCTTAAAGGTCCATGTTGGCCCCAACAAGCAGCTCGGCTCAGCAGCAGTCCTGAGCCTGTTCACACCCCCACATAATCTCCATTAAGTTGAGTAAGACCCAGTTGTGATCCAAGACTCCAGCCTTCCTTGGAATCAAAGCTGAGACGTGTCAGTGTGATCCGGGTTAAAAGAAATAAAGCGTGATCGTAATCATAAGCAAACAAACCAACATCTGCACGGATCTCAACAACTTCTCTGACCCCATATCATAAATGCATCATCAATTATTCATGTCCGAACACCTACAGTAGAGCATCCACAAACACCGCTCATGAGAAAATTATGCATTTACACATCAACATCTGCACCAGGAGGTGGAGGGAAAGTCTCAACGTGAATTTGACTCAAAAGCTGCCGAGGCTTCGCCAGGAATCTTCATGTGTATTCATCAGTTCATTTACTATTACGGCGCCTTCACCAGTTGGCGAACACACACCTTGGAAACACACACACACCCTTCTGCTAATAACGCCAACTGACAGGGTGCTCTGCCACCTTGCTTTATTTTCATCTCAAGACTTCCAGGGGCTATTATTGCATCTACCTCACCGTCACCCGGGACACCAACATCTCTCAATTATAAAATCATTCAAGGGCAATTAATCTCGCTATAAAGAGTAAAGGCAGATGATACAGTCGGAGAGGAAGAAGGGGAGCGAGTACGGAGGTGGGGGTGAAGTAGAATAGAAGGTAATTGGGAGGGAACAAAGCCAAGGAATTAATGTGACTTTTAAGTACGCAGCCGTGGAGCAAAGTCTCCATTTTGGTAAAGCGTTTACTCCTCACATGGGACAAATGAGGCTGATATACCCTGATCAGGCTCAACATTAAAACCATCCATCCATTCTCTACACACCGCTTCATCCTCACTAGGGTCGCGGGTAAAAAGGAATCAGTTAGATTCTGGACTAGACTGTCATGCAGAGACAGAATATGATTTAACCTGCAGCTTCTGATTTGTAAAATGTTTTTCTATTTGGGAAAATGCACCCAGACCACATTTAACCATCTTAAATAGATTGATATAAAAAAGATAAAGACTCTATAAAGCATCATTTTTGATTTGTATGACCATTATTTTCTGTTAGAATGTAAAAACATGGAGATTTTAGTGTGTTTTGTTGCATCTGAACCACTTTAGACCAGGTCCAGATCAAAACCAGTGACCTTAGTTGGGTCAAATGTTGAATAGATTGCTACACAAAGGCTAAAGACTCTTTAAAAACATAATTTTTCAAATAGAAAAGAAATATTTTCTGTGTTGAAATGTAAAAACATGGAGATTTTGGTGCTTTTTCTTTGCATGTGGACCACATTAGACCAGGTTCAGATCAAAAACCTCAACCTTAGACCTTAGAGATGGGCTATATCTGGAGTAGATCACATTTTTGAACCACCACAGTTTTTACTGGTACAAGCCTGATCCATGTAGACCTCATTTAGGAACCCAGTGGACCCAAGACATCCACTGCTGATGTCCCAGGACCAGAAGGAACAGGACACCCACAGAGCTCCCCTGGTTCTGTAACGGTGATCAGAGCTGTTTTGGTGGTTTTAATGTTGTGGCTGATCGGTGTAAGTGATGGAAATGAAGTCTTTTACTTCCCTGTTAGCGTGTCCTCAGCGGTACCTGTTCTGTAGCGTAACCGTCGGTATCAAGACGCTTTCCTCACTTTGATAAACTAATTTCAAGACTAACTGCTGAACGCAAAATCTGGAAGATTCAATGAGTTACAACAAAAAATTTTTTTCCTGACCTCGTTAAGAAACATCCTCAAAATCCTCGTTAAAACCACTGATTCTCTCTCACACACACACACACACTGAGGCTTTTAGCAAGACTTTGCCAAGCAAGACTTCCTCAGATTTTGTTAACAAAGTGTCAAACATTCGCAGGCAGATCACCCATCCAACTCCAAGATGTAACAGGCGAGATGAAAGCCCGCGTCTCTCTTGAGTCTTTTGATTCGGTTTCCGCTGAAACTCTCACTGCGACTTCGATTTAAATGAAGCTCCTCTTTCTGTCCCATCGGCAGTCGGCTCGCAGCATATGATTCTGTTACCTCACATCCTTTCAGTTTTAATTTTTAAAAAATGCTGCTGTCCCTGACTATCTTAACACACCACTGAGCAAACCACAGCTGAGGATCTCGCTGTGGAGTCTGTCCCTTCAGCTGAGATAACATTATTAATAATTAAAAAACAGTCATAAAAATACAGATTTCGTCTAAGACTTCTATACTGACATTACTTGTATCCATGAAGTTTCACTGCAGGTTTAGAGCTGTGTGACTTAGCAGTTGATGGAAGAATGTAGTTTATAGCTTTAGATCTTTCATAACTCGGTGCAACATCTGACGCTTTCATTCTGATAAATACTGCTTGTTTTTAATCCTTGACTTAACAGAAACTCCGGGCATCTGGCCTGGACCCAGATTCATTTTAAAGGTATTTTATGTGTCATTTATTTCAAATAAACAACAGTGTGGTTTCCACAGAGTATTTTTATGCACATTTTGAAGTTTTACATTGGGCTAGTTAATTGAATTTGCAAAATTTGAATACTTTAAATATAGTTATTCATGTTTCAGATGTTTTTTGACACACGACTGCTCAGTTGTTTCCACATCTGTCATTGAAAAGTGGCCATTAGTGGGAGGCATGAAAAAATAACTACAACTTTCCCAACTGAAAACGATTCCTGACAAAGTTTTCATGTTTTTTCAGCCAGTGGAAAACAAGTGGTTTAGTTTGCGGCTTCATCTATTTACTACAGCTAACGTAGCCTACACCACCACCTTCTGATGGCTGGATGAGCCGCCCCATAGCAGTTAATAGAAACACGCCTAATTCTCATTTCCCTTGTTTCAATTCCAGCAACATCTTAGACATCTGCTCCAAATTTGCTTGGCGATTAAAAAGAAACCCCAATATTATCTCTTATGAAGGTGAAACACGGTTCTCAACTTAGTCCCTCCTTCCTAAAATGGAAAAATATGAAAAACATACCCCAGTTTTCCAGAATTGTTTTACAAGCTTACAACCCAACAATCCCCTGGATACGATGGGATGTACACAGACCTACTTCAGTGCTACGTTTTGCTAGCAATGGGATTGTTGAATTCAATTTCTAGTGTCCCCATCTTCATTTTTAATTTATTTTTTTTGCTTTTCTGCTTGCTGTGGAATATTATGAACATGTCTATGTTTGCAGAAAACCTCTATTTCTTTACTTGTTCTGTCCATAGCATTTTTCCAAACACGTAGACATATATGGCCTTATTTATCATTTCCTTAAGTGATTAGCTGCTGTGTGGGTAATTACGACCTTGCATTATCACTTTTGTTCTTTCACAGAGCAGACTATTTATCATTTTTGTTTTTAAAAAACTACCTTATTGATTCCCTCCGTTGTCTGGGTCTTAGTCTAGCAATTAATTAAGTGTCTTAGAACTGGTCCAATTACACTAAAAGATGCTGTAACCTGAACAAACACAGCAACACACTGTCAATTTGGGGACTACAAGGTTTTTAATTAGGAGAACAGTTCTCTGTTTAAACAGGCAATTAATATTCAGGCATAACAGTTTAAAATTGATGCACAAAACACATAAGCTATATGTTGTTTACGTGGGTATGGTAATCGTGGGGTTACACACTCCACCGTGTAGCAATATGCAAAAGTAAAGCTCCTCCAGGGATCACAAAAGCCCACGGACATAGTGTGAATTTTAAGTTTGTGGAACAGGATAAAGATCCATGGCAGCTGAAACTACTGACCCGAAATACCTGCACTCAACAATGAGGATCCACATCACACACGAATCGTTCTGTCAACACAGCAACAGCAAAACAAAAATACAAAAAACATGCTGTTTAAAAGTACCTTCACCAGCATGCTTCATAAGATAAAAGATGTGTGAGCCTTAAAAACTACATTAACACACACACACACACACACACACACACACACACACACACACACACACACACACACACACACACACACACACACACACACACACACACACACACACACACACACACACACACACACACACACACACACACACACGAGGCAGTAATAAGCAATCTACTGCCAAAGGCCACTACCGAGGCTCTCTAATTAAACAGAATGCATACAGAGAAACCTTGACAAAGCAGGAGAGCATAAAATAGTCATGAAAAGAAAAGAGGATGGGATTAGAGATGAACACAGTATGCCATCGTGAACACCACAAACAAAGAGCAAGAAAAGTGCATTCCTTACCTCCTTTTAAATCTAAATATAAATACATATGCATGTGTTTATACATACGGGTGTGTGTTGTGCAGACTGCAGCTGCTTCAAGAAGACGTCTGCTTTACTATTCTGCACTGGGCAGAGGAAATAACACAGAACTCTGCATTCGTCCTAATTGAGTGAGCGTACAGTTACCAAATTAAAACAATTACATCTGCAGGCCAGAAGCCCACTGGACCGTGAACTGCACAACAACAATATGGAGGGAAAATTTCAGCAAGACGGAACAGCCTCATTAATACAAACTAGGGGGTGTTGTGTGTGTGTGTGTGTGTGTGTGTGTGTGTGTGTGTGCGCGTGTGTGTGGGGGGCTGAGTAATCAACTTGGAGCTTATTCAGCTGAAAACATTGAAGATTTTGCCAAAGATGTGCGACTACAGCTGGGTTCAGAGAGACCCAGATTAGCAGTGACTGAGTGCGTTGTGGGTGCGTCTACGTCTAAGGTGGGGGAGTAAATGTGTGTCTCTTTGCGCCCGTGTGTCTCCTGAGCACCAATATACGGCAAATCAATTCAAATTAGGTCATCTCTCCACTCAGTCTAATGTTCCATAAAAGATGTACGAGGCCCCATCCGTATCGCTGTCTGTTTCTGACATTACTTATCTCGAGGTGTCTGCTGCAGCCTCTCGGGGCAACGCAGGCCACTTCTATGGCAAACTTAATGGACTGTTACATAAGCCACCTTAAAGCCCGTCCTGCTATTCGTGACACTGAGCGTGAGAAGTGACGGTAAGAGGGAGGAATTTTAAGGGGAAAATGCCTGAGGAAATTACAAGCCCCTAAAAGGGTCCTAATCTGGAATCTTCTCAGCGGCCTGTCTAAATCTAACCGGCTTCCCCGACGTGAAACTTTGGACAAGTGGGTGACGAGTGAGTGGCTGGTAAAAGCTAAAAAGAGAGAGAGGACAGCAGCAGTGGCAGGGGTGAAGTAAAGCATGTGGGAAAATCACACTTTTGTTTCACTCGGCTGAATTCACTTTGCTGAACTGTGGCGACATCAGAAACGACAGCAGGGAGATAATAATAAAAAATAAAGGACGTGGGAATTGAAACCTGGAGAGGAGATGCTGTAAACATGTGAGGAGAGTAATGACACTGACACTGTGCAGAGAACAGAAGGCTCAGGAAGGTTTCCGGGTGCACTGATTATGAAAGGTTGGTTCAAACGCCGGTCATCCAAAGTCTTCAAAGGAGCGGGCAACGGGTTTAAGTTGTGGCGGGTTAAGCCCACTATCACCCAAAAAGCACTCAGCCTCTCCTGCTGGCTTTGCAGAAAGATGGCAAAGTGAAAGAACCCGAGTTGAACTCTCGCTTCTTGTCCTTTCTCCTAATATCTCCTTCTTAATACCACAATGCAGAATCCCAGTGGGTGGAACAACCCAGCGGCTGTCATCCACAAGTTCAAGACATCAAGCCCTGATGTCAACATCTATGCGACAAAAAGACAAAGTCAAGACTAAGTAGGCGACAGAAAGAGTGTTTGTACAACAGTAAAAGCACTTGTTTGTTTGCACATGAAAGAGAAAATGCAGCGGCTTAATTTAGCAGTATAAGCACCCACGTAGCATACATCAGTACTACTAGCAGCAGATTACTGTGTTTCTCAGCGCCTGATGAGAACTCTCACAGTAAAGTAGGTCACCAGCATCACACTCATCAACGCTCGACTACTCAAATAATTAAGGCCTTGTCATTCAACACCAATACGCGGGATGTAATGCATTTAATTCCTGTCGTTTCACATTGGTGCCATGAAATCGTTGTCTGCAGTGTGTTCTGGGTCAGAATCAGCAGCGATCCATGCAGCATGACCTCCAGCTGTTCTAAAACGTAGCCTGATGCAGTTCTGTCATATTAAATCTGGCCAAACTAAAGGGAGATGTTTTATAAGGTGCTAATCTTTGGAAAACACAGAGCGTTGTGTGCCGTCCTCCATTTCACTGAATATTGTCGGTTATCTGAATCATAGCAGGAAGTGGTTTTCAGAATAGAACCAACAAGAATCGAAGGTGAAACACTGTTTCTGCTGTCTATGAACACCGATCAGTCACAACATTAAAACCACTGACCGGTAAAAGTGAATGATTTGACACAATTTCTGACTTGTAAAACTGCTGCAAAAATCAATAAATAAAAACTGGAAGTTCCACTGTGGTCCAGGTCAAAAACCAGGAAGCTCAGGTGTCAAATTTGAATAGAATGGTGTACAAAGGCTAAAGGCTCTATAAAACATCATTGTCAATGTGGAAAACTGATATTTTTTTGTGCTAGAATGTAAAAAATATGTACATTTTAGTGCGTTTTTTTTTTTTTTTTGCCTTTGGACTGGTTTAGACCAGGTCCAGATCAAAAGTCAGTCAAATCTTCACAAATTAATGTATAAAGACTAAAGACTTTATAAAACCTAACTTTTGAAATGAAACACCATTAATTTTATGTTAGAATGTAAAAACATGGTGTGTTTCTTTGCATGTGGACCACTTTAGACCAGGTCAACATCAAACACCAGTGAGCTGAGATGGGTCAAACAGATTGTCACACAAACACTAAAGGTTCTTAAAACATGAGTCTTTATTTGAAAAGAATTGAAAGCTCTTTTTTCTTTGTTTAAATCTAACAAATATAGATTTTGGTGTGTTTCTTTGGATTTGGATCACCATAAAATCAGTTTCAGATCAGAAATCGCTATGCTTAAATGGGTTAAATCTGTACTAAATCACTGTTTTTACTAAAAGCCCGATCCATTCAGGCACCGTGCAGGAACCCAGCGGACTCAAAGGAAACCCACAGAGGTCCCATGGTTCTGTAACAACGATCAGAGCTGTTTGGCAGCAGGTTCAGGTGGTTTTCATGTTGTGGCTGATCAGTGTGTACATGTATTTACATTACTGTTTATAGAGCAGAAGGATCCTGCTCTTTCCTGTAGAATCCTCAGATTATGGAACCACAACTGCTAAAAGTCATTTAAGGAGCAGACATATGAATCTATTTATAGCACCAGTGAGATGCCCATTTTTCACAACACGTTTCGACACCTCTCATTTTTAACGCCTCGTGTCCCACCTATACAGGCCATAAAAATGCAAAAATATAGACTGAAGTGCATTTCATGATCAGTTCAGTAACAGACATGTTTACAGCAATCCTGGTACAACAACAAAATCTTATTTCAACACCAGACAACAAATAATACACGTTAAACACACATCTAACAGCTGATCTACATCAAATATAATGTGTGAAGAGGCACTGATATCACACATGCACTGAAGATTTACCTGTTGAAATGACATTATACTGCTGCATCATTGGAACATGTAGAATCCAGTGCTTTAAATCTGCATTCAAGCAGTTTTTACACTAAGTTTGAGACGACTGATCAAAGTCAAAGCTGAATGCTGAACTGCTTTAGTGTACATTTAGAAGGTCATTAAGCAAAACGCTTCAGATGAAAGCCCTCAAAGGGTTGCAGATGTGATACCACTGCAACAAACTTAAAATATATCCCCAGCTGGTGCATGGAATAGCTATTAAAGAGAATTGTGTAGGAGGACCTTCCAATCAGTGAAAGCAGTGCTTCACTGGCTAACAGTAGCATTAAAACAGAAGTAGCCAGTGCAGCCAACAGTGACTCATCAAACATTTACAGTTTATAGTTAATGGCCTCTAACTTTAAAAGGCTCGTACTGGATTCTAAATGGAAAAGGGTGAGAAACTGTACACCTTCAAGGTTTTGTTTAATTAAGCTTTGACTACTCAAGTTACCCAGAAAAACACTCTTACTCTGGTGTTAGCCTTAACGGGTGTTGAGTCCAAAACACAGCTTTGTTTGGCTTATTTAATAGAAGTAAGGTGACTGAAAAAAGCAACAGCACACCTGGAAGCTGCCCAACTCAACCATCTGTTGGCTGTCTGATGTTTTGGCTACTGAGCAGCTCCACTGATGCAGCTGGGGGAGGTTAAGTGGCTTGCTTAAGGGCACCTCAGGGTGGTCAGGAGGGCCCGGAGACACCAGGCTGCTCAAGTCTGCTCCATATATCCAGTTTACTCTTTACTGCATGCCTGTGATATCATTCTAAAAAAAGAAATACTGCATTAAAAAAAGGCAGCGATGGAAAAGAAAACAGGGTGTATGCGAGAGAAAACGTACATGTAATGAAAAACGTGCACAGCCTGAGTGTGTACACTGTATCTGTGTGTTTGTGTGGCTGGCTGAGAAGCGTGTTTAATTAAATTTCACACACTGTGAAGTGTCAGATTGAGAAGTGCCCCCCCACACCCCTTCCTTCACATCGACATGCACACACACCAACACTCTGGTAGTGGGAAGCAGATGAGAAGTGATTTGAGTGGGTGGGAGCAGACACTCCTAATAAGTGAATGGTGTGTTTTTAATTGCCAGCCTGGAGTAACGCAGGCATACACGCAGGCCGCCACTACAACTTATCCGTGTGAGCCCTCGAGCACATGTTTAAATGCTGAACAAAGCGTGTTACAGCGCATATGGTCGCTTCTCTGCAGCGTCTCGGCTCGAGGCTGAGCGACGGCTGGAGGAGAACTGAACTGACGGACAGGACATGGATGAAGAATGAAAGAGCAGAGAGCGGTCGCTGCTTCCTGACACCTTGGTGCTGCTGAACACACAAGGGTGCTCGCATGAATCCATCCAAAACCACCAGAGTCCATCCCAAACACACACACATGCACGCACACATGCCGGATCTCCACAGACAGAAAGAAGCAGAGAGTGAGCGCCGGTTGTGGCTGCAGCATGTGTGACAGGCTGTGACATCACTCTGTCACACTGCAGTGCTCCAGGATCTGACAGTGAGGAGCAACAATCAGGCGTTTCCGGTCATGCCTCGTCCCTCCAGCAGAAGGAGGAATACAGGACAAGTGGCACATCAATACATCTGGGTTCAAATCACCAAGTCTAACTGAAAACTGGAAAATATTTTGAGCATTTTCTGAGGTGTAAAATACTTTAAACTGCAGCGAACAGCGTCTCTGTTATTAGATATCCACCGATCGGCCACAACATTGAGACAACCGACAGGTGAAGTAAAAGCCTTATCTACTCACAATGGCACATTTCAACCGATTAGGCAGCAAGCGGACAGTCGCTTCTTAAAGCTCAAGTGTTAGAAGCAGAGAAAAAAACGGTCAAATGTAAGAATCTGACAGACTTTGACAAGGGTGATAATTACACGGCTGGGTCAGAAAATCTCCAAAACAGAGGTCATGAGTGCAGCAGTCTCACTGATGTGCATGGAGAGTAAAAGCTAGCCAAAGAAGAGCGACTGTAGCACCAACCGCTACAAACCTTCAACACTGGCTATGATAGAGACATGTGAGAGCACAAGGCAGTGTTTAAGACATCAGAAATAAAAATGAACTGGGCCGTCGGACACTTTGATCAGCTGCTTTTAGCTGCATTGTTTAGCCTGCTACTGCATTATGATGTACCACACATCGCTTGGTGTAGTGACTGGTCTCGTGTGAACGGCAAACTTTTACAACGACACTCTCTGGGAATGAACGCTCTGTGTGAAAGCAGCCTGAAGATCATTCACATGTGAAAAGGTCTTGGATGACAGAATGCTGTCACTTTAATGGACTGATAAACCCAGAAATGTTCCATGTCTCAGGTCTGAAAGGGGTTAGAGAGTACATGCTGATCCATGTCAACTGCAGAAAGCACCTAAAGTGGACATGAAAACGTTGCTTTCATGTGGACGCTACTTTGACATCCACCTAAACATTACTGCACAACATGTGCACCCCTTCATAGCAGCAGCATCTTCCAGCAGAATAATGTGCGCTGATTTATTGCTAAAACTCCTCAGGAATGGCTTGAGGAACATGACCAAGAGCTCAAGGTGCTCCATAATCCCCCAGATCTCAATTTGATAGAAAATCAGTGAGATGTTCTGGAAAAAACAAAAACAATTCGTTGACTTAAATCCTCTGCCGCTAACATTTTAGTGTCTGATGTCTTCAGACGTCTTGTGTAGTCCGGGTGTTTTTCATGTTGTGGCAGATCTAAGTAGATGGAGACATAAAATCAGGGTGGAAATCAGTTCTAAAGGAGCTTCACTTACTCTCTTTTAAGATCCGGTTATGTTTGGAAACAGGAGCTTAATCATTTCAAGTCTTCTAATTCAATACTTTACATCTTTCCTCTGAAATTACAACACGAGCAAGTCGTACGTGTGCAGGATGAATTTCTTTGGAAGACGTCTCATTGAACCTTGAACTAACGGGAAAAAACAGCACACCATGAGGAATCTGAATATTGGATTTGGACGGGCTGCTTTTAGCTTCAAAGTTTAAAAAATTAAAAATCAACTTCAGCATAATTTCTGTCCCGGTGTAGCCTTCTGCATTCCAGCGTCTTTCCCTCACGGCAACGTTTGAAATTACCGTAGATCAAGGTAATTTAAATGAGCGAAAGAAGAGGAAAAAAAAACTTTTCCCTTGCAGTGGATTTATTGCCGACTTCTCTGTGCGGTCTTAACGAGGCGAGACCTTCGCTCTAATGCAGCTACAATCCCCGAGTCCTACACAAAAACACACAGCCTCCTTTTAGCTGCACACACATGCCGAGTGTCTCGTTTTTTCTCACACATGAATGAGTCTCATCTTCTTCCCCAATTTAACTACTAAAACAGATGATGAGTGTTGGCTGTCAGGAATGTATTAGAATCCGTTTTGTGTGCAGTCTGGGTCAGCACATGGGCTGACTCATCAGCTAAATACAAACTGAACCCGTGCATGCATTACCGTCTGCGTAAGGAAATAATTAAACAGAAAATTCTACAAGAAGCGCGTGAGTTGAGCTTGAAGGGGTTTCTTTTCTGGCACATCGGGCCGTTTTTCTCCTGTAAATTAAAGCTGAGAGTCTCTTCAGGCAGACAGCTGCAAAACTCCATCGAGAGAAGAAGAAGAGTTACAGTTAACACCAAACAGACCAGTGGTGGGAATATGTGATAGCTGAGATGTGTCTCAGTTGGTTTGCGTGTTTTTTTGTTGTGTTGTGTGTAGCTAAGGTGGAGTGTGGCATCATTACGCACACCGGAGGCCCCACAACGCAGGTACTGTACTGTAAGTAAATCATCCGATCCCCTCGGACAGCCGTCTGCGTGTTTGTGTATTCCTTCATGTGTGCCTTCTGCGCCGCCGCCGCGTCTCCAGAGCGGCCCGTGTTTGCGTGGCGAGGTGCGTTTGTGTGTTTGTGGGAGAGAGGGAAAAAGTGAGTACAAGAGCGCCGCCTCATACATGTTTGATTGGAGGGTCTCCATAAACAAGGCCTCCTCAGTGTGAGCAGGGCAGCCCCGTCCGAGCGTGCAAAGGTGAGCCAGCGAGACGGCCTGATCAGCATTCACACTGCAAACACACACTGGCCTCCTCTTTCCCTCCTTTTTCCCTTTCTTCACTTTAATTCGGCTTAATTCGAGTCATTCCAGTCCAACCGAATTGCTTTACTCCTCCTCCTCCTCCTGTTGTCGTCTTTCATCCTCGTCTCCTTCTGTTCTCCTCTCTTCAATCCAACTCTCCCTGCTATCTCCCTCTTTTCTTTCTGCTGTAATATTTCCTCCTCTCCTCCCTCTCTCTCCTCTCTGTTGTGATCCCTTTCGTCTTCTGCCACACATGTAATATTCATGGGAGGCCATTAAAGAAACACACACACACACACACGTCGGGGTAAAACAGACCTCGCTTCGACAAGCATGAAATAAGCAATTCTGAATACAAAACAATAATCCACAGGAGAAGAAAAAGGAGGAATCAGCAGGCGCTTCCTGGTGTTTGCTAAATGACCACTTCCCCCTGTCCTCTGCTCGCCATCCCGCTTTGTTTTCTGTTTTTCATTTGTCACGCAAAGTCAGAAGCAGGAGTCGGGATGTCAGCGGAAGAAGCTCCTTAGTCGACTTCCTCCTTAAATGAAGTGACACTTTTGCAACTCGGGCCCCTGTAAGTGGCTTAACGTCAGACAATGTCGCCGCAAACTGGGAGGGGTGGCGCGCTGGGAGGAGAATCAAAAGACGTCTACTGTCGTTTAGTCACAGGGAGGAGACATGAGAAAGAAGTAATTAGCGAGAAGCGGTTTAAGAAACGGGGTGAAAAGGCGGCGAGGGAGAAGAAGAAGAAGAGAAAAAAAAAGCACCGGCGGGAGAAAGAGAAAGACTCAGTGAGAGGGAGACAGGAGAAGTGAAAAGACTGCAGGAGAAAGAGGTGGAGAAATGACATGAGAGGAATAAAGTAGAAGAAGGAGTTCAAAGAAAATTCAGGCTTGTTACAACTCGGATCTTATTTTGAAAGTTTGAGCTATTAGTTACGGTGAAGTCACACTCACCAAAGTCATTTCTGAGGTCTGGGAACAAGTTTAGTTCCACAACTAAACTCTGAGGTCAAACTGAGGATACCTGACATGACCGGAAACATCCATTATCGCAAAGAAAAGCTGCACAAGCAAAGAATAGTAGGTCAATGTGGCCTAAAATTAGGCTCTAACAGTTTTAAGTTCTTAACTGGAATTGTTTTGAACCATTTATTGTTATTTTTAAAGATTTTCAGAGATTTCTTTCAGATTATAGAAGAAGGAAATAAAACGAAACATTGTTTTGTTACACTTAGATCTTATTTTGAAAGTTTCAGCTATTAGTTATGGTGAAATTACACTTTATCAAAGTAATTGCTGAGGTCTGGGAATGAGTTTAGCTGCATGACTTCATTCTGAGGTCAGACTGAGGACACCTGAAAAGTGACTGCTCTGAGAAAAACTGCATACACCAGAACAGCAGTATAGCAGCATAGAAAAATGTATTTTAAACTGTTTTCACTGGAATTTACTTGAACATTTGACTCTTATTTTACAGATTTTCCTTGTTTTGTTAAATCAGAGATAATAAGTAGAAGAAGGTGTTCAGAGAGAATTCTGATTGGTTACAACTTGAATCTTATTTTGAAAGTTTGGGCAATTACTTATGCTAAAATCACACGAATTAAAGTGATTTCTGAGGTCTGGGAACAAGTTCAGCTACGCAGTTTCATTCTGAGGTTAGACTGAGTACACTTGTTGTAAAAAACAGCAAATACAAAAGGAGAAGTCGGTCGAGGTCACCTATGTTGTAAAAAAAAACTGACATTTTTAACTGCAATTTTGTTTAGAGCAGTTTCCTGTTATTTTCCCTGTTTTGTTAAATTACAGAAAATAATTACTAAAAGTCACAGAGAAACTATTATTTTACACATGACCTGTAGAAAAACATACACAACTGTGAATAATGTCCAAGATTTAAGCTCAAATTCAAATCAAGAACAAATAATTTTAGGAAATGTGATTTATATTAACTTCTTAAACGTATTAAGCTGTTATTTTACAGTTTTTCTCTGTTTTGTTCAACTACAGATGATGTCTAGTAAAATAACAGAAAAAGAACCCTTAAATGTTCATTGCAAAAGAAAAACAGGCCAAAATGTACAACAGACAATCAAACCCTGAGCAAAACGTTAAAAAAAAGTGATTGGTTGTAAAATTAGTTTGAAATCTAATTATTTTACAGATAATTGCAGATAATTTACAACATTTTACAGTTTTTCAATCTATTTTCGTCACCACTGTAGCAAAGTGTTTACAAAATGTTTAACAGATTTATTTATTTTTTTTAGTGTAGGAACTTTACAAAAAATGAGCCTCTTTTCTGAATATGCCATCATTAACTTCTCTCTGAAATAAAGTCTTATTCTTCCATGTTCCAGGTCCGCTTAGATCTCTCTTCAGCCACAGTTCCAGTTCTCACAGAACGACTCCCAAAACTACACAACGCTCAGAATAAAACCGTGTATGTCTACGTGAAAGTGGTTGTAGATATTTTTTAAAGTCTGTGGGTTTCCAGAGTCACCGTCCTGGCTGGTATGGATATCTGCAGAACATTTCATCACTATTCACCTTTCTAAACTGCAATCCTGACTTTCCCTTTAAGCATGAAAGCCAAACAGACCCAGCAGACGGAGGAGAAATAAGAGTGAGAAGGGGGACATTAAAGCCACCGACCCTTTAGCTGGCAGGTGGCGGTGAGGTGAAGCAAAGTCCTGATGGTTGGATCCTCCTGGGAGCAGCGAGGCGGTCGGGTCGAGTCCCAGCGGCGAGCGTTACCGCAGCTTCATGTTGCTTTGGTGTCGAGAGCTCAAGTTAAACTTCACCGACATGCCGGCAGTGTGTGTGTGTGTTTGTTGTGAGTGTGTGTTCGTGTCCAGAGCCTGGGGGAGGCCTGTCATGCCTCTGACAAGTCTGGTAACTCATAATGCCGCTGTTAGCATATGGCTGTGTGCTAAGTGAGTTGTCTTTGGCCTCATCAAATATTCACAATTACAAACAGAGAGAAGCCCTCGCCCTGCTTGGCATTCATGTTTAATTGATGCCTCTCTCCCTCCCTCTCCTCCTGCAGCCGTGTTCGCTCTCTGTGTTTTAAGTCTTGTACTTCGGGGGCCGAATTCAAAAACATTTCAGACTTCTTGTCGGTTCTAAATTAAAGGAGAACCCCAACAGTTTCCATTCAGGAGGTGCACGGCTTCTTTAAAGGAAACTCCACGTCGTCTTTGGTTCTGGAGGAGGTTTTTTTTTTGTAATTTTAGATAAAGAAGCCTGTTGATGTCAGATCAGGGTGGATCAGGAGGTGTTAACAAACCTCCTGCATTATGGATGTGATGATTATAGGACGCATTCTGGCAAATGTGGGATCCAACATCTTCACAATATAATCACTTGCTGCACTAAAGATCATATCAGCTTTGACAAGAGTCAATTTGTGACGATGACATTAGTTTTTTTCACAACAATATCTCAATCTAATCATCTGATATCTCATTTGAACACACCAGGAACCCTTTAGCAGCACAGCTTAATTCATTTTTAAACTGACTGTAAAATCCCCTGAGCATCACAGATAGAAGTCCTCCTCAGCTGGTGTCGTGTCTGCAGCTCATTTTTAGGTAACAACAAGTTTGCCTTGGAACATGTGCTCTACCTTTCAAACCCCAAAAACCCACCAGCAGGTATGACAGACATGTTAGTCTGGAACAAATGTCCAAATTAAACCATTCAGCAGAGCATGAAGCTGTAGCAACAGAAAGAATCAAACTGCCCACTTTCCACATGTTGTTCCATCAGAACAACGATCCAAAATTCAGCTTAAAAGTGTGATTTTCTCTCACAATGGCTTTGCTCTGCATGCCTTGTTCTTCTTTTTTTGATTAAACTGCAAAAATTAAACCAATTGATCTAATGAGATTCTGCAAAAAAACCTAAAATTCTGCAGGCTTCAACCAGGACGTCATGAACGAATCAGCTGTGACCAACCAGGACATGGCAGGAATTCAGGGGTTTGATTTGGTTTTAAACAGACCAGAAAGGAGCCATGTATGGAAACAGATTAAAATTATAAGCAGTAAAACATCTATAGTATGAAGAAACACAATTTCTTCTTCCAGTATTGGAAACACCTGGGGAACTTCTTGTACATGCCGGTTCCGGGACTTTTCAATTTTTGTCTGAGAACTAATCAAACAAATTCAACTTTTGTTTTGCTTTTATAACTTTTTTGAGTGTATCTCCCTCTAGACAAAGGTGTGCTGTTTCCACTGAGGTGCAGGACTTTATTTGACAGTTTAAAAAATTAGCCTAGACCGAATAAAAATTCAGACAGGAGCAAAAAAACGCCTGGAAACTGATCATCTTTTCCTAAACCAAGTCATTTTGGTGGCCAAGCTTAACCAAACAAACAGCAAAAATGTAACTTAAGCCACAAAATAAACCTATACAAAGTAAAAAAAAATAAATGTCAGCCTCCTCAAAGCCCTGTGACTTCCACCACCACCTCTCCAATGACCTTAGGCTGCTCTTTTCAACTGGAAAGCCTCCTAGAAGTCTATCAGCGTCAGATGTTGGCGCTAAAGGGCACCTTGTATCTGTGAGCCGCCAGCAGCTTTTTGACAAAAATGAAATTTTTCATGGCTCAGTTAGCATGCAGTTTATTATTCTTTTACAAGCATTATTGACTGAGCACTTAACACTTAAACGAGCTTCCAAGTCTGTGAAAAATGAAACGTCCTGCAGAGGATTGAGAAGTCAATAAGAATCCCTAATCACCGTCCATCCTTTAGAAATCAGCAGCAGCCTTGTAAGCACGGGCATCTGATAGATTTATCCTCGATGATTCTGTGCTGTCAAACTAGTTTTTTGCTTTTTTTCCACATAAAACTTTGTAAAACAGCCAGTTTGGTGGTAATTGTAGAATAACCTGGTGGAGTCTGCGCTACAGACACGCTGCATTTCCAAATAACAACAGCATCAAAAGGATGAAAATGTGTTTTTCAGCTGGAATAAATATCCATTTCACTCAGTACTCAGCTGGGCGTCACTTTGTGCGGGGACACGGTCCGTCCCTGCAGACGATTTATCATTTAGGCCTGCATCATGTCGGCTCTGAATATGCTGCCATTCTCAATGCGGCAACATTATTTGTACCTCCTGCTGTTCTGCTGTTACGATGGATTCAACGGCACAAACTTTTCCCCTGTAAATTGTCATTGTCCACATGCTGTCATCAGTAGTGACAGGGTCAGCCAGGTCCGTTCCTCTCTTCTCTGGCGCCTTTGTAAAAGCTTTGTGCCCACATCTTGGACCCAAACTCTTTACTTTGTGAATACTACCGCAGATGTTTTACTTAATCCGATCGTTTGTTCTTTTGCATCCATTCCTCCCTCTCAAACTGCTTCTTTCTGGGACCAGAAGCTCTCGGAGGAACCAGGACCAATCACCCACCGACACTTTTCCACCACACAGAGGACACTCAGGTCACCGCAGCCTTTCATGTGTCTTCTTTTAAGAGAACAAAGTCCATACAATGCATACAGTGTCTCCCAGCTGTTTCATCATTTCCTCTGTATTTGTTTTCCTCTGTGATGAACAGAAACAAGGACGGATGGACGGACGGACGGACGGACGAACTCGTCACAGCACACTTTAGTTGAAAGGCAGGTGGATTCTGTTCCGGTACACAGCATGAATCTGCCTTTTGTTACACTGTGACAAATGTTTGTTGTTTCTTTTTAAAGTGTGACATCAGAGCATTAAAGAAAAATAGTTTTAAAGTTTGACTTATGAGTCGATCGCTTGGTGAAAAAGTGACACCTGAAGGTTTAAGAGTCACAAGCGTTGAATGCATTGACTCACAAGCATCTTTTAATGTTTTATCATTCATCCAATCATCCATTGGATAATTAAATTATTATTAATGACTGGAAAACTCTCATCCACCCACACCGACATAAACCAATATTCATCAGTCAGGTGACTTCTACAAATGAGCCACAATTATTTTCAGCTCTGTCTGTGGATAAACTCCACCCCTAATCTAAATCATGTCAACTGAACACCAAGTAAGCACAACATCCAAATCACCTGTCTAACATGGTGCAGGTATCCTCTGTGTGCCCTCAGACTCATCCAGCCACGGACCTTCTGAAGTATTTCTGGTATCAGGTACCCAGATGTGAGCAGATGTTTTAGTCCTGGACCTTGTGATGTGGGACCTCAGTAGATAAGACGTGATTTCCAGCACATTTAGAGGACCAGTTAACTCCTAAATGCTCCTCAAACCACTCCTGAACATTTGTTTTTCCAGTGTGGTGAGGAGGATTATCCAGATGGAAAAGGCCACAGCCATCATGTTGTCTTGCAGGAGAAATATTTAAGCAGGTGTTAAAGTAACATCTGCATCGATGTCAGGACTGGATATGCACATCTTGAACACATTTCTACCCAGTTTCTTAACTTATAATCAGTAGCTCCATGCCCTGATACAGCAGCAAGTCATCCCAGTGGTGTCGGTTATCAGTCACCATTTCACAGCGACACTGTCTTTGCACGCTTCCATTTGCCAACAAAAGGCGAGTTCTGGCCCACGGACATTAAGCATCACAGGAGAATTTCTCATGGTGGCCCTGTACTAGCTAAACTCCCACAATGCTCTCTGCTTGCCGATACGGAACTACTACCAGTCCGATCGACCACCTCCTCCAGTCGCTGACTTGTTAAAAGGTAAGAGGCTCCCCTGGTGGTACAGCCAGGTACTACAGCTAATTTACAACACATGTTCGGACACACATTTGGAGCAAACAGAATGCTGGAGCTTGTGGGGCAGATGCAAGAATACAATTTTGTTGTTACTGTTGTCAAGAATATTCACTGGATTGATTTTGACAACTTTAACGTACTTTGAGGTTCACATAGTCGAGGAAGAGACTAAATATTAAACTGTGGGCAAATAAACATCATGTTAGCATCCTTGGTTTTACCCACTACAAACCAGGAACACCTCACATGTTGTTGTCCAGCAATCACAATTAGACTCCTATTAAAGTCACTCAAATCCTTGTTCATTTTTCTTGCTTCCAATATTAACGTCAAGAAGTGACTGCTCCCTTGCTGCCTAATGCGTCTCATCCCTTGACAGGTGCTATTGCACAGAGATAATGTTAGTTCCTTCACCTTTCAGTGGTTTCAATGCTGTGGCTGATCTGTGTAAGTCTTCAGCAACATGTGCATTTTAATTCAAGTACTGAAAAATATGTTGTACACGATTATTTCTCACCGATTTCACTTCACTGAAAAAACTCTATTACCTACAGAAGTCACAATCAGGGCTGAAGACTAGAACACTGATTGACTGGTAAATTGCAGAAATGTTCTGATTCTGTCTTTACAGCGGCACTCCTTAATAACTACAAACCAGATGAGGGCAAGCCGTTACAGGTTGCAGAAAGCTGAGTTCACACGCATCTCAATTAATCAAAAACTGCCCATTTGATGTTTTATCATTCGTGTGCAGACGTCTGACAGCTTGACAGATTGTATCTAAGCAGAGGCTGATAACAGTAATTTGGTGCAGCATTAC
This sequence comes from Acanthochromis polyacanthus, assembly GCF_021347895.1. Classification (NCBI taxonomy): domain Eukaryota; kingdom Metazoa; phylum Chordata; class Actinopteri; family Pomacentridae; genus Acanthochromis; species Acanthochromis polyacanthus. The sequence continues at coordinate 1,201,406 of NC_067131.1, read as the reverse complement.
GGCCTCGCTGGCATACTTTAGAACATCAGAATAAGACGAACCGCAGAACGATGACCACAGTGTTGTTGTGAAAACTGACATTGACATTCTGAGGATGTTTGCTTCCAGGAGATTGGATTCTCCACTGCTGACGCGTTTCAAAGAAAAGATCAAGTGCTGAAATACATTAAAAAATCATTCCTATTTATCAATCGATATTCCGTCAGTCAGTGTTTCTTTAGATGTGATTCTCAGGATGCCATTTCCTCTGAAAATGTACTGCAACGAGCAAGTTCTGCTTTTATTTAACATGCATTAACTGCTGCAACTAGCAAAGATGGGATGACTAAACTACAAGATGCTTAGAGGCCACATTTCTCATCAGAAATCCTGTGTTTTTATGTATTTTAAACAGATGTATATCAAAAACAGTCAATTATAAAGTCACATTTGTCCAGGTGAGGTGTTCTGACCACATCAACCATTAAAGTTTAGTTTTTCCACTGTGTAGTCACCGACATCTCCACATTTTTGGAAGGAAAGTGTGCTTTCTATCACAACATGGCGTCTTTACTGTAACAAGTTGGTGAGATTGATGATTACAAGATGTTCAGAAGCTACATTTCCCTGAAGGGATCCCGTGTATTTCTGTGTTTTGGGGATATTTATCTTCTAAAAACAATGGAATGTAAAGCCACACATGTCCTGATGAGTTGTTTTTATCACATCACGCATTTAAGTTTTGATTCTTCAGTGTGTGGTCACCTTTAGTCAGTGTAGGTTCATTTTTCTTCATATTTTTGGAAGAAAAGGGCATTTTACGGCAATATAATGTGCCTTTAAAGTCACAATGTCAGCTGTTTTGACCACATTCACCCTTAAAGTTGTGATCTGTCACTATGTGGTCGCTTTAATTCGGTGTTGGTGCTTTTTTCTCCACTTTCTAGAAGAAAAGTGCAGATTTTGTCATTGAAATGTGCCTTTATTCTTGCAACCAGACGAGAATGGACGATATAATTACAAGATTCTCAGCTTTCTCTGAAGCAATTCTGAGTGATTATACTGTATGTTTTTGACAGATTTGTACTCTGGAAACAGTGGAATCTAAAGTGTATCTCATGTCAAGTGTATTCATCTTGAATTTGTCACACTTTTGGGTTTTACAGCAACACCATGTGTGCTTAAGGAAAATCTGCAACTAAAGACTTTGGAAGATGGAAGAAAATACAAGAAAATCTGGAACACAAACACACATTGTACAGCAAGGTTTAGAGATCCAGATGTGCTGCATATTAAAGTTAGCTCCTTTCCATGTGTCTCCATCATGCTGCTGTTCTTTCATCATTTTATATTACAGCGCACAGACTCCCTCACACAACCAAGCAGTCACACACATATTGCCTTTGTGGTACAGGCTACAGCCCATAATCAGATTTTAGCATTAACAGGATTACACTGGAGCAGAGGTTTTCCCTGTGCAGAGATAGGGAATGAAAACTGTCTATTATACCACTGACAACAATACGGGAAACACAGATTTAAGATAGCAGGAGTGACACGCTCTATCATATCAGATCACAGCTAATGATATCAAGCAATCATAGATCAAAATAGCGCTGCTTTCTGTTGCACACCAGCACAAGAGATGGATCCCGGCTCAGCAGCAATATTCTGAACGAACTTCAAGAAAAAAAACAGGGTCTGTATGCGCTGCAGCCGGCTCCCATCTCATCAGATAGATCTGGGTGCCTTGCGGGGGTGAAACAAAGCATCTGTGGACATTCATTCAAGGCATCGTGATGGACGGACACCCGCCGGATCGAGACCCCAAAGGGAAACAAAAGCAATGTACGGATACAAAAAGAGAGGCTGTAAAAATTTCTGTTTCCTGCAGGGCGAAGGGGGGGTGGTGAGGTGGAGTGCAAGGGGTGCCGAATCAGATACCAGCACATCAAAGGTAGCCTCGGGGGGTGGAGGAGGCGAGGAACGACACGGAGACTTTGGCAAAAACAAAAAGCACACTTATACGTAGACAAAAAGGCACACAGTTGTTTTATTTTACACGTCGCAATTGTGAAAAACTGACACACGAGCAGCGCCGTTTAAGCAGACAGAAAAGCCGGCCCACACACACACTGAGAAATGCCCAATGGTCTGCAGACATCAAATTTTCAACCTACCCTCACCACGCTTCAGCCACAAATCGCATTACCTCCGCCACCCCAATCCGCAATAAGCACAATGCAGCAGCCAGATCCACCTTGTCAAAACCTCTGAGAACACCATTACGCTGTGCCTCAGCGGCGTGTGCAGCCCGCTAAAGGAAAACAATCAAAAAAGCACCCATCCATCTAGAGAAGGAGGTAGTATAGCATTTCCAATTTTTTTGCCTCTCATCTGGGACGCTAACGAGCTAGTTTGAAAGAAGGTGAGGAAGAAGAGGGAGAAGTGCAGCCACGAGGGAAACGAGGAGGACTAAGTGTATTTAATCATTAGCGAGAGCAGATAGGCCCGCGGTGGAGGCAGCGCTCCGGTCATTCATTTAGAGTGACATTCATTAGTCTGCACTATAATCTGCCACCTACATGGAGTATGGGATGAAGAGCAAGGCAGAGAACAGGCTCCATGAATCACGGCCACGGACACTATCATACCTGGTCCTATTCTCTTACTGGCCCCCAAACAAGGAACCTTATCAGGGCCTATAAGGCGGCTAAATAATGAGCCTGCCAGATCCTCCACAGAGCGGCTGTCGAGCTTCTTCACTGAAATACAGCGTTTAGAATGTACAGCAGGAAGGAATACACTCACAGTGGCAGTGTATGAGTAGAACAGGGTAAATGGCACACCTGTACATTAAAATACTGGAGCTGAAGTGAAAAATCAGGAATTAAACATGTAGATTTATGGAAGATACGTCTCTTTGACCAGATCTAATGAAGAACAGCTGTGTCACATTAAATTTTAGAAAGACCTGGACAGATTTATTGACTATTTAAGTCAATTATAAAGCAAAATGTGAAATATTCATAGACTGAGGTAATCAAATGTGCTAATTTTTCTCAATTTCACTTTGTGAATTGGGTGAGGGTTTTGAATTTTGGACTGTTGACTGGAAAAAACAAGCAATTTTAGTTCTAATGAAATGCAATGGTCATGTTTGACATTATTCTGACTTTTCAGAGACCAAGTAGACAAGTTATTAATAATCTCAGTCATTTATTCAACAAAATGTGAAATACTCACAGTTTCTAGCTAATCAAATATGTTCTATTTTCTTGATTTTACAGCATTATAAGTTGAGGATCTTTAGATTTCTGACAAAACATGCAAATTCAGGATTTCATCTTGAGTTTTATGTAATGCAATTGGCACATTTAACTGTATTCAGACTTTTTAAAGACTAAGCAGACTAGTGATGAGTAATTCAGGTAATTTATGAAGCAAAATGTGAAATACTTTATAGCTTATCAAATATGCTCCATTTTCTTTGAATTTTGGACTCCTTGTTGGAGAAAACAAAGCCTATTTTACTGTATACTGACTTTTCAACGACTAACTAGACTAGCGATGAACAATTTAAGTCTTTTATGAAGCAAAATGTGAAATACTGACAATTTCTAGCTCATCAAATGTGCTCCTATGTTTCATTTGTACATTGTAAACTGAAGACATTCGACTTTTTGACTGTTAGTTGGACAAAAGAAAATTCAGGATTTTGTCGATCTCTAGCGTATTTTACTGCCTTCTGACTTTTTAAAGACCACATCCGAATAATTTTAAATCATTTTATATTTAACTAAGGTGTAAAACACACACACAGCCATTAGAATACATGTATTTTCTTTTTATTTCCCTTCACTACCGTCTAAATGTTGTTTTCAGGAGGACCGAGCACTCCAGCTTCACCTCTGAGGAACCTACCGTCAAGAAGGAATAAAAGAAATGAAAAGAAAGAGGCAGTGGCATGCAGCAGCTCCAGCCAACTTGACAGGGCAACTCACTTTTCTATTATGATTTTTAGTCTTTAATTAGGGTTAATTAGACTCTCAGTGGGTCTGTCCATTCTTTCCTCTCCACGTGAGGTGATTAAGAAGCCACTCAAAAGGAAACGGCACGCTGCTGGGACAAAAGAAAAAACCCCGACATGCTGAGCTGAGGAGGGAGGTGAAGGAAAAGTGCTACCCTGTGTGAGTGTGTGCGTTTTTTTGTCAGGGTGTGTGTTCGGTTTAATGGCTTGTTTCCCGACACACTGCCGCATGAGGATGCACAAACACTCAAGCCTACACAAAAAAGGAGCACAGTTATTCACAAATTGCCACAAAGCAGCTTTGTCAATAACACACCACTCAGGGGAGTCACAGATGGCTTTAACGCTCAGCACCTCGCCAGCTAATTGGGGCATCACTGGTGTATCTCCCGTTCCTATGACGATTGTAAATTTGTAAGTGCGGCGGCTCATCCCCCATCATTCGTCTTTGCAGCTGCGATGAAACCAAAGAAAAGTGTCTGCATGGAACATATGCCAGCTTTTCGCACATGACAATGGAGTTTATGAAACTTTTGAAAACAGTAAAAATCCAGTTTCCAGAGTGGTTCACTGTCAGAGGGGTGAATTTCCAGGTTTATTTTATTAAAGGAACTGTAACATGAAGTACGAAAACATGAAGCTGCCGTTACTTCTTTCATTGGATAATACTTGGCCTACTTTGTTGCAAACAAAACGCATTGCTTCTGCTAAAAAGAAAATAATTCCCGACTAGGGCTGGGCGATAAATCGCATTACTTCGATTAATTCGCGTTTTTAAAACCTGACGATTTGAAAATTTGCCAAATCATAAAATCGAGACGAGCTTAAATATATAACAATACAGATTCTTCTTCTGCCTTTCACGACTTGTGCACTGGCGTTTGCTTCCGCCTCTCATCTCCTTCCGCCAAAACACTCACCCCCCCGTCATGGCGGACAGAACAGCAGACGAAGAGTTGGTCGCGAGAAAAGGGCCTCATGTTACATCGATTATATGGAAGTGTTTCGGCTTTGACAAGACTGACACAGAGCAAACTACAGTCATGTGCAAGGTTTGCAAAAGTACTGTGAAAACGAAGAGTAGCAGCACAACTAACCTCTTTCAGCACCTCCAGCAGAGGCATCCTAAAGAATGGGAAGAGTGCTGCAGCTACAGGAGTGCAGCATGGCTAGCACTAGCCATAGCAAACAGACCGCAAAGAAGCAACAAAAATCCATTAAAATCGTAATCGTACAAGATGACTAAAAAAAAAAAAAAAAAAAAAAAAAAATCGAGATTTTATTTTTTGGCCATATGGCCCAGCCCTATTTCCGACACATTTTCTTGTGAAACATTTGAGGTGTGGACTGAATGTGGACGCCTGTAGAAACCCATAACGTAATAACAACCCATAATGTAATAACAACCCATAATGTAATAAATTTGGCCTTTTTAAAATGTAATAGGCCCATAACGTAATAACTGATCAATAACGTAATAAAAGGCCTGAACCTATAACGTAATAACTTTTGACCAATAACGTAATAACTTATTACGTTATGGGCCTGATGCAAAAAAAACGGTGAAAATGTAATAACTGAGCCGATAACGCAATAACCAGCCAAGAGTGTAATACATTTGCCCTTTTTGACAATGTTATAGGCAAATAACACAATAGCTGACCGTAATAGCGTATAGCATATCAGTTAGTGCCTCAAAAAAGTACTCATTTTTGTCATGAAAAATGCAGTCTTTATTAAAACTCTGTAACAGTTGTTTCTTAAGTCTACTATATTTGTTATGGCTTGTGTAACAGATAAATAACAAAATTGAATTCTGGTTCTCAACAACTTTAGATCCTGAACTGAACAATAGAACAATAGAACTGAACATATTTAACCTGAGCACAAAAATAATTAGGATTACTGTTCCCTTTTCTTCCATTTAAACATAAAAAAAATCTAATTCAAATTATTTTGAAAAACACACCAACTTTTCGTTAGCAAACAGCTCTTAAAGACCACTGCTGCGTCAAGCAGCCCTTTACAGTAAAAAAACAAACACACACACAGACCAACTAATAATGTCCTCACTTCTTCCAAAAGATGTCCTTGATTTTGTAGTGGCCAAATGCCACATGGCTTAGCAAAATCCAGGCTTTCATCCATCCGTCTTTTCCAAACAGCTCTTTAAGACGTGCACTGAGAAAACTGTTGCGTCCAGAAGCCCTGTAGAGTTTCATAACACTAATGGAAGAATCGTCGTTTTTGTCAATTTCCAAATCCTCTGCAAGTCTCTCTCTGATGTAAACTTGGGGATGATATATAGGTTCAGGACTTTTATTACGTTATGGGCCTATTACCTTTTAAAAAGGCCAAATTTATTACATTATGGGTCATTATTACGTTATGGGCTTCTACAACGCCGCCTAATAGTCGACCAAACTTTAGTAGATGAAGGAAATCTTAGTCGAGCAAGTTCCACTTTGTTGATTGATTAGAGGGAAAAAACTCAGAGTAAAAAACCAGACGGACACTGATCCTTTACATGGCTGGTCTCTGCATTTACTGGACAGTAATTATATACGTCAGTCAGCACATCAAAGCATGGGATCATTGCAGAGGCTAAAATACAACCCAGAGAAGTTGGCATGGCACCTTGGTCCAACTCTGCAGCCTCCATGATCTCACCCCAAATGGCAAACAGAAAGGCCCAGTACAGACACAGGCATGTCTGGTAAAAACTTTATGGATAATTTGACGGACCACTGCTGCAGGAGCCAGAAGTCTTCTCTGATCAGGAACAGACTGCTGCATTAAAACCTGGTCCTGTAGTTTCTGTGATTGGCACATCAAGAGATTAGGCTTATTACAGAACGATCGTCTCCTTACCCACCTGTAACATCCCCCTCTAACCTCGAACTCAAATCATTTTCCGGTGCTCCCAAAAGATACATATTTAGATAAATTAATGAAAATCATAAACGACTACGAGCTGAAAGTATTTGATTGAGTCAGTCTTAGATTTGCGAGCGACTGAAGACAGAGGAAAGTGTTTCCAGAAGTTTAAATCATCCGCCTGCACAGCTTGATCTTCAAACACAACACGAAACTGATTGATGTTGTGGTTTTGTCACTTTATACACGAGAAGCCAAAACATCTCTCATCTCCTTGCGGTGAAATGATTCTGTAACACATGTAAAACCCTGAATTTATGCATGAAGACCAAATTAAGTATACATGTCACCCTAACCACAAGAAAAACTGCTTAGTTACTCTAAATGATTGAGCCTCCGGGGATGCTAATACCAATACAAAGAGAGCTGCAGTCTGAATTGCATTCTGCTCTGCATTACCTTTCACAGATTATCACCCTCAGGCATAAACCCCCCACAAGGATGTTAGGCGTTTAGCATACAGATAAAAAAAAACACAACACCACGCTGGGAGAGCAAAACACTGTTCCAGGGGGATATTTTTCTTCAACTTTAATTGCAGAGAATTAATTGGTGGAAACTTTTGTTACCGACAAAAGCGGCCCCTTGTTTCATTAACGGCATCATTAATAAAAGATGACGTTTCTTGTCTTTAATTAGAATTAGTAAAGAGGGAATTACGTGAAAGGGAGAGGGATGAGAGAGAGGCACAAAGAGGGAAATGTAGAAAGAGGGCACAGGAGGGTTTCAGGGCAATTACAGAAGGTAGCTTTGGAAGAAGGTGAGACAAGACAAAAAATAAATCATCGAGAACAGAGAGAAACACAACAGGTGCCCACAACTCGTGACCCTTTGAAGCTTGAAGTTACGCTCGTTATTTCTCAGACCAAACAGCTAATCTATCCATCAGTCTGCTGTTTGGCTTTTTACGGACTCGCGGCGCATTCTAATATTAAACAAAACAGTTTGTGGAAAACGGTTCTCGTGATGGAAAAAGGGAGAACATGTGGGTGTGTGGGAATTTGTTAGCTAAGAGGTTCAGCGTAACGGCAGCTGACTGCCTTTGACAGCAACAAGAGATGAGACTTCAATAGTTCTCTTCCTGTTAATACTCCAACATGCAAAGGATCTAATCTTTTCTGTGCTGCCAGCAGACGAAAGGAAACTTTTAATTGAGTCACGATAAAAAGCCATCTGTTAGTCGTCCTCATCCTCTCCTTTATTTCCCCCATCTTCCCTTAAAATGTTCAGTCGGCTGCCTGGCTAAATGGAAGCACATTGTCGCATTAAAGTGGAGAGAACCTCCAACTTGGCCAGAGAATCTCTGCCCTTTCACTGCTTCATTTGAACGCCCCTTTTTAGTGGCGAAAGTAACATTTATTTGAATGTAGAGGGGGAAATATGTTATTTAAAATCCAAATGAACAAGAAAAAAATGCTAAGAAATCAATAAACACCATTTCTTTTACCCATTGCTCCATACAAAATGTTGATATTGAAAGGGGAAACTCTTAACAATCAAGTATTCTTAGAACATCTGTGTAAAGTTCTTACACTGCTCAGTAAGGGAAGGCTTGCTGCTTGGTTTCATGAAGTCCATAAAGTCCAGACTCTGACATGAACATCAAATGGACTACACACCGTTTCACTAGACCTTATTCTGCCACGGTATATAAAGGTCACGCTGTTCCTTATGTTGGTTCTGGACATACATTGCATGCTGTCCAATTGTCTGAAATGAATTAATGATTTTAAAGCACCGACTGGTCATCTTAAAACTCTTATTGCATCCCACATCAGGCCTCTCACTTTGTCCAAAAGTGAGAATTAACACGAAAATCATTTCAGATCACTCCAAAACTGACACGGACCTGCCCGGTCAGCGGGTTACAATGACAACACATTTTTCACAGCTATCCCTCTGTGGGATTCACTCTTGAGATGAGATGTAGTAAAAAGTCAGAAAAGAAGCAAGTAGACATCTGAGGTGAGATTTTTAATCCTACATACTGTCAGGTTTGAATTTGATGAGCTTGTTAGAGAGCATAGCTCATTATAGATCAAACAGGATTTTTTCTTTTTCAACATTTGGAATGTGGAAAATAAAGTTAAAGGGACAGTCCATGTCAGCTTTGTTGTCCACTCAGTCACTTTCTTCCCCTTTCTGGGGTTAGATTGGAAAGTGGAAGGCCTTCTAGATGTCCTTCTCCAGAAAAACTCTCCAACTCCTTCTGAGGGATCCTCAGTCATTCCCAGGCCAGATGAGATATGTAATCCTTCCGGTGAGTTCTGACTAAGTTTGACGTGACCAGAAAGTCTCCAATGGAAGGTGCCCAGGAGACATCCCAATCAGAAGCCCAAACAGAAACTCTACTCCAGGCTCCTTCCAGATGTGGTCCTCCCCCCCCCCCCCCCCCCTATCTGCAAGACTGAGCCCAACCACCCAACAAAGAAAGCATATTTTGGCCACTTGTATCTGCAAATTTGTTTTATCAGTCACTACCTTGAGGTCATGACCATAGATGAGGGTTGAAACGTAGATCGACTGATGCATCGAGCATTTTTCCTTCAGGCTTCACTCACTCTTCTTCCCACCGGGTGGTTTCATGCCCATTTTACTGCTCATGCTGCACGAATCTAATTGTCCATCTCCAGCTCCATTTTCTCATCACTTGTGTACAAGATCCTGAGATACTCGTTCACTTGAGGCAGCAACAAACACCCAACCAAAGGAAGCAATCCACTGATTTACTCCAGATAACCATGGCTTCAGACTTCTCGATACTCAATCACATCTCAGCCACAAATCACTCCAGAGTGTCCTGAAAGTCATGAAGCCTCATAAAGCCAACGGAAACACATCATCTACAAAAAGCAAAGACGCAGCTCTGAGGTTCCCAAACCAGACGTCTTCCTCACAAACAGGATCAGAGAGAGGAGTCCAACACCCACTGGAAAAGTATTTGACCACAAAGCAATAATTACACACAGAAACAGAAGGTGTGGGTAAACAAGGAATCTGCTTTTTCATTCACCCAACATAAATTCAAATCTAGTATATTTTGCTGAGACCCATTCTGAATGCATCAACATACTAAAATCTGTTGTTTATAATGCTGCACGGTATAAATTCATGTCCTGTGCTTGTGTTCCAGTGTCAAAAGGTGACTACATTTCTGCAAAATATAAACAAATATCTCATTCAAATAAATAATGCAGAGTACTTTGACTAACTTGGGCAGTCAACTACATTCAAGCATTATCATGATGGAGCTCGACAATATTCAGCGGTTCGGCTGGAGTTTGCTTAGTGCACGGCACACGAGGCAGGAGCGTTTATAAATGTTTTAGTAGATACCTTGTTACCGGGGTCAGACAACATCAGCGGTAAATGCATGCTCTGTTGTGATAAATTTATGTGCTCTTTGTTTGGGAGGGAAAAAGCCAAAGACGTGAGTGCACCTCTGCAGGTGTGAGCGTGTGAAATGTGGTTGTGTCTTTGTATTCGTGTGAGGGTGATGCCTGTGTGTGTGTCGCCGGCTTTGTTCGTCCTCCATTCTCTCCATGTTGAGTCTATCAGGGATGGAACTTGTTGACCTTGTGACTCTCGGAGAACAATGAGTGAATGCCGGCTGTATGCTAAACAATCCGGAGGCGTATGCCTGTCTGTGTGTGTGTTCGTACACAAACCTGGCTGCGCATAATCAGCAAGGCTTGGAGCTGAGCTGAGCTGGACAATGCAAGGAAGACAAAGAAAGGCAGATTGTGTGAGTATGAGAATGTTTACATGTGTATCAACAGCACATGACGATGGATTTCTTTTTGGTGAACATTATTTTTTGGGTGCGTTTCATGCCTTTATTAGACAGTGGTGAGAGACAGCAAAGAGAACAGGAGAATGACATGCAGGAAATTGTTCCACCAAAAGGAATCAAACTAGGAACTTACTACTCAGGCATTAGCACCCAAAAGCTAAGGGTTCTAACACATGGCTAGTGGGTCACCCGGACTACCGGCCCAGTAGCCACCAGATGCCCAAACCACCTAAACTGGCTCTTTTTGACATAAAGGAACAATGACTCTACTATGATTTAATTCCAGATGTCTGAGCTCCACGCCCAACCCAAGGCTGACCCAGCCACCCTACAGAGGAGCCCAATTCTACATATGACTTCATTCTTTTGGTCACTGCGCAAAGCTTATGGACCATAGCTGAGGGTATTTAACTGCAGAGGCCATAATGTCTGTAAAACTGAGGAGACAACTCAAGACCACACATTCAGATTATGTGAACAAAGGAGAGTCTCTCTCTACTCAGACTTTCAAAAAGCAAATATTTGGCATCCTTCTGTGACTATTTGGCGACTATTTCACTGAGGTTGACACGAGTGACTGGGACTGGGTGCACTGACAGTTTGTTGCTAACACACCGGCGTAGGTTCTCCATGAAGAAGCAGAGGACCAGCCGCTGGATCTAAAACACTGAGATAACAATTCATGCTGACTTTAGATCTTCTGTTAAGTATCTGGAGCTCCTCTCCTTGCAGGTGATGCTGCCCTTTCCAACCACCTGTCTGTGTGAGTCACCATTCTCATCACTGACCGCCATGAGGAACCAGCACAGGACTCAGGTAGGAGCTGAGAATAACCCACGTGTTGCATCTGTTTCTCTGAGGATGGAGAAGCTGTGCAGCCAGAGACATTCCCAGTCCTCACATTAACAGCAGAGTGCTTCCTCTCTCTCTGGCTACTGTACTAGTGTGAGTGACACATGTCAGATATGTTGTGTTTATTGATTTAGTCTGGTAAGCGTGCCCTGGCTTGCAGCGAGCAGCGATCAGCTTGACGGAACTCCTCGCCTATCGCCAACACCGTCCAGATGTGGCTGCTAAAAACACAGTAGCGGTGTGGGATTGCAGCAGATGTTTTGACTCCACTTGATGCTGTACTGAAGGCATGTGTGCAGCTAGTTACAGCCTGCATTTTGTTTTCGATTAGAGTTTAAAATCACTTTACTGCTCAAACTGTTTCCTTTTACCAAACAGTTTTATGGGCCAATCACGATTATTGTTCTTTTTATGTCTTATTCTGTATTAATAAAATCTGGTTTTACTCTGAGCCTGTGTATACACTCAGAGTGGGAGACTTTTTCTCTAGATCTGGTTGCACCGTGAAACACACCTAAAATTTTAACGATACAGTAATATGTGCAGCCAGCTGAACAGCAGTTGTGTTGTTGTATGGTTATTCTGTGTTAAGATGACGCAAATATTCACAAAACCCATCAAATATATTTCAGATATGTTGGTTTTTTTGTTGTTTCTTCACACAACTATGACTATAGAGGCCATAAAAATAGAAGACTTCATCAAATAATTCAAAGGGATATACATGAGAGGTGTATTTCCTGTCTTGTCAGAGGTTCTTAGTTTAAAGGAAATGGAGAACCAATGGCCCGGACGAAGTATTTCTAATGCTCACACACACACACACCTTGACTGATTTGTTTTGTTCAGGTATGGAGAGTTTTCTATTACTTTTAAAGTGCACTCCAATCTGTGATTTGTACTCGCAGTGAGTGATGTTGCTAATATTCCCGGATGCCGCCTCTGCTATCGCCTTTTCTCCTGTTTTCAACGTGTCTTCCTGCCCATCCGACTGTCTACGTGCCATTCTAACGGTCTGTCTGTCTGATTATCTACAGAAATAGCAGCAGGTGTTCTTGGCTGCGATTCTTCAGTAGTTCTCTTTTCCCTAATGCTTTGCTCTATATTTATGAAGGCTCTAAATACAGCAATAAAAAGCATATAGGCTGGAAAATGGTTATGGATCCCCAGTGGTGAAGTTTCAATGTTTCTTTTTACGGCAGAAACACAAATGATGAGTGAGACAGAGACAATTAGAGACGGATGGCGGGCTGTACATGTCTGCTAGAGAGATGAGGAGAAAAGCAGAGGTTTTTTTTTATTTTTCAACACATACACACTGTTGCAGCACATAGTAGTGCACACACACACACACACACACCAGACACAGCTGCTGTTGAAGCCATTACAATGATTCAGATGTGCCCGTGGGAAATTGCATGAGTCACCTACGAGTAGAGTTTCTGTTTGTCCGACCAGTCAACACTCTTGCTTTAGCACTTCTAATAAATGGATTGACACAGCAGATTTTTTTTCCATGTGCACAAAGCATTGTGGTGCATATCAGGAGGAAAACAAAAGCTAATGTGGCAATCCGTATGACAAAGTAACTCCTTATTTTATTCATTTTTCTGGGCACAACGGAAGAAGACAGAGGCTTTTCTGGGGCATCATTAGTGTCACTGATGATACATTGACCCTATAAATGTGTACAAGAAGACACCCACACAAGAAGTGGTATAAAACAGGGAGAGAATGTGCTGTCATGTGCAATAAAGTGAGCCTAATGTATCATAATTAGGTTCAGCAGGTTAAACAATCAACTCTGAAACAAGGGAACCAATGAGATCCTGTATGCCACAATGCACCGTTCTCTCCGTTAAACAAGGCGGCCAAAGGCCTCATTTGGTAAATGAGACGGCAGACTCGGCTATTGTCACCCTCGTCTCTGCTTCTCGCCCCTCTTTTTCCCTTCCCTGAAACAATTACATGCACAGACTCTCTTCTCTGGTTAATGTGACACTGGTTTCTGCAGCAATGTGAAATCTTCCCATCGGCAAAAATGTAGATAACTCTGAAGGCTGGAAACACAAACAAAAAGGGGAATCCCAAATTAATTGAAGGGCCCAGTAAGAACATCATAAGCTGTGCGTGCTCGCAGTAGATGTCTCTTTTGACATAGAGCGTTGTTCCAATTATTGTTTTAAACCCAGAGCGAGAAAATCAAACGGAGCTCTCAGTGGAGTGAGAAAAGGTCTGCAAACCAGAGATGGGTACATCTGCAAAGAAAAATACATGCTATAACTATAACAGCACAAGCAATCAATCCGGGGTGAATTTTATTACTATCCACATGCAACTGCCTCAGCAAAGCCCATAAGACTGCCTTCAAATGAGCTCCCAGGGGAATCAGCCTGATTCAAGGATGCGTTTGTGTGGCGAGCACATACATGCACACAAACACATGCAGGGACTGGAACATGCAGCTTCTTAAATAATGTACGAACACACGGTAAGCCTGCTACAAGTTCCTTTTGTGAGTCTCAGCGCTTGTGTAAATCTGTCTGTGTGCCTACGTTTTGCCACCGCGCTTGCTGTCACGGTGCACCAGCTGCCTGCTCGGGGTGGTAAGGGATCTTTAATCACACACCCACAGTCCCTGGCAAATTACTGCCTGCTGACTGGAATTGATAAACCAATAGCCACAACAATGGGGGAGCCAAAGCCATCAGTGCAGCAGAACCACCTGGGTGGAGCTGTGGTGCAAAGAAAAAGGGGGGCTGTAGTTGTCGAAAACCTGACCTAGAATTCTGTATTTTTCTCATTTTGACATGTAAAAAGCCAAAAACAGACGAACCTCAACAAGGCGCCGTCACTTATGGCTGGATGAGTAAACTCGAGATCAGAAAACGGCGTGCAGAGCAAAGCATGAGAGGACTGGGCTGATGGGGAAATGAAGCAGCAGAGGAGAGACAGAAAACACAAATCACATGTGGGAAAAGTAAGGCAGGATCTCTAGAAGATGCAGCAGCAGCTGCATGACCGTGGCCGTAGAAATGACCTCAGCCCTCTGTACGGGCAAAGACTGCAAACAAGAGTCCTGAGGATTGATCCTAATACACTAATGATGCTGCAGCTGTCACAGACTTATCACTCCTCACTCTCCAATGCTCTTTTCCACGGCTGCATGCAGACACATCCCTCATGCTGCTTTGATCTCTCTCCTCAGACCTTCCTCCCTGCCTCCCTTCTTCTCTTTTACCACCGCTCTCTCATTTATTCTGACACGCTCTGCTCTGTGTTTCATTCCTTTCCTTTTTTGCCACATCCAGGTAAAGATGTGCTTTTATTTTTCATGTGCTAGAGGCAAGAACTTATGTGAAACACCTATGGGGTTCAAAGCATTTCTATTTCATTGTTTCTCCTGGACAACTATAGACTGGTCTGTATCTCTAATGCTGGAGCCAGAAATGATGGTTCTGTCTGTGCGCATTTGTACACCGTTGCTTGCTTTGCTTGAAAGATCTCCATCCTTCCACCTGTCCCTCTCCTTCAGAAGTTTTCCACGCCAACTGCACACAGCAAACATGCGGCAGACGTCTCCAAACGTCCAGCTGTTTCCCCCAGCGCTTCATGTCACAATCCTCCCAGGATTCCAATTCATCTGGTGGCACCTGAAGCCAGGTGGCGTCTGCCTTATCTCGCCCAACGTCGCCTAAAATCTCAAGGAGGCAGTTTGCAACAAGCGACGGATGGCATTTTCCTGTAGCAAGGTGTTCTCACTTTGATTCTCAATGGCAGATATTGAGTGACACCTTTTGGAAAGAAAGCCAGAGGAGAAAAAGCTCTCTGTAGCGTGGCACATCAGAGGCGGCTGACAGTGACAGACCATGTGATGTTTTCTTCAGAGGAGAAGTTTGTGTCAAATCTGGTGTGTGGGTTTTTGTCACTGGATTTCTCCCGATGCAGGAGGGTTATTTAACTCTAAACGCACAACGCTGTTGCAGCGCAGTGAGGAAGAATGGGGCGAAAAATGTCAGAGACTTTCATCACACTGTTCTGGCACGATGCATGACAAATTCATGATTAACCCTCTGAAACCAAACAGCTGCCAGTGGGTTGAAAAGGGAAGTTATCTTAAAAAAAATACACCAGAAACTGTAGAAACAGAAAGAATCATCAGGTTTTTCCAAAGGGTTTCCTGAACTAATCATCTGTGATGTGCACTTCATAAAATTTCATTAAAATCACTTTATTCTACATGCTGCTTTTAAAAATTTGCCACAAATAAACTGCTAGGTATTACCAGATTCTGCAAAAAAAATAAAATAAAATAAAAAATTCTACAAAGGTCAGTGTCACCAGGAGGCTACTAATGACTCAGCTGGGACTGACAGTACCGTGATAAAAATTCAGGAACTTTTTGGTTGAACTGCAGGCTGAGTTTATACAGAGCAGACAGGAAACGAATAAAAATGTAAATATTTAAATGCCTACGTTTTTCTAAGTATTAGTAACAACTTAATATGCTGAATCAAGTTTTTTATTTTAATTTTTGTAAAATAAATAATCAAAGAAAATCTTCTTTATTGTTTTCTTTATGTTGATATACAGTTTTATAACTGTCTTAGGGCAAAAAATAAATAGCCAAAATTGAGAGAAAACGTGGCAGAATCCAAAAAATACAGAGGTTAGTACATTATACATGAACTTAATTAAAAGCAGATCTTGCTACTACTTCAACTCACGGTGTTTCATTCAGGAGTCAATTTGCATCTAAGGCGTACAATCAAACATTGTTTTAGAACTGTTTTCTTTTCCAAGGATGCAGAATTGAACTTAAATATTGCAACCAGCCGGTTTATGTTGCCACAGCTGCTTCAAAACAATGAAAACCAGCAGCTCTGACCGTCCTTCTTTGTTTTAGCTTTGGGGCCTCGTGAAGACACAACACGCTGAATGTTCTCTGCTCCGAGGACGGGCTCAGATGTACTCCAACGCTGAGTTTTTGGTTTCTGCAGTTCACTCTTCAGCGATTCCAAATGAAATATTTAACTGTGCATATATACAGGGGCATTAAAGTGTAAATCCTGGTTGGTTTTCAATCAGTCTACAAGGACAAAAAGAGAAGCTGAAAGGAGCACCGGCTGCCTACAAAGGGCATGAAACGCTTCTTTAAGTGCGTTCATGTCCTCACTGACTTCCAAGACTGAAAGTACAGCTTCAGGCTCGGAGCTCAGCAGAGGGATCTGGATAGCAGATAAGGCCTACAGGCACACGATCGACCACTACTGCTATTGTTTAGTTATGATCTCGGACCGGCTCAGAGCTGCGACACTAACCCATCTGAATTCATCTGCTTCTTTAATTAAACACACACCCTGTCAATACCACTTTGAGTAGGAGGGATTAACTTTGCAATTCCCCAGTGAATAATCAAAATAAAATAAGCACAATGCACAAATACTTGACTTAGTTTCCCCTGAAGAAAAGAGCATAGGAACAATAGATCAGTCGCTTTATGAAGCGAGGGAGCTGGTTGAAAGAATCAGTTCATTAAATAGGACTTGGCACAGCATTCCCTTCAGTCATAAACACACACCCAGGGGCTACAACAATAGATGCTTGGATGTTACATGAAGCTCCAGCATCTGATCGTACGACTCTGCCTTTATTTCTGTTGAGAGTATCGCTGATGGAGCCAGAGAACTAAGTACGAGAGCATCTGAACTGATCGTAATTCACTTAAACAAAGCAAAAGGTGCATCCCGAAGCTAATGCACGCTTTGAAAGTGAGATACATTAGAAATAAAAACGAGCGCACAATGAAAGATCACCGTTTCCAGCTACTCCGTCAGGACGAATAAAGTCGACAAAAAGCCGGCGTTTAGCGGAACAGAAAAGGATCGGCAAATGTCAAGCTGGGGTCCTCTGTGAAATGTAAAATTATTAATGTTAGAATTCTGCTTTTACTGCTGTGAACGTAAGGAATGAAAAACTAAACCAAGTAGGGCATTCTTGGGCACATTTCTAGCAGTTAAACACCCCACAGCAGGGCTAATCTAAAGCAGACACACTGCAGAATCCCACACACAATGACTGACAATAAACTGCCTCTGTACTTCATTAGTGGACTTTATGCTGCAGAGTATTCAGAGAGGCATTTCAGCCAGAGTGATGGTGGTTGAGGGCGAGTAGGAAGTTCCCCTGGCAGTCATGTGGACTCTGCTGCTGTAGGAAAGTATGTGGCGCTCACCCCGGCCATAATCAGACATATCAGGCACCGCTGCACACAGGGCCCGGCTCCCAACTCCCAGTCAATTTGATATATTAAACAATTATTGAATATGCCACCAAACAAAACTCAGTGACACAAAGAGCAGTGTAAATCTCTGGCTGCTTCCCCTAAATTATGGATGACTCGATGAATTATTCATTAAGAGGAAGTGGAAGAGGAAGGCGGCAAATGAGAAGAGGGGAAAGAAAAAAAAAGAGTTGAAAATAAAACAACGGACTGTAAATGGAGCTAAAAAAGAAATGCTCTTTAAAAAGTCGCTTCTGTTTCGTGGATGCTCGTGAACTTGGCAAATCAGAATGAATCCGTCAATTCAGATTGAGCCGGCTGTCATTCATAGATGAATAGCGGCTTATTATGATGATAACATTACGGTGACGGCTTGTACACATGACGGATCAGCAGGCACTGCAGCGTTACTAGATGATGGTGTGATTGGCAAACAATAAGGGGAGAAATGGTGTTCGTGCATAACAGCGTGCATTTGTACAGGACACTGAGATATCTGCAGGGCAGCAGACAGCTGCCAGAACATCACTTCACAATGTCCTGTCTTTATATAACATATTACGTGGGTCAGGAAGCAATCCAGAGCTCAATGCTGCAATTACAGCTTTTTTTATCCGACTGCATTCATTGAATAGATCTGTATAGAATATGCGTCAAACCAGCGGGCCAAGAAGCGTAAGTGACCAGTCAGCCAATAATTACTCAACGATTTGTCTGCTCTAGAGCCCAATGCCAAGACAGGATATTTAAGTGGATATTTTCAGGGTTAAAAATATTTGTATAGCTATAAGAACTGAAAAAGGTGAAATTGCATATGCTATCAGGACCTATCTACGTTGATCTCAGCTTGATTTAACATATATGTGAAGCTGAAGGTCATTAAGTGCCCCAGAAGTCTTTGTCATGGTGCCCCTTTACTGGTTAATCCCCTGTAATGATTTTTCCTTGCAACACAGAACTACTTTACTTTTATTACACCATCAAATAGCTAAAAGCTCCACCTGGTGGCACAACCAGGTACTATAGCTAATCTAAAATACTGTTAATCTGTATTTATTGAATAAATTACATCCGGTTTCTGCATTTTTTAATAATAAAATTACTCTGAATGATGGTGCAGCTGTCTACTAACCTCCCAGCAACGGTTTTCACAGACTAATTAGTGATTTACCACAAAATGCAGCCCTTGACTCCGCACCACGGCCTGCTCTGCTACATGTACTGCAGACAGTGCTGAGAGGATTCCAAACAATGGAGCTGGAGCAGCTCCTAGACAAACTATATGTGATGACAGCATTTCTAAACCACCTCCATTTTTTTTTAATTCAGTTAAATAAAAAAAATAAATAATTAAAATAAGAAATATCAGATAACTTCCCAAAACGGGTATATCAGTGAGAAGCCAGACTTTAGTTTGCTCATGTCCTCAGCTAACTCAAAAGTCAAGTTTCTGGAAGGAGGCAGATATTGCGGAGCATAACAATGGCTCAATGCATCGTCATCCTGTGCAGGTTTGACTTTTACTTTCTAAATATGGCTCAGGACTGGATCTGATCGCAGGCTATAATTATGGTAAGACAGGTGCTGTGGGCAGCATGGGTTAGCTGAGCTGTCACTGGCCCCCTGCCTCATAGCCACAGCGTTTTACATATAGATTGAATTACCTGGAACAGCTCTGCCCTATGTAAATGACCGTTATGTTAATAGTGTGCAACATCACACACATCCTGGCATCCAGGTGAGGCCCTGAAATGTGTGTGTGAGTGTGCAATGCATCCTTGTATTCTTTGAACTCTCAGCAGCAAAAATAACAACAACAAACCTCGAAATGATAAAATCTTAAATTAAAATTGCATCACTGCTGCTATCAACCACGGGCTGGACGTTAGACATGGCCGCCTAACCTCACAGACAGCGAGACTGAATGCAGACACGCAGAATAACAACAGCTTAGCTTCAACCACAGAGCATTATGGAGATGAGATCATGACTGGGGAGCACAGGAGACCCCTGGGATAGAACAGGTGCAAAATGCAAGGACAAGGGACAGCTGCAGGAGTGGAACTAATGAAGAATGTGTGAGACAGCGAAGAAGAAAGGAAATAAAAAAAGAAAGAAATGTTGTGAATTAACAGAGATGGGGAGTAGAAGGATTGGCTCATGCAGAAAAGGTGAGATAAAGGGTGACAGAAAAAGTATTCTTGGTCTGTTTAAAAAAAGCGTGGAAAGTTTCCAGAAGTGAATGAGAGAGATGATGTATGCACGATATAAAACTTGAATGTCATGGTCATTCAGTGGCAGAAAAAAAGAGACAAAAGGAGAAGCAGAACTGCTGTACTCGAGTGGAAGGAAAGAAAAGGAAAATGGCGATCATTAACTGAATGCCTGGGCCAAGGCTAATGAAGGGTGAACTACAGAGCACAGAGCACCGGGGAGCTGAGCTAGCTTTTTACTGAGCATTTCTGGAAGCAACGAGCGACGCGTTCCAGCCACTCGCTGCTCTCCGGTCTGATTGGAGTGGTCTGAAGCACCCGGCGAGCTCATTGTGATGAGGTTTGGGGGAAGGGAGGAGGACGAGGAGGAAGAAGAGAGCCGGAGACCACAAAAGAGACGCTTGTGCCACAGGGGATCGGGTTGCGAGGCCGAGGGGTCGCCATCTCTGGCCTCTTTCACGGCGCTGCATTCCTCGGGTCAGGCTAATTTAAAACACATCTGTTGCTCTTGTTTCTTTTACTGCTCCCCTGAACACCCTTCACTCCATCACGCCCTGCTCTTATTTGTGCTGGCGACGCTGCACTCACCGCCACTTCCCTCTCTCTCTCCTTGACTATTTGCTGGTGACCGACATGTGTGGATGACTAATGGCCGTATCTGCATGAAATTTATGCTTCCAAGGAGAAACCCATTTATTTTCGGTCGCCCCGCTTCGCACGGCCACCATCAAAACCCACCTGCCTTACATATCTATCCCATCATCTAATGTTATGTTGACTGTAACAGCTACTGCACCTTGGGAAATGATTAGGCCTTGGAATAGTGGTCTGTGCTCAATTGAAGCGTTCCTTCTTCTCCTCTCTCCTTTCATGTTTTGCCAAACAGATTGTCCAAGGATGCCAAAAGCGTCCCCTGGACTCCATCTAACATCACGCCAGAAAAAACATTCATTTGTGTGCCATCTTTAGCAGTGATAGAGCTGCAAAAACAACCACAGAAACAGGGCACGAGCACAACTTCTTCGGGATAAAATCAACTTTGGGTGCCCCCTTTCTGCGAAGTATTGGAAATGTATTTATCACATTGTGCATAAATTAATATTCATAGGGATGCCATGCTAAACAGTTGAACTGAGTCTCCTGAGTTCAAAGCTGTCGAGGCTGATTAGCATGCTGGAGTTCTGCTCATGTATCCTGGGTGAGTAATTACTGTAATGTCTCTAATCACACACTTGGGCGATTAAACCTGCGTTCTCTTTCACAGTGACCCTGACAACCAGGTAACCCAAGTTTCAGCGTGTCCTGTCGTTTTCTTACTTTGTTTTGTCTTTTTCAGCGTCAATGCTAAATGCGTCACCAAAGGAAAGGAATAAAAAGAAATTCAGATAAATCCTCTCTCTTCAAACAGGTCAAGAGCAAATTGATGTAGGGTTAGAATTTCTCACACGCCGGAGGACGGTTTAAATAAATACGTGCCGCTAATAAGAAGTTCTCTGCTATACTGTTAGTAAGCAGTGCCTTTTAGTGCCTCTTGCTTTGCTAAACCTTTCAGTTCAATAACTTTTTCTTCCCCCCAGAGAATGAAATTATTACAGCATCCATGCTTTGTTCTCTGTGTTTGTCTTTTAAATACGCACACCTGTTCTGGATGTGTCACAGATTTAATAAAGTATGCACGAAAACATGAAAAAAAGCTTGCTGTCTTTGATGCAATAAAATCAAAAATCAGCGGGAATGCTGAACATGTTGTCATCCGTAGTGATCTATGCATCGTTTCTGAGAGTGGACACTTCCCAGAACTGGGTTTGCTTTTGCTTAAAATGTAGTTTTCAAACAGGAATGTCAGACTGAGACAGAGGTCTTGGTGTAATCGCTCAGTGACAACATGAAGTGTGCAGGACTCCTAGGTGGAGGTGAAAGAGGAACGCGGGTCAGCCGACAAACTGATCGGATCCGTGACCGGCCACAAGCTGCCGAAGCGAGTGGAGAATCAGTAGTAAAAGGTCTGGATTAAGCTACTGAGAGCTGACCACATGAAACACATCCAGCCATCACAAACTGCCTGGTGATAACCAACGCCAGGATAAGAAAGAGGAGCCACGTACGAAATGCAAAGCAGCTCCAGCGTTCCTTTTCTCTGTTTTTTCTGAAGAGCCTCCTTAATGAAACAAATTCTTGTGACACATCAGTTAAGGTGGCACATGCTGCAACAATTCTGCCAATTTGTTAAGCGCTTGTTTGTAATTTTTCACGCGTGATGTTCCGTCTAAAAACAATAAACCTTGTTCTCAGTCGTCAGCGCTGCAGCTACTGGAACCCCGAAAAAAAAACATTTCTACACGATTTACATCAACTAGAAATTAGCCAAATGGATCAAAATCTGTTTCCAACCCCTCTCCGTGGATGAGAGTCTTCACTTTGAAGTGGATAACGAAGCCTTTAAACGGCTGTGGAAACACTCAAACAGCCCCCCTGACAGCTTTTTTGATTGATTTTTCATTTGTCCCAGATATTTCATTTCTGAGTCTTTGAATGATTAAACAATATTTCTTCTCTCCGTATTTCTTTTGGTCTCTGGCTTTTTTTAAACTTTGCCGTGTTTACACCACCGAAGCAGGGAGATGACAGCGAGGCGACAGCTTTGCAGAAGAAACTATTTTGTCCCAATTTTCTATTTTTTTTTTCAATTCAATTCAATTCAATTCAATTCAATTTTATTTATATAGCGTCAATTACAGTCAAATCGTCTCAAGACGCTTTACAGAACCCATATGCCTGACCCCCAGAGCAAGCCCAAAGGCGACAGTGGCAAGGAAAAACACCCTTTTAACAGGGAAGAAACCTCGAGCAGAACCCGGCTCTAAATAGGGGGGACCCATCTGCCTGCTGGCCGGGCGGGTTGAGAAGGACAGAAGAGGGCAAGGGGGAGGGATGGGAGAAGAGGGAGGGGTGAGAAAGCAAGGAAAACACAACACACATTTGAATACATGCATGACAGGATATGTGACACAGACAAAGTATAAGCTAACATTGAAAACTGACTCATAGTTTACTCTTATGATGTATGACTCTGACATTAAACATACTCCTTATATAGCTAGCAGTAAAATTCAAACAGTATGTAAGTTAGCATAACAGTATATTGAAGGCGATGCAGAGTTGACTCGTGGAAAAAGGGAATTGGAAGCAGAGGGCCGGTGGAAGGTCAGTAGCAGCATCCCACAGTGGACATGGTGGAGACTGGACCAGCTGGTGGAACATCGACCGCAGATCTGAAGCATCCAGCTCTGGGACCAGGGACACTCGGAGAAATAGCACAGGGGGAAACAGAGTGAATGTACTGCAATAACGGTATACATATTAAATGTAAAGGTAGATAGAGAAGGGCTCAGTGCGTCAAGAAAAGTCCCCCAGCAGCCTAGGCCTATAGCAGCATGACTAGGGGCAGAACGAAGGGACGTCCAAGAGGGGGTCAGCTGTACAATGAAGACACAAGCCGAACCTCTGTGGGTCACCCAGTCAGCCCCAACTATAAGATTTGTCAAAAAGGAACGCTTTAAGCCTGGTCTTAAAAATAGAGAGGGTGTCTGCCTCCCGAACCCAAACTGGGAGCAGGTTCCACAGGAGAGGCGCCTGATAACTGAAGGCTCTGCCTCCCATTCTACTTTTAGAAATTCTAGGAACAACAAGTAAGCCTGCAGTTTGAGAGCGAAGAGTTCTACTAGGATAATA